>NW_028327174.1:189553275-189902442 GCF_987537825.1 Furipterus horrens
CCAAGGTAACATTATCATCTATCTCATCAGCAGTGGAAGAATTTAGGCTTTGTGAAGGGTTCAAGGTCATGCTGACAGTAAATGGCCAAAGCTTAGATTCCAGCCCACATCTCTGACTGTAAAATGTGTGTAACTTCCACTGCTCCAAGGAAGGTTCAGGAAAGTGGCCAGTGTAGGGATTGTTGAAGAGTTCATGTTGCAGATTCCAGATCATGCTGCAATTGTTCCCAGGGACCTCATCTCCAAACAGCTGCTTCAACACCCTGCTTTTGTGCAGATGTGGGCTGCCTAGGCCAAGGCCGCCACCGGGGGAAAAGCATTACTCTGGAAGGTCTCGAGACTGTCCCTTGCAGGAATCTGCTGATGAGGTGGTGGACATGTAAGTCAGCAGTGTCCATTGGACATTTCGTGGGCAAAGCTTTGGTTTGCATACATGATCAGTACCCCTATTTCTGAATTCCAGAGGGCAAGCCAGAGAGGAACGTCACCCTTGTCCTTGAGAATCAGAGTCCTTCTTTGAGCTGGAAGGACAGCAGGATGCTGTTAAGAAGCATCAGCAATTGCTGCCCTTTTGTTCCTTGCATATGTCAGTGCATGGCATCATAGGAGAAATGAAGCCGGAGGACTCTGGCAGGAGCACTGCCTGCTCTTCAAAAGCAAAGGGGAGAGAGCCAGCCACTCTTTGGCTTTTCAGCCTTTGCTTGCCAAAGTTATAGGTGGAGATCAGAGACCCTGAGACCTACAGTGAGAACCCACGCACAATGCGCGCTGCCTGGGCAGCCTGGCATTGAGTGGGGTGCCCTGCAGGTAAAGTGTCTCCCACTCTGTCTTGGACACAACTCAGAACACACAGATCTTAATTAGGAAAGCTGGAGAAAAAGAAGAAGGGGGAGAAGGGAGGAAACACAAAACAAAACAAAACCCCCTAGTTTTATGAACTTAAGAAATTCTTGTTCTTTTAACACAAGATGTTTTTAAGTGAAAAATCACTCCTCTGACCTTTCTTCAATAGGCTAGTGTGGTCAAACTGCCATTAACTGCTGCCCAGCTATTTCTAACCAAGGGTTTTGATGACCAGGCACCAAGTTTGGACATGGTCACTGCTTTGTTGATTAACCCATGAATATCTAAGGGATCTCAGAGAAAAGGCCGAGAAGGAGAGTGGAGGCTCTCTAAGATATCCTGCTTTGATGTGAGTGGTCCTGTGCTGAATGATTTCCATGTCTCAATGCCTTGTTCCAGAGTTGGCCGTGCTTCCCAGTTCTACTCTGGAGCCAGTCAAGAGGGCATTTATGGATTCAAACTAACTGGATTTGTGGTCTTGGTCCTTGATATCTATTCTTTACTCAGGCAGTTGTGGAGCACTGGATTCATAGCAGACAATTTCCTGTTCCTGCTCTAGAATCACCATTTCTCAGTATTCTGTTCTGGAACCGGAAGTGTCTCAGCGCTCAACATACTTCTGCAGAACTGGCAATGCCTCTGGGCTCTGCAATAAAAATCACGATGCTTCAGGCTGGCAGTGCCTCAGGATTGTCATGCAATGCTGGCAGTATTTCTGTGTTCTGATCTAGAACTGAGTGAGTCTTCTGGTGAAGCTAACAGCACCCTTTGGGTCTGATCTGGAGTCTACACTGCTTTTCTAGTCTGATTTAGAAGTCAGAAAATTGCATTAATTGCTTTCAGTTTCAATGTTAAAAGAAGAGATTTGGAAACACAGAAAGTTAGCGAGGTGTTAAAAACAAAACAAAACAGAAATGTACTCAGAAATCTGTTTGCAGCAAGATTCCTCGCCTCAAACTTTATCCTTCATGCCTCTGCTCTTGGTATCATTTTGGAAGCTGAGTTTGTCATGGCTCAGCTGTGGCCCCATTTCCCTCTTCTCTTGCTTTTTTTCCCCTCCAGCCCTTGCTTTGCAGATCCCACTTGACATTGAAACTCTGCATTTCAGACCTGGCTCTGAGGCACAGATTACTGAGGCAGCTTCCTTCTCCATGCCCCTCGAACACAGAGCCTATCACGTCATTCTGTCAGGGTTTGCTTGCATAATCTTTGACCCCCCCCCCCCCCCCAACCTCCTCTACGAATCTGGGAGCTCTTCAGGAGAAGGGATTTCTATCTTTCCGGCTTTTCTTCCCTCTGGGATCCATTTTCTCATGTAGACCACAGGGAATAAAGAGTCTAACACATAATCAGTGTTATGTGAATGTAGATTGAATGAGTGAATGTATGAATTAATGAATGAATAAGAGAAAAATTTGAGCTTTTTCTGGGAAAAATAATCTGAGTCTTCCAAAAGCAGACAGATCTCTGGGAGCCCCCAAACCTCGGCCTCTCACCCCTTAAGAATTTCAAGAAGGTCCCACAACCCACTCTCCTAACCCCGTCAGCATCTCACTGTTGGAGAAGGCCTGTCTGCCATAAAGTCACCCACGGACCATCTGGCTGGGAATCCCGTGTTCCTCTTCTGCTACAGGAGATTACGTAAGCTGGACAGCAGCCTCCAGATGTTAGCAGTTTCTGCTCATTTTTTCCTTCCTTTTCAACAACAATAATAATAATTAAAACAAACACAGGCCTCATCCCCTACCCGCACCCCTGAAATTACAAACAGGTGGGCCCAGATGCCCTTCCCTCTTCAAAGGCCTCCTAGACTCTAAGCAGAGCAACCGGCCTCTGGCAAGGCCTGCCCCAGGCCCCAGAGAAGGAACATGGCCATGTCATGAGAAGTCCCTGCGATGGACTTTCCCTCTCTCTCCCTGGCTCCCACCCCAAAGCCTTGGCCTCCAACTTAAATGGATGTATTTTGAAGAACTAGGTGGCTTAAGAGATTAGTAATGAGATCCCAAGTCTTTCACTGCTGGGTCAGGAGTTCAGAGGCGGGCCCGGTGACTAGGGAATGGCATAATTACAGAGCCCGGGGCAGGCCTGCAGAGGGCCCATGTGAAATGAGCCCTGCCAGGCCTTTCAAGGGAGGACCTGTCAGCAGCACAAAAGCCGGCCACCACATCCGACACTAATCACTCTCCCTTGTTAGAGGGTTTACTAGCTGGGGAGACCCGAGCCCCCTGCCTAGCCCCTCCTCAAGATGGGTCTTTGGGTCTCTGCTCTGGAAGATGGGAACAGATTGCAGACTCCATGGGGTGCAGTTGTGGGAACTAACATTTCATACAGTGTAAATTGGGGTCCAGCGTCATTATTTTAATGATTGCTGCCACTGCTGTGGTGGTCATTTTTCTCCTCCCCTGGCCTCAGTTTCCCCATCTGGAATTGGGTAATATGAAATTTCCCTTTCCCAGTGACTTAAGGACGGAGTTAATGGAGGAGGAAACAGCTGGGTGCTCGTCATCATCACCAGTACTGTCACCATCCTCATTATGATTACCGTTTACACTGTGTGGGCCTCAGTTTCCTCTTCTGTAGAAGAGGAGACAGACCTGGCGTAACACAGGCAGGGGCTCTCCTGGCAGGTGGGGCTTTAGCGTGCTCTTTACCCCCTGCCTCACCAGAGCATGAGGATTTGCACTTGGAACGCAGTCACTGGTTGAAGTGATGGCACAGAAAACATGGGTTTGCCACCTATCATGGGTGCTCTGCCGGGCCTCTTGCACCAGCTCTTCCCTTTTGAAGAAGGTTGGGACATCCAGTTTCGGTCCCCTAGAAATCCAGAGTCTCTATCTGCAAAATTAAGCAATTGCGTGAGCCGTCCCCACAAACCAGTTCTATGATTCCGAACCATCTCTCTCCTAAGAAGTCCTTTCCTTTCCTGTACAGATGTTAGTACGCAGTAGAACAGTGAGGTCTGGAGCGGCTCCTTTGCTCTGTTCCCTTTGAAAGCCAAGGCTTTTTCTGCATGACCATTTATTTGATCAGGCCAAGGTTGTGTGTCCCAAACCTCAGGATTCCAGACCTGTGGGAAGGTACAGGCCTGGAAGATGTTAGACCCCTTGGGAGTATGAAATGCCTACTATGTTGGGGACAGACCTGGGAGGGAAATGAGGTGCTAATCACCCCAGAGCTGAGCTCCAAGGCTGGAGGGCGTCAGATGCCAAGTTATCTTATCTGGAAGTGCTTCCCCGGTAGAGGCCCTGAGGTCTGGTGCTATTTCCAGAACTCTGGGTGGGAGGAAGGAGGCATCCTCTTCTCCACACACTAACCTATGAGCAGGAAATGCTTCTGGACTTGATTGTCAGTGCCTGCCGAATAATAAATCCTGAAATTGAAAGAAAGGCAATCCACTCCACCCCCTCCACTCCCTGGATTTCTTTAAGGCCGGCATCAAAGGGGAAAGCTGCTCTGGAGGCCTGGGGAAGGTGATAATTGTTTCAAATGGTGGGTACAAGGAAACACGGTTGCCCACTCTCTCTCTTTCTCTTTCTCTCTCTCTCATTCCCTTCTCTCTCTCTCTCTCTCTCTCTTCATTGTTCTCACGTGCGTAAAGAGGACATTGGAGAAGGGGATGGAAGGTGTGTGTGTTACGCGTGTGCATGTGTGTTTTGTGTTCTGTATCTTTAAACCCCCCGTTTCCCTTTCAGTTTTCTTTGTTCAGGGGGTCAATTTGGAATAAGGGGTATAGGAAAGGGGCCAAGGTGGGCATAAGAGTGGGGGGAGAAGCACCCAGGTGGGTGAGGACTGCAGTACTCTGCAGCCAGTCGGAGAGGCTCCGAACCTGGAATTGGAGCATTTGGGTGGCGCATGTTCATTTCTGCGTTGTTTGAGATAAGGCGTGGGAAGAACTTATTAGAAAGCCTGATCTGTCGCAAAGGGTCAACAACATTATTGTTATTGTTGTGAGTTCATTTTTTGTTTTACTCAACGAATATTTACTTAGTGCCTACTTTAGGTCTTCCTCTGCTGTTAATACTGAAGATGTAACAAGCAAAGACTCCGTTCTTTTTCTCAGTGGGCTAACAGCCAAGTTCAAGGATTGCAAACAGGTTCATTTCCTGGGCCAGTCCTGACCAATCATGAGTGGCTCATGGCAGCCTTTTGTTGAGATGGATTCAGAGGTTTACACTCCGGGGAAGAGCATGCACTATTTAATTGATGTCTGTCTTGAGCAAGAGATGGAGGAATGCCAGCCCCGGTGCCACATGTCCTTGAAGCTCACACATGGAGACAGGTAGACATACGAGAAACCCCAATGCAAGTGCATTGCACAAAGGGTATGACCAAGACTTAATCGGGAAGTCTAGTCGCAGGCTGGGAAGACAATGGACACTGAGTTAGACCACTTGGCTTTGACTCCTAAGCCACAGGGGAGTAACCAGTGCCTTCCATACCTCCGAGTCCTTATCTCTAATGTGGGGACAAAAATGTTACTCCTCAGGGTTATCATGAGGGCCAGATGAGATCCTTCATGGAAAGCGCCCTTACTGGTAGGCTGTCTTTAGACTTGGTGCCCTTTCCCTCCCCTACGGGGCCACTGAGGAGGGAACAACATATTCTGGCTTGACGAAAGTGGCTTTATCTTACCTGGACCACTGCATGTGCGTCTCTCCCAGGGCTCTTTACAGCCAAGGTCTGTTGGCTGCCTCCTAGCGGGCGTTGCTTCCTGCAGTCATCATATCCAGGAACTCTGACCCTCTTGAAACTTTGCAACTCTTGGGAAAATAACTTGGCATTGGACCCGCAAGCCTGAGGTTAAAATGCAGCCTAAGTAGAAATATTGGGAAACACCACCTGGTGTGCGTGTGCGCATGTGTGTGCACGGTGCATTTATGTGTATTGTTACTGTCAGCATGAACCCCTACACTCACCCCTCCCTACTCCCTTTCCTCTTGTTTTCTATGAGGCCCATTCCTAAGCCCCTTTGGGTTGAAAGAGGAAATTGGAGAGGATGGGCTAGAGGTTTGACAAGCACTTCCTCCCTCCTGTGATTGACAAAAGGACGTGTAAATCTGTAAAAGCAAAATTCAATAGAAACCTCATGGCATCTCCCCTGTGTGGGAAAATACCAGAACTCTTGCTTCCCCGTTCTCCCTCCGTCTCCCCGCCTTTGTGTACATCGTGTGTGGGTGGAAGATAAACTGGATTTAAAAAACCCTTTGAAAGCAAGACATCGTTAACTCCTCTAATTGAAAGCAGTCTTCGGCAAAGGAGGGGATTTGAAGGCGGGTGCTGGATGCAGTGGCTGGCAGTGTATGGAGTGGACGAGAGTCCCCAAGTCCTAGGGGCACAGAGGCCTCTCCTTCTGTCATCCTGGGCATCCCCAGGCACCACCAGACACCCTGGCCCACGCCAGAGGAGCTTACAGCATATCTTCAAGATTCTCTCTCCCCACTGGGCTCTGGCCCATCTGTCTATCAGATGCTGTAGCTGGAATCACATCCCTGAGGACCATCCCGGCTCAAACATGGAGGGTCTTCCAGCTCTTTCCCAGCACATACAAAAAGGAAGGAAAAAGAGAGCAAAACAGAAAACACGTTCCTGCAATGGATGCTGTCAACGTTTGTTACGGCCCCAGGTGTCTCAGATGGAAAAGATGGCTGTGAAGTTAGCGTTCCACCTCGGAGTATCAGAGCCCTGGGACCCACAAGCGGACACAGAGGCCAACGGCAGGATCACACTTCATTGCAGAGTCAACGCTTTGCTCAGTGGCAGTCGCTGGGAAGAAGCTGGACGTCAGAAGCTGGCAGACAGAACTGAAAAACCCTTTGGGGATTCATGTAACTCTGTCCTCCACAGGTGGGAAGGATAAGCGTCAGAAAGAAGCGATCACGTCAGTGCTAGGAGGCAGGTCCCTTGCCTGGCCATCCAGGGCTCTCGTGACCACATCACCCTGCCCAGGGCAGACCTTTAAGGGCCTGCTGAAGGGTCTTCTGAAGCTACTTCTCCTCAGGAGCCCAGGAGAAGGCAGCAAGGAGAAATCACAAATCCATCCTCCATTACAGCCCTGGAAGACATGGAGGCAGGCCCCTGACTTTGTATTTGGTTTTGAATCCTGGTTCTCCTCATTAGTTGTGTGACCTTAGGCAAATTACCAGGCCTCAATGTCCTTATCTAATATAAAAATGGATATCATAGTAGTACCTGCCTCACAGAGCTATCATGAGAATCACATGACTTGAATGCATAGAGTCCTTTAAACAGTGCCCAGCCTAGACCAGGCACTCAATACATGCTGCTGTTGCCTTGCTGTGGTTACCATTGTCCCCTGGGCAACTGTGGTGTCCCGTGTGTGGGACAGTCAGCTGAGATTTATTGGAAGATAAATGAAACGCGGTTCTCACCTTGGCCGTCTTCAGAGTTTAAGGGGGTAAGACTAGGCTCTAAACAACCATAATCTAACTTGACAAGTGCTGTAACTGATGTATATGTAGAGAACTATATGGACACATAAGAGAGAGCCATTAATTCTGCCTGGGGGTGAGCAAAGGCTTTCAGAGGAGGGAGGATATTTGAGACTGCCTTTGAAGTGTGTGCAGTATTTCACATAATGGTCAGTCCAGCGCAGTGGAGGGGAGTTGGGGCTGCAGAGAGCGGTCGGGACACACGCACACACACATTGTGGGGACAGGGTCCGTGGCATGTGGAGGAAAGGGTTGTCCAGTGAGAAGGGAGCCCTGCTGTGTGCCTGTGTGGACACCTGCCTGCTGCTTGTGCAGGGAGGACAGCTGGCAGTGAAGGCGGGGGCGTGCAGACACATCTGTGTCTTGGCAGCTGTCTATCCAGAGGGTCATGGGAAGCCATGGACAGACTGATAAGTAACAGGGTGACGGGAGTAGTTTTTCACCTTGAAAAGTCGGTGGTTGTGTGGAATGACTGGTGGCCCACAGAGGGGTCACTGGTGCTCTCTTCTCCATCAGAGGAGGCGGAGGTTTTGACGGAGACAAGTGACAAGTGTGGTGCTTGGTGACTGAGTGTGCAGCACATGAAATCACAGGGATCAAGTTTTATACACAGCTGGGTCTATGACCTTGAAAGAGTTATTTTGAAGCCTCATCATAAAAATGGGATGATGATTTCAACCTCACAGAGTGATTCTGAGGATTACGTGACACTGTGGCCGTGAGACCCTTGGTGGGTATTATTGCTGTGAATGTCCTTAAGCAGCCGGGGCACTTAGAGATTAGTTAATACAAGCACTAGATTTCACAGTTGGGGACATTGATGTCCCCCTAACAAGTGACACAGCCAGAAGCGAACCAGGTCTTCCATTTCCATGGGTGGTAACTGAAGTAAGCAGGTGCCTCTGAAGATGATGGAGAGTCTCAGGGGTGGTGCTCAACATCAGAGGCCCTCCTCAAGGCCAAGGGAGCACGTGGTTGCTTGCGTCTTGGTTCCCACAGGTGCTAAGATGGTGAGAGGTGGCACTGACCTGCTCAGCCTCCGTCAAAGACCTAGGGCTGGCTTTCTTGGAGGAGAGGCGTGAGCACCAGAATTCTTGTCTGCTCCTTGTGCCGTAAATGCTAGGGGGAAGAGGGAGAACTCTTGCTAGAGATGATTCTACCCAACAAAGGTAGGATTGAGAGGGTACAGAACGTAGGTGGGGAAAGAGCATCAGATCTGCATTTTCATAACAATTCTGCCACTTCCTTCCTCTGTTAGTCTTGGCAAAGCACCTACCTCCCTTGACCACTGAAAACGGAATTGTCTCAGTAGAGAACCTGTTTTCAAGTTCCCAGAAAGAGTAAGAGAAAGTGCAGCCAGGTATCTCCCCACAGCTGTTGGGAAGAATTGTCCAAAGGTAAATTGAGCTGCCTCTAAATGAAACTGAGGTCTCTGTCCATGAAATAATCCAGAAGATGCTGGATAATCCCTCCTCCAGACCTGACAAGACCTAAGGGAGGGTGCTTGCCAGCCCAACCACATCTACTCTTTGCCTTACAATGTTATATAAATTTCCCTTCCCCCTTCACTAGATCATTTATTTATTAATGTATTCATTCATTCCCTCACCATCAGCATTTTAATCTTTGAAAATATTTGCTTAATTTTATTGTGATAAAACACCTGACAAGATTTACCCTCGTAAGTTTTTATAATAGAGTATTGTTGACTGTAGGTACAGCGTTGAACAGCAGATCTCTAGAACTTAATCACCTCGCTTACTTGAAACTTTATGCCCATTGATCAATAACTTCCTTTTTTTCCTCCCCCAGCCCCCGGCCACTGGCATCCCACTCTTTGATTCTATGAATGTGACTATTTTAGATACCTCACATAAGGGAAATCATGTACTATTTGCCTTTTTGTGACTCCTATTTTACTTAGCATGGCGTCCTCAAGGTTAGTTTGTATTGCCTTAAGGATCAGGATTTCCTTCTTTTTAAGGCTGAATGATATTCCATTGTGTATGTATATATCACAATTTGTTTTTCAGTGTATCTGTTGATGGGCAGTTAGGTTGTGTCCACATCTTGGCTATTGGAAATGATACTGCAATGAACATGGTAACAGGTCATGCAGAAGGGTAGATTTCAGCTAGAGAAAACCCCCTCTTTTTCTCTCTCAAGGAATCTGAAGCCTAGAGGCTACAGATGTTACTAGAACCCCCTTGATGTATACCATAAGACAGTGAGTGATGTGAAGGGGGGGGATCAGATCTTATTCACACCAGTATGACAAAGAGGGTAAAAAAGTTACTATGTTCAACCCCTGTGACATCTCTGGGCCTGGGGGGCTGGGTGGAGCCCTTGGCCCCATCAGAAAGAATTCTGTGCCCAAGAGCCGAGAATCTAAGAGAGAGAGCAGAATGGCTCTGCACACGTTTTAAGGGAGGTGCGGATTGGAAGGACGACAAGGTTGGGAGAGATTGGGAAGGTTACTGGAGCAAGTGACACTGGAGACCCTGGAGGAAGGGAGATGATGAGTGAAGAGAAACCTGGGGGTAGGCACAGGAGCTTGAGACCACATGGCGTGTATAATGTGACATACTCTCCTGCCTGTCCCTCCACAGGATGTTCAGTAATATCTACATCGCTCAGTACTGCTTTATGGGGTTGGGTTTGCTTTTTTGGAAGGGGCAGAAAGGGGGTGCGGACGAAAACGGAGCATCCCCACAGAATTAGTTACCTTGGGTTTGTTTACACGCGCATCCTTCATGACCAACCTTATGGCCCTTGGCAACTCTTTTTCCCTCAGGGCTTTGGGGCCCCTTGTGCCATGTACCCTGGAGAGTGGCTGCTGAAAGAGCAAATTCATGCAAGGTCTATAAAAGCAGGAAGCTTGTGAGTGCCTGCTCCTCTGCAGCCTCCTCCCATCTCCCCGGGAACTTAGATGGTTTTAAGATCAACTGGGGCTTTGGGCAAAGGTTCAGCTGGATGGGTTTGTTCCTCTCTGATCTGCCTGACTGTCCCTGGTCAGGATCCCAGCCAGCCTGAAACAAACACAAAAACTAAGTAGGAAAACAGGAGAATAAAATAACAGCAGCATGTTCTTCTAAAGCCCTGTCTAGTGCTGATAGGGCTGATGAGATAAGAGGAAATTGTATTGAAGCAATAAGAGGGCTTTGTTCATGTCAGAGGCTTCCCTGACCATGAATGCTTTAGATGCAGAGATAAGGCCCCACACCACTCCAGCCCCCAGAGATGTGCTCCACCACACTGTGCTGGGGGACAGGCAGCGCAGAACACAAGGGGAAAGAATTCCAAAATGATACATGTCGAATTGCTGGCCTGGATTTCAAATGCCATAGATAGTTTATGCAAAGTCTTGCACTGTTGTAAAATGTAACACAATCCACTGGCAGATCTGCTGAAGCTCCGTCCCAGTTGTTTTTGAGAAAAATAAATAAACTTGAAAACGTCTTCCAGGCCATAATGTGACTGTGTTTTACCCACAGTCTCTTGGGCGTTAGGCTTCTAGAGATCTGAATAACTGAAGCCATCCTCTAATTCTTGGCCCATGAAATGGCTAATTCCTGAGACCTTTACTCTCAGTGAGAAGTTACCTGTGACATTCAGGAAACCAATACTGTATTTCCAGGACCCACTGATGCCTCGGGGTGGGGGGAGGGAAGTTTTGGCGATGAACATATTTCAGTACTTTTCAATGTCTTTAAAGCAGTGAAGCTCTTTTTTTAAATTAAATTTACAAGGCAGCTCAATATCTAAAACAGACGATGCTCAGATGATGCTCTGGTTGAAACGGTGGAGCAGAAACGAAGCAGATTGCCCCCGATCTTGACCTGCAGACTGACACCTCCCAGGAACCCTGGGAGTCCATAGGTGGTACCCTTGAAAACCTGTGATGCAATCCAACATTCAAATGTGTAAGATAAACCCAACGTCCAAAAGGGTGAGGTAACTAGTCCACAATTACACATCAAGTGTTGAGAGAGCTTGGACCAGAACTGGGTCTTCTTCCAGAGCCAGCTCACCGGTGCAGCACTCTTGGGTGACAATGTGTGGTTCTCCCAAGTTGATGAAGCCACTTTCTTCCTTATTTGAGGTTTCAGGAATGAATGAATTGATGAAAATGTTAATATTAAGGGAAACTAAATGAAGGGTATAGGGAACTCCCAGTATTATCTTTGTAACTTTTATGTAAAAAAAAAAAAAAAAAACCTCCAAAACCAAAGGTTATTTTTTTTTTAAGCATTGTTGCTTGCATTTGTAGATTACAATGCAATCAAGTATT
Source organism: Furipterus horrens (assembly GCF_987537825.1). Taxonomy (NCBI): domain Eukaryota; kingdom Metazoa; phylum Chordata; class Mammalia; order Chiroptera; family Furipteridae; genus Furipterus; species Furipterus horrens. Next base: position 189,564,859 of record NW_028327174.1, read on the forward strand.
TTATCATAACTTTGGTTAGTGAATTTGATGTATAACTTTTCCACTCCATTTTCAATTCTTCTATTCTAAACTGTATGAATCCTTGGGTATAGTCCTGCTCTGTGTGATCCTTTGTCAAATAAATGACATCAAAATGTGCCTATCCACTTAGGTCTTGTTCTTTGCAAGTCACTAAACGTCATGTTTTTGCAATCTCTCCATGTTGATGTCTATGAACTCACAAGCGGGGCTTCCATTTTGCTTGGCCAGGACCCATACTGAATAGATGTTAAATATTGTTTGTATCATTCCTGTATATGAATCTCATTCAGTCCTCCTAGTATTCTTTTGCTTATAGGTTCCCATCATGTGAATGTGATATTTTATGTATTTCTTCCCTAATAGATGAACATAGAAACTATTTCCAATCTTTTGCTACTGTGGTTATTGATGGAATGGATATTCTTGGTCCTTGAATATCTCGATCCTTTCTAGGTCGGCCTTTCTGTTTAGATGCCTAGGCTGAGATGTGTAGATTTGGAAGGACAGGTCCAAATTCACAAGGAGGTTTTTGAGAGAGGAACCACATTAAACTTAGAGGAAAAGCACGAATGTGGGATGACCTTCTACTAACATTCTGACCAATCACAAGAACAGCTCAGCTCTTCCTATCCTTTCCCACCAGAGCCCTTTCCTGTTCTACAATTACAGTGATGCATGCATATGTGATTACTTGACAAAAATGTGCACACGTCGCCACTCTAAGCTCCTCACCATCTGTCATGCCTGCCATCTTACCTCACAGTGCTTGGCAAACAGCAGTTACTCAATAAATACTATTTGAACAAATGAATGAACCAGTGAATGAAAGGACATTTGGATACACACAAACCCCCTAAGTTTGAAGAATTCTACTGGTCTATACATGCTCTGTGTTTCTTTTAACACCACTGAGAAATATCATTGAGAATGAATATGTGTGCATGTGTTTGTGTATGTATGTGTACATATATTTATAGGAAGTGGTGAAGCTGATGTTCTTTGGGGGAAGCAAATGTTCATACTATCATAGTCTTGCTGTGTCGTTCATATACCGCTGAGAACAACTTACAGATTTATTCTAAGGTGGTCTGCTGGGGCCCTGGTTGGTATGGCTCAGTGGATTAAGCACCAGCCTGCGAACTAAAAGGTTACTGGTTAGATTCCCGTTCAGGGCACATGCCTGGGTTGCGGGCCAGATTCCTAGTTGGGGGCGTGCGAGAGGCAACTGATTGATGTTTCTCTCCCTCTTTCTCCCTCCCTTCCCCTCTCTCTAGAAATAAATAAATAAATAATTACAAAAACTAAAGTGATCTACTTAGGATTCAAGCATCTGTGAGATCTCACCGCTCAGCCTACCTTTTCTGCCACTTTCCGAACCAAGGTCTAATAATATCATGCAGCTTTTCACAACTTAACCCTTTTGGGTTTCTGCTTTCATCTGAGCCTCTGCTTCTGTTCCCTCTACCTGTAATGCTCTTCCTTGATCTCTACCCTGTTCTTCCAGACCCAGCTCAAATACCAGCTTCTCTAGGATTTGTCCCCGTAAGAATGACTCTGTCAACTCTACCACCAAAATATGTTATCTGTTCTTTCTGTAACAGCATTGAGGACTTTCTCGTCTACGTGAGAATGCGGGCTCCTGGAATAGACTCTTGTCTCTTCATCCCTGTTTCTTCCTACAGCGCCAAGGACAAAATATGTAGATAGCAAAGACCTACCCAATTGAATTTAAGTCAACTAGGAGACCCTCCACAACACTTGTTTTTCTTTATCTTTCCCCAGGCGTGTCGCACCAAGGTGATCGATCTCAGTGAGGGCATTTCCCAGCATGCCTGGTACCCTTGCACCTTCAGCTACCTCTACTCCCAGCTGATGCAGACCACTTTCTGGCTCCAGGTAAGCCAAAGCTTTGAGAGTTTCAGCATCTCCAGTGACCCCCAGGAAGCACTGCCTCCCATGACCCTTTCTCAAGGTGGTTTGTGTACTGTACCACTGAGGGTGCTCATTGTAAGGATAGGGAACAAAACCTTTATGGCGGGGATGCTTCCTGAAATGGAATCCCTTCCTTGCTTGTGAAATACCCCTAGTCATTCTAGTTTTGGCAGAGTTCAGGTAGCTTTCTCTGCCTGGAACTTCCCATTCATTGTTTAAGACCTTTGAAAATTGTCTTCTCTTCCCTGAAGTCTTTAGTGATCCCTCCAGAGAAAAGGGACTATTCTTCTCCCTTTTAGTCCTACACATGTTTGATCATCTGTTGGATGGCAGTTATCACATGGTATTACATAGCTATCTATGAGCCCATCTTCCTAAGGACGGTGGGTTGTATTGAATTTTGATTTGAATGTCACTGACCTACATTGAACTTCCTAGTCTGCAGTGATGCAAGGGCCATGTCTTATTTAGCTTCACCTCTTCGGTGCCTAGTACAGTGGTTAGCATGGAGAAGTGACAAATGATAACAGTGCCCTTTTTTGTGGTTTTAGTATGTGCCAGACCCTTTACTCCCACTGTTCTACTGAGCCTAACAGTCAGCCTGTGATACAGCTCTTTACTTAGCCCACCACTTAGAGGAGAGGAAACGTAGGCCCGGAGGAGCATAGCCACCACTGACCATCAACAGGAGCATCTCAGAAGGAGCAGTGCCACGACTGGGACAGAGTTTCTGATCTCAGAGCCTGTGTTCTTCACCGTGAGGCGTCACTGCCTCCCTTTACCTGTCAAGGAGCCATGATGAATAATCTGGTTCCTGAAATCAAAGATTCTCCTTGAAACCCATGTCCCAGGGTTGCTTCCCTACCAAGGGACAGAGGGCATGAATGACCCTCTCATGTCATGTGCATTTCAGGCCTACTTTTCTCAGCCAATGGTTGCTGCGGCTGTCATTGTCCACCTGGTGACTGATGGGACCTATTATGGGGACCAAAGGCAGGAAACCATCAGCGTCCAACTGTTTGATATCAAAGATCAGAGCCACGATCTCGGTGAGCATGTCCCCTTGGCCTTAACTTGCTCTTGGCCCCTGGTTTCACATTGGCCCATGCATGTTGCGAGGGTCAACTGAGAATGAACTCTCCCTTCACCTTTCCTTTCTCGTGTTCCCTATCAGGCATTCTAACTGCCTTCAAATCAGGTTGTGTTTGTGCAGCTAGAAGAGCCTGAGCCTTCAAATCAGGTTGTGTTTGTGCAGCTAGAAGAGCCTGAACCTGACAGGTACCGGGAAGAGCGGTCCCTGTGCAAATCCTCCCTGCAGTCGCTCCTTTCTGCCAGGCATCTTTAACCTCAGCATCCACTTTGATCCTCCAAAGACACTGGAAAGGAGCCCAACCAAAGGCCATTCCCCACCTTATGTATCAGCACCTGAGACCCAAAGGGACCTTGGGTTGCACTGCAGTAGCTCTTCACCCTATAGCCAGAGGTACCTTTGAACACCCCCAGAGTGCTGACCGTGTGTCCAACGTGAGCTCCAGACTTTGCCGTGGGTGTAAGAACAAGAAAGGGTCTGATTCAGGAGTAGGAAGACAGATGAGAAGTCAGCTGCCCCAGAGCAAGGGCTTGAGTTGTCACTTGTGCCACCCGCCTCTGCATATCCACAGGAGCCATGGGACACAGGAAAGAGCGCCCCACCCCAGAGCTGATAGCCACGGTTTGAATCCTATCCTGCCACTCCCTTCCCTGTAAAATACGAGCAATTTTCTCCATGTCCCAGTGCCTCATTAAGAGTTCTGCCTTCCCTCTTAGGCACATCGGAGACAATGGTGCCATTTTACAGTCAGAGCGACATATTAAATAAGATATGCCTTGAGACTGTTGTGACCTGTGTCTAGCACAAGACCTGGCACCGAGAAAGTGCTGTTACCTGCTCCTACATTCCCAGTGCAGCCATTCCAGGGGTTTGGAGTTTCAGGCCAGCCCCGAAGTCAGGGCTTCAAAGCCGTGCCCACACCATTCCACAGGGAGCACATTTCAAAGACCCCTAGGAAGCCAGCCGGCATGGGGTCATTCCGGGGTCAAGCAGAAGCCAAGGGAGCAGGGAGGGCTTTTGTGTTTTGTTTTTATGTTTACTTATTTAGTTAGCTTTAAAGGCACGGGGGAACATACTAATAAGGAAGAGAAAGAAAACCCGTCTGAACTTATCTGGATTCCTGGTAAATTTCCCTAAGTGGGAAGCAAATATTTTCATAGCTGTCCTGGCAGAGCATACCACAGCCAGGCTCTGAGCAGAGGCTTCTCAGCACAGTGGGGAAAAAGTCTGGTTCCAGGGAAGCTCTTTAGATCCCGCTACTTGATGCCTGAGACTTCTCCGTGTCCCTATCCCTTCCCACCAGGCCCTTGTCCTCTGTCCTCAGCATCCGACGTCCCCTGCAGAAGCTTCAGAGGTCTGAGAGTGGACCACAGACGGGGGCTGCTGGATTGGGAGCTTCCCGTTCGTTCCCACCTAGCAGGCTTGCCCAGACGTCGTTAGGATCATCCCATTTTGTAGATACCGAAACTGAGTGTTAGGGTTCACTGGAGTCACCTAAGAAGGAAGTAGCTAAAGCAAAAATTAAATTGCGTTCCACCAACACCAAAGCCGACTTTGGTTCAACCATTCAATCCCTGCCCATTACTCTCTTTCCTCTCCATCTGGATGTAGCATTTCTCCCTGCCCCTCCCCCTTCCATCCTGAAGCCCAGGGACCTGCTCCCTATTCTAGAAAGAACCGAGGGATTTGAGTAAGGTGAGCTTGGATTCTACTTGGACTTGGCTGATCTGTGTCCTTCTGGAAAGCCATGTGCTGCTCAGGAGTCTCAGTCTCCTGTCTACAGAATGGCTTCCTGAGGCCCTTACCTAACAATGTGCTGCTCCCAAGTTCCTAGATTTAAAATGGGAGTAGTCCCCCCCTCCCACTCCCCCCTCCCCAAATGGTCTGTTATTGTGAATTATTTCTGAGAAGGCAGCCTGAAAACTGGCAACTCAGACGGTCAAGCCGTAACGCAACGTGGGAGGGAGGAGAGGGCCAGTGAGGCCTGGCTGAGGGGTAGCCCTGTGGGGGAGGAGAGGGGCCCTGGGCGCTAGGTGAAGGGAAAGCTTAGGGGGCAGGGAAGCAAGGGGGTTGGAAAGATTTGGAACCAAGAGAAAAAGGCAGACAAAGAAACTTTCAATCAAACTGAAAATCCCCACTGGCCACCCAATGGTGCTTTTGTGCAGTGACATGAAAGGGTCTGGGGGCTTCGGGAAGGGCCCCTTGGGGAGGGCGTGACTGGCCTTGAGTAATGAGCCTGGCCCCCTGGCCCTCTGTCTCCCCTGACAGGCCTCCATGTCCTGAGCTGCAGGAACAATCCCCTGATTATCCCTGTGGTCCATGACCTCAGCCAGCCCTTCTACCACAGCCAGGCGGTACGTGTGAGCTTCAGTTCACCCCTGGTCGCCATCTCGGGGGTGGCCCTCCGCTCCTTCGACAGCTTTGACCTCGTCACCCTGAGCAGCTGCCAGAAAGGCGAGACCTACAGCTCGGTGGAGCAGAGGTAAGGCACCCTGGGTCTGCTCGCCCTGGGCCATTTTGTAGCCACGCGGAGATGGAGGGATTCTGGAATGGGGTAGCCATGTGTGTTGCTGTAGAAATCTGTGTGCATCGCACTTCTCCACCCTCTGGGCTCCTGTCAGCTCTGCCTTTGGGCCTCAATTCCAGGGGAGAGGAAGGGCAGCAGGGATGGGTGGGTGGTGGAAAGAGAACCTCCCTCACTTGGCTTGTAGTCCCAGAGCTGACAGTGGCTTGCAGGGTGACCCTGGGGACATCGTTGTCTCTCTCTGAGCCTCAGCATCCTCATTTGAACTAAGAGATGATAGGTGGATTAGCTCACTTTCAGCTCTGAAGTGCTAGAATATTCTGCTTCTTAAGTGGCACAGGCAGGAGGCACCGCCCTCTGAAATTAGGGAGGAGGGAGGGGGAATGTGGCTTGTTTCATCCCAGTTCACTGCGTGTTTCAGTGACAGGTCAAGTCTCTATGTCTCCTCCAAGCCCGGCTCCTGAGACCCCGCAGCGGTCCAGGAGCCTGTCTTTCAGCTGCGTGGCTTCGGTTCCTTGGTGCTCTTGACTGGGCATCCGTCAATAAGGCTAGCTTAGGGCTGAGAGAGGAAGGTGTTTCCGGGTCAAAACAGGAGCTTTGACGATCTTCTTACTGGATCTGAATCTGTCCCTTCCTGACTTTCCTGACGGTGTGTCCATGGATACGTCGCTTCACTTCTCTAAGTCACGGTTTTCTGTGTGGAATAAACAGGTGACCGTATCTCCCCGCGGGGTGCACTGCAGATGAAGGCACTCTTGCAAACTGTTAGGCGCCATGTGAAGATAGCGCATTAATAGAGGACCTTTATCTCCATATGATGGCGGTGATTTTCAGCACAGAATTCTGCATGGAGCTCTCCAAGTGGGAGCTGGAAGAAGCCTCCGAGATTATCTAGTACATGCAAGTGTCCAGCCTTCTGTACCCTCTCGGATTTTCAGGGCCCCCAAAGGGGGAGGACTGGTCCAGAGTCACACAGCATCTCTCAAATTTGTTTAATGAGACCCAGAAGGAGAAAGGAAGAGTTGGGGTCTCAGTGGGCACCCCCAGAGTGAGGCCCTATGAAAGGCCATTTGGCCCTGCCCTTTGTACCTGGGAGCAAGGAGAGGAAAGAGGGGTGGGAGGGGGCCCCCAGCCTTTCCCACGCCCCTGCTACCACAGAGCACACAAGAGGCAGTTGCAAAACCCACAGTGCTTTGCACCCGCTGTCTCTAGCCTGTGTTGTGCAAAGTCTGTTGCAATCATTTGGAGGCCAAATATCCTTAAATATTACTCATTATTATATTTCACCCTAAGAGGGCTTTTTCATCCCTGGGTCCGCAGACTATAAAAGTAAGTTAATTCTCAGAACTCAGAGAAACAATGTGGACGGAAAATGCAGATCCATCGACCTTTTCTACAATGCTTTCCATGCTTACCCAGACACCGGCACCATCCACAAGCCGACTGAGGCCGGCACCAACTTCTTTGTGTTCCTAATTAACAGTTCCTTTGCCCCAAGTGAACTGTAAGAAGTGTTCCACTTCAGACACACAATCAGTTGACTTGTGGAAGTACACTGAACCGGAGCAAAGCGTGGTCCTGTCTCTCTGATGGGTTATATGACTGAGAACCTTCTCTCTGGTACTAGATTGGGTGTTTTCGGTGGTTCTTTCCAATTCTACCAGTCTGTGATTCCCAAGAGCTAGGCGGGGCGAGAGGGAAGAGGAAGGGGCTGACATTTATTATTTTATTATCGTATTTCATTATCACGTCTGTCCCGGAAGGTATGGGCAGAAGGATTGAGTCAAGGCCATGTAGGCAGTCAGAGGCAAAACCCTGTTTCGTCGGTCCCCAAAACCCACGCTCTACACCCCAGAGCTGAGACCGTCTGTCTACCTGGGAGGGAAAAGGACTTTTCACATCTGCACACCTGTGAGCATTTAGTCAGCAAAGCAGTCAGGTGCTGAGGACGCAAACCTCAGGGCCTCTGCTGGCTTGGCCCTTAGCTTGGACCCAGCTGGGACAGGCTGAGGCCCCAGGGCTGAGGCTGTGGGGATACAGGACACCCCCACCCCCAACCGAATGCGTGGAGGCGGGGCAGGGGTGGGGGGCAGGGGTGAGGCCAGCATCTGCTCCCCTGGGGCTGAAGAGGCATTCACCCAAATAGGCAGGACTGCGCAAATGTGCGAATGCATGAAAACAAACAAACGGAGGAAAGGGAAAGAAAAATAAGCAACAACTGTGAAAAGCCATGGGATGTTTTCCTTCCTTCTCAAACCACTGAGGTAAATAGCATCACTTTTTATAGATTTCAGCTTGTAGTAGAGACACCCCACTTTACTCCCAGCCATTGGAGGGGGGTGGTGGGTGCCCACCGGCTGGAGCCAGCAGTTCCTCGAGTGGGTGCCCTCAGAGGAGCCCGTGTGTGGAATGGCCTCCCAGGTGAATATGTAAGCATTCGTCTATAAGACTGGGAGCCCAGAATGAAGCGGCTCACGGCCAGAGACCACAGACCTCAGACTGCCGGCCACATGCTCACCCAGCCTCTCCAGCCTCCCAAAGGACCAGCACCCCTCAGAACGTCTGCTGGGGTCACTGGTCTGGGGGACGGTACCCGCAAATGGAAGCGCGGTGCTCAGCCTAAGGGCATCTTTAGCTGGGCTGGATCATTCCTGACTCTTCTCCGAAATCCCGCCCAGCTCACGCCCCCATCAGCCTTCCTGTTCTTCCGTGCCCTTGTGAGTCCTTGGGATCACCAAGTCTGTTTTCCCCATTCCAGAGCGCTCGGAAACGATAGACCGCGGTTGTTTTGTCCTCTTAAACCAGGACCCCTGAAAGCTTGGGGACTCTAAGAGGGTCTCAGGTTCTGCTATCTCATTTGAAGACGGGAAACCTAAGGTCCAGGCAAGAGAAATGAGTTCCCCGAAGTCACGCAGCCACTGAGGGGCAGAGGTGGCATTTGAGTTCAGTGTTCCGGACCTCTAGTGCAGAGCTCTTTCCTCTTCATCAGAGGTTTTGGCACTTCTTCCCCACAGGCCAGTCACAGACCCTCAGTCCCAACCAGCAACCTGGGACTGGAGTGAACTGCCGCTCTGGCTGGGCAGGCGCCTGCCCACTGGGCACCCCCAGCTCGGCTTGCCCTGATTCACATGGTCTGCAGCATCTGTCCTCTGTCCCAACACATCCCTGGCTTCTAGGATGCCAGGGCAGAAGAGCCTTCTAGGATCACTTCCCTGGGTCGCCTCATTTCTGGGCAGAAAAAGGATCCCTGTCATGGTAACTCCTTATGGGTCTCACGTGCCAAGTGATCCTCCCGCCCTGGTGCCAAGAGCATTTCCCCTGCGCTCCTTCCAGGGTTGAGCATGCTGGCGTTTAGCTTTTTTTTTTTTTTTTTTTTTTTGCTTGTTTTTGTTTTTGTTTCTCTGTCCCGCTCTGAGCAACCCAGAATGATTTATAAACAACGTGTCTGTTATTATCTCCACTTCCCCATGGCATAATTGCAGCTAAGGAGCAGGGCACAGGAGTTAAGCCAGGAGTCAAGGGCACCAAGCCAGGAGAGGAGCCCTCACCCGCCCTTTAGCTCCTGGCCTTCTCTGCCTTGCTGTACCCTCAGTTAGGCATGACTGGGGGGCCGTTGCCGGTGGTGGCGGGCATAGTAGTTGGGGGCTTGGCTGTCAGATCACGGACGGTTTTACCTCTTTATGGAACTTGATTCTATAAGTCAGTAAGTTACGATATAGATAAGAAAAGAGAATTTGTTACTATCTGATCATCTCTGCATCTGGGGGGGGGATGAGGGGAGGGAGTTCTCTATCTTTGCCCAGATGTGAGAATTTCATCAATAAATTACCGGTGTCCCTTCCCCCACCCTCTCCTCAACCACATTCCTTCCTTCTAAGAAGTGCCTTTATTTTCCTTTTCAAAATTATTTGTGTTTACTGTCCATCACTGGTATTAAATTCTTCCCCGTTTTTTTTTATGAAGCCATTTTTTTAAAATGCTTTTGTTCTGTTTTTCTTGTTTTAATCTTTGTGTTTGTGTTTCAGAAATGACAGGGCTGTGTCAGGGGGTTATTTTGGAGGGGCGGTTGGGGTAATGTTTATCATTTTTAGACAATGTGTTCACATGACCTTCCCCAACTAACAGGAAGGCAGAGGAAGGAACAAGGACTTCGGGGAAAGACAGACAGAGACGCACAAATTCTATATACACAGAATACCTTGGGATAAGCCATTTAAACTTGGTGATTTCCACTCTCCTGTTCTTGAAGGTGGGAATCCTGTCACTACCTCAAGGAGGGAGGTACTCTGAGAATGCAGACAAGGTGATGTGGATCAAACCCAGGGGCCAGTGCCCAGCACCTATCACCTCTCTTGCCCTTCTCTTCCTGTTTTCCTGCCTGCAAACCAGGTGCAGACAGATATGCTGAAAAGCGGGGATGCCTCACTCCCCAAAGTGTGTTCTAGAAGACCCTAGGCCTAAGATATGTCCCATGAAAAAAGGTGATCAGAGTTTGGAAAATGATGCACCCCTTAGCCGCTTCTGGAAAGCCACAATATGCCTTAGAACACTCGAGGTTCTGAGGTGTCCTGCAGTAAAGAAAGCCGGCCTGTCTCTTGACTCAATTGACCATGGAAGCTTTGTGGTTCGGTAACTCAGGGAATCTTTCCCTTCTATAGCAGAAAGAGCCAGAGGGGAGAGACCACTTTCTCAGGGAGCTTCAGTTTCCAAAGCATTTTTCATGCACTCGTCTTTCTAGACTGCAAACCTACTGAGCTCCATCCCGTCCTGGACCTTTGCGCATGCTCTTTCCTCTGCCTGGGATTCCCGATGTCCCAGACCTTTGTGGGGCTGATCCCTTCATTTCGTCCAGGTCTTCCTTCAGATGTTCTCTCCTCGGAGGCTTCCCTGGACCCCCCGATACAAAGTGTCCGGCCCTGTCCCCCCCAACAGTCACCCTATATAATTTTACTTCATTTTAGGTCCCTTACTACATGCATCACTGTCTAAAACAGGCCAATGCATTACTTTTCTTTGGCACATATGCTTTTTCCTCAGATACACAGGTGACAGGAATCTGACTTGTCCCTTCTATTGCTGTGTCCCCAGTGTTTAGAACAGGGTCTGGTATGCAGCAAGGCCCCCAGGCAAGGTCTGTTGAGTAGATGGATGTCACCCTGCTGACAATCTTTGAGAGATAAGTCATTTTCTTACCTCCACTCGAGAGATGAGGCAACTGAGACTCAGGGTGTTATGTAACTAACTTTCCAAGGTCAAACAACTGATAAATGGCAGAACTGGGGCTGGAGCCTGGATTTGCCCAATTGCTAAGCCCTGTGCTCTTTCCAGTCTAGAAAATAGCGTTTCCGAGTTTATTCTTTTCCTGCAAAGAACATTAATGTGTACAGAATTGGGGAGGGCACTGCGTTTTCTTTAATGGCCCCACAGCCCAGAGAAGCCCAGATCCCTTGTCTTCGAACAGGGCTGCCAGAGTCCGCTGGGTCCTCGTCAGGTGTGAGCCGAGGGATGTCCTGGGAGTGCAGAGAGAGCACGGCCAGTCTGTAAGGCGCAGGTCAGAAGACCAGCTTGGGAGCTGGTAGCTCATAGAGTAAAGCTATTTAAATTGGAACCATGTGGCTCTTTCCCCCAGCACTTACACAACGTGAACAGATGCATTGTTTGGTGTCAAAGCCACAGTGACAGCCTCTTCGAGGTCTCCAGGCAGTGCCGCGCCGAGGCTGGCAGGAGCAGGAGGGCGGGCGGAGAACCAGGGTATCTCAGCGAGTGTCAGGGAGTCCCGCTGGCTGTGCCTTTCAGAAGGGGCTTCTGAGGAGTGTGCAAAGCCCACGTCAGCGTGAGGTCTGAGACCTCAGTCAAACGCTTACCCTTTCCCAGGTATTTTAAAAAGTGAATTTGAACACAGAGGTGAATTTGTTTGGGATACGTTTTGGAGATTTTAGCTTCTCCCCCTCCCTGACCCCACTTTATTTCTTACCACACTTCTGGGCAAGAGATGGAGTGTGGTGGCCAGTAACCATGAGCCTATAAAACCTGCAGGAGTGTATCCCGACACCGGCAAACAGGAAAAACATGGGGGATTTCTCCTTGAGCTGGTTTGACCACCAGGTGCTCCCTGTCTCCTAAAACGGGAAACTGAAAGCCTTGAGACTCTGGGCACAAATCTAGCTGTCTGTGCATTCTGTTTGCCAGTCCTTGGGGTAGCCAGAGTCAGAGAGGTAACAGTGAGAGAAAAATGCTCCCGAGAAGCTTTTGGTGTTAGGAACCATCATGTCAACCTCTATGAAATGCTTAGGAGTGATTGCAAGACACCGCCTCCACCGCCTCTCGCTAGTCAGGAAACGTCTTCTCCATGCGGGGCATTTTTAGTGCCACTGTGAAATGTACCAGGGTGAAACGGGCATTGTCTCTGCCCTCAGGGAAGTTCTAGTCCAGGTGTGGGGAGAGGTTCACTGCAAGGACTTGGGAGCCGCGCATTTGGGTGGGAACTTCAGTAACCGAATCTCAGTGGTCCCCGATTTTTCCAACTGGAAAATGAGTAACACTTAGCTCATAGGGTTGTTGTGAGGGTGGAGTGAGCTCATGTATATAAGCAATCAGTAAATAGTCACTAATGTTACTGAATGTCGGTGTAACTATAACGTAAGGGGACAGGTCACCAGGCCCAGGGATGCCGTGTTGTTTCCCTTTGCGTCCTAAGGTTCAGCACACACTCCGGCACCGCTGGGCCTCCAGGACCTGTGCTTTTGGTGTGTGAAGCAAGACGCGACAGTGTTCGAGAGAGCCAGGCAGAGTGACTTTTAAGGAAGCTCTCCTGGGGACACAGGGAAAGTGTCCTGTAGAAATGGACATGTATTGGGGACGTGAAGAATGGGTAGAATTTGAATTGGCAGAAAGATCGGAGCAGCAGCTGCAGCAAGACGCAAGGCATGATCTCAGTACGGCTGTCCTAACAATTCATAAATTACTCCATAGTTTATAAAAGACACCTCCATTCAGCACCTCAGTTGAGTCCCATGGCTCTGTGGGTTGGCCGAATTTGAGAATATACTGAAGATCACAGAGGTGATGTACCTTACTCAAAGTTACGCAGCTTCTAGGCAATAGAGCACAGATTTATTTATCTCATTAGTTACCATTCTGTGAGGGCTTCTCTGCGCCAGGAATTCTGCTCTGTGCTTTTCTTGGACCTTCCAATGTAATTCTCACCACCACCCTCAGAAGTCAGTACTGTTATTAAACATAAAGAGGCTTTTACTCAACCCTGTGTGTGGCAGAGAAGAAACACAGTGAACACTTGCTAGAATCGCAATGGTTCCCATTTCACAGATGGAAAAACTGAGGCTCTCCAAGGTTTGAAGCATAATAACTCCTAAAGCTCCCAAGGATTTAAACCCTGGTTTGTCTGTTTCTGTATCTTGTGCACTTCACGATAAACTTGCATCACTGCCTCCAGAGTCTTCCTCACCCAAGCTAGCTCCCCTGCCTTCCCTCAGTCTCCTCTTTCCCTCCTCAGTCTCAGCCTCCTGAAAATTCGGAGGCAGAGGCCCTGGAGTGCAGAGGCCATGCAGGAAAACAGCTTCTCACCGTCTTGTCTCTTTCCTCTCCAGCTGTGTGCACTTGGCATGTGAGGCCACTGACTGTCCGGAGCTGGCCGTGAAGAACGCTTCTCTCAACTGCTCCAGCAGTGACCGCTACCACGGCGCCCAGTGTACCGTGAGCTGCCGGACAGGCTATGTGCTCCAGATCCGGCGGGACGATGAGCTGATCAAGAGCCAGGTGTGTGCAGGTGCTGGGCTCACAGCCCTTGCCTCAACCCGGAAAGTCTAACTGGGTGCTAAACACACTCACTGCTGGATCTCCAGCATTTAAAATAGTGCTGCCACATAGGAGATACTCCACAACTATGCGGCGATTGCATGAGGCAGTCACCGATTGGGAATGTGTATAATAATCATTCCTTACCAGAGTAGTATCCCATGCTACCTGTATCAGTCTCTGCGTAGGTTGCAAATCTGGAAGGTCAGGAGCTGAGCATTTTGAATGAAACCTTTACAATCAGAACTCCCTATAATTGAATGGGCTGCTTTAGGAAGAGGTGAGACTTCTGTCTATGAGGCGTTCATTCATTCATTCATTCATCACAAAACATCTGTTCATTGGGAACCAGAGGCTGAACTAGATGCTAGAGGGGGAATAACCGTCACTAAGATAAACCTAGTTCCTTTTCTCCAGGTGCTTAGTGACAGGACTGGGAGCAGACAAGTAGGTGCAATGGGTTGTGACCAGGCAGTGTGATAAGCAAAGGGAAGGGTGGAATGTTGTTGGAAACACAGGAGGGCTCAAGGAAAGCGACCTGGAAGAAGTGACAGGAACACTGACAGTTGGGTAGACAGCCAGAGGGGTGTGTGTCGGGGAGAGGGAAGAAGTATGGGTTCTGGGCACAGGCAGGGATGGTATGTGGAAGCCCACTGGGGAGAAGGAGCATGCCACAGACAGAATTTTCTTTTTCTGAACTCATCTAAGCAATGAGGCTGCAGGGGCAAGCAAGGTCCGCTGGTATAAGGTCCTGTTAACTTGGTCCGGAAGTTGGGGGCTTATCTTTTGGGCAAGAGGGAGCTGTTGAAGGAAGTGCCGTGGTCTGATCATGGTTGATGAAGGTCCTTCTGACTGTCCACTTGAGTGTGGCTTGGAGTCTGGCAGTAAGACTGGCTGCAGGGAGAGCCCCCAGGAGGCCATCAGAAGGGGTCAGGGAAGAGCGACGTGACCTACAGGAGGGGAGCGGCAGTAAGTGCATTTGAGATATGGTGGAAGGTTGCTTCAGCCACAGGTGGCTGAGGGGTCTCAGGTGGGCGGGGAGAGTGGGGCATGGTGGCAGGGAAGCCTGGCATTGGACAATTCAGAGCTCTGACACTGGATGCAGCTCTTCCAGGGCCCTGCTGGCAGACTTCACCTTCATGTATAAACGCACAGGGCATGTTTCTTGTTGCCGGGAACAACTGTTTGTACAAACCTGGGAGCTCTAGATTCCTTATCTTAGACACCTACTTCCGTGTGTCAGACACAGCCCATCTGAACTCCTGTGGAAACAATTAGGCTGTTTTGGCAGCAAAAGACCCCTCCTCTCTTTGATGTGTGCTTAAGAGGGAAAAGTGTCCTTTGCTTTTAAATTCCTGGATCAACATTTGGCATCCCTAATCCCCTGGGATTTGGAGGCTTTCTCCTTGAATGGAAGCCCCAGGGCTGGGGATGACTCTCCCTCCCATGTCTCTGTAGCACAGCCTCACCCTCTCATCTTCTGGTTTGGTTCACATCTTCTTCACCTGTGACTTTTCCCAGCCTGTCTCTTTTTCACATCTACCTCTCTCAGCCAGTGAACCATCACATTTTAGATTAGGGAGGGGCTCCTAGAGCAATCTTTGGATTCAGTGGCAATGAGAAAACTGCAATAAGGAAAGGGACTTGCCCAGAGGGAAACATCTGTCTGCCAGCTACTCTAACAGGCTCCCTGTAACCTCCTCCAGAGCCAGAGAAAGATACAAAGGTCAATAGACAGGGTCCTAACTTGTGCCGTGTTTCAGAGGCTATTCGGTCAAAGCAGTCATCATGCCCCAGAGGTCTTGAGTCTCGAGATTACTGTCAATCAATGGGCATAATGACCTGGAGAACTAGATAGCAGTTAGGAGCATGGTCAATTTCCACTTATCCTCTTTCCAGCTGTGTAACTTGGGGATACTCACTTAATGGCTCTGAGCCTCAGTTTCTGCATCTGTAAAATGGGAGCCGATAATGTGCAATTCATACAGTTGTTGGGGCTGACGTGAGCTAAAGTTAAACACTAAGCATTGGTCTCCTGGTGCCTTGACAAGACTCTGAGCTGCAGCCTGGGGGAATAGGGCATTCCCCCATATTTATGGCAGTCTGCCTCTGCCTTCCAGACAGGATCCAGCATCACAGTGACCTGCACCGAGGGCAAGTGGAACAAGCAGGTGACATGTGAGCCTGTGGACTGTGGCATGCCGGACCAACATCATGTCTATGCTGCCTCCTTCTCCTGCCCAGACGGCACCACCTTTGGCAGCAAATGCTCCTTCCAGTGTCGTCACCCAGCGCAGTTGAAAGGTACGGAGGGCTCTTTGGCTGGGCTTGCCCTGCGTCCCGTGTGGGAAGCCCGGAGGTGGCTCCAGGTTCTCCTT
Organism: Furipterus horrens; assembly: GCF_987537825.1. Classification (NCBI taxonomy): domain Eukaryota; kingdom Metazoa; phylum Chordata; class Mammalia; order Chiroptera; family Furipteridae; genus Furipterus; species Furipterus horrens. The sequence continues at coordinate 189,580,619 of NW_028327174.1, forward strand.
CTGGGCCTCAGGTGCTCAGGGCTAGATGGATTTTACCTGTACTCCTGATTTCTTCCCACCCATTGTACTTTTGTAAACTTCCCTGCTGGGCAGCTAAGGAAAACTTAAAGAGTGCATACATATGGCAATGGAATCCCCTCCAAGATCTGGCAAATTTTGCAAGAAGAGAGGGAGGGAAGGAAGTAAGGAGGGAGAAAAGGAGGACAAGAAGATTAAGAGAGTGACAGTTGGACTGATGTGACTAGTTCTCTGGACAGAATTAGGGCCCAGTAAGCCTAAGAGGTAAGTATTATTGTTATTATTTCCATTGTCACAGAGGAGGGAATTGTCCAATGCCACCTTATTAGTGGTGGGATTCATATTGGAGCCCAGATCTTCTCTCTCCCCAGCGCCAGCTGCTACTCTTTAAGAAAGGCTAGCTGGGAAGAAAGGAACGGGTTCGGGTAGGAAGTGTCTACTAGCATCTTCTGGGCTAGGCAGTCGGAGTATTAGAACATGAGTAAGACATCATCTCACACACTGAAGAAGAGGCCACATTTTAGAAATGAGTGAGAGGCAAGCCTGGGTATCCTACAATGTCAGGATTCGAAGGGGTCCTACAGCTAATCAGGAATAACTGATTATTGGAAAGAGGGTGAAACTGAGGCCCAGGGAGAAGAAGGAAGGAATGTTAGCTGTATTATCAGCATAAATGCTCTTGGCTTCCAACCGAGTGAGCAATGTTGTGTCTCTGCACCTCAGTACCCTCATTTGTAAAATAGACTTAGGAGTGCCCACTAAAGGGCCAGGTTGAGGATTAAAAGAGATGGCGTATGTGAAGTTACAGAGTGAGAAACTGTGCTTAGTAAGTACGCATCTTCTCTGAGAGGCCCCCCTGTGAAACCCTGTGTGGGGGCTGCTCTCCTGACCTCTTCGTTCCACGGAGGACTGAGCCTGGGAGCTGTCCTTCTAGAACCCAGAGGTCAGTGTCCCCAGAGGAGCAGTCACCACCCAGGATACACAGTCAAGTACTGACCGTGGGAACCTGGTATAACACAGGTAGCACCACAAACACACATGCCCCTTATATTCCAGGTGAATGTTTCCTGACTTTCACTTAAATTCCAAGCCTTCTTCAAGATGTATGCAAAATATCCTGAGAATTTACATCCTTAGAATCACTTATACCAAAGCCTTTATCAAATAAATATTATAAGCATGGACAGAACCTACAAAAATGCACAAGGGAAAAAATACTCTTAAGTTAAAAAAAACAACAACAACATCAACATCATAAATGTTTGCTGCAGTGGCTAACACTGCAACACTACTGCATCACCTCCACTCAGCCATGTTGGGTGCATTTGAAATTGACTCTGGTGTGGGGTGTCTAAAGCATGCAAACCCTCATGCTACAAAGATCTTTTTAAAAGACTCGCTCTCTGTTCTGGCTCTTGTTGCTTTTTCTATCTCCGTTTTGCCTCTCTAACTTCAGATTTAAAACTCAGTCTATTCACTACTTTCCATAAGGCACTCAACACCATGGGACACCTTCTGAAGACAGAGACTGAGCTGGTTGGTCTGGGAGAATGGCCGTATCCTACAGTGCCCCGCAATTAACCCTCTGGCCTGCCCTCAGCTCTCTTATTTGCCCCTTAACTTTTCCCTTCAGAATCCTGCCACAGCCTTCCTCCCTTTAGGAATTTCAAATTCTCTCTTGTCTCTCAGGCCAAGACCTATCCGTTTTTCTCAGAAGCAGATAGCCAGGGGCCTAGAGGCTTCAGCTTGATCCTATGGGTCTCATCAGGCATCTTCCCACGAACAGGACCACCCTCTAAGAGGAATTTCCATACAACTTCTAAAAGAATGTTTTATCTTATCACCCTAGTATTGGGGAGATAGCAGAGTCTAGGAGGTCTTGAGTCCAAACCACTACTCTGCTCTTTGTCCTTCTTCCTCTTCTTCTACTGTGACTTCTGTTTCTTACCAAGAAAAATAAAACAATCTCTTCCCAATTCCATCAGCACTAGCCTTCGGCAGCCTCCTGAGTATTTATTTGTCCTTGCTAGCTGCAATTTTGTTTTCTCAAAACAATACAGTGGCCAGTATATAGCCTTTCACATCCGAAAAGGTTAGGGCTAGATAAGAACTCAAAGACAGCTCTGATTTAGGGCCAGAGAGGTTAGTTGACCTACTCAAGGTCACAGATATAGTCATGATACTTTATATACTTAACAAATAGATATTGAGGGCCTGCTGTGTGCTTGGCACTAGGCTATATCCTAGAAGTAGAAGAATGAAGAGATTGCATTCCCTGCCATTAGGATGCAGGAAATGCCAACGCTATGTATGGGGAACAAAGAAAACCTGACCTGAAGTCTCCTGGTGCTTTCTGCCTTGTATTTTGCTCCGGGTTAATTTTAATCTTAAAGGCAATCCTAAGGAGATTTGGTCTTCTGTATATCTTATAAGTAAAATAATAAAAATAGGCACATCTTTTTTTAACAGTATATTTATAATTATTTTAATGCTTATCAGAGATTGAAATTCCCTTAAGCACATCTGCAGACAGGCTGAGCAAGTTTTACTTGCTTGACTTTAAAAGATGGACATCAGCGCTCTTCGCTTCCGCAAGGAACTCTCAGCTCAGAAATGCTGTCACCCAGTGACCTGCGTCGCGTTCCCCTAGAAGACGCAGGTAGGGACATGAGAAAGGGAGACACGGGAGTGACCGAAGCATCAAGGGTCACTTCTACAGCCAGTCACCACTGTGGGCGACCAGAGCTCTGAGGAACTCGGGGAGAACATTCCTCGGTTACTGCAGCTCTGAACACGGACACGTGCACCCACTGACTCCATCACTGGTTGAGTGCTGCTTACAGGGTCATTGACACCGCAGGACTGGGACCTTGTCCTGTGTCTGGGCAGAACGTGCATCCATGACCAGGACAGAGGGCCTCCCATGTAGATGGATAGGGTCCCAGCTGCTGTAAACATCCTTCAGAGTACAGAGGCCAGGGCCCAGGGGACGGGGGCAGGGCACGGACAGCATGTGTCATAGCCTGCGTTCTTCAAAGCCACAGACACAGTAGCGGCTGCAGCTGGGCATGGAAATGCTGATTCTGCGCAGTTCCGTGTCTGCATCTCCTGGTTTTGCTTGATGTGGGGTGGGGGCAGGTCCATGGTCCTGAATCGCCAGGCCCTGCTTTACTGTGGTTCTTCTTTGGACCGTGGCACAGGGTCAGTGCCTGTTTACCCTCCCCCAGGATTTACATTTCTGCTTTGCCTTTTTTTTTTTTTTTCCTCTCTTGATAAACATTTTGCAATTTTGATGTTATCTTGCCACAAAGGAACCACAACTTTCACTAAAGGCTTTACAGAACAGATATGGTATACTTTTTCCACAGCTATTTTATCCTTCTTGGGAAATTTGGAGAGGGTGTTCTCCCCAGATCTTTTTAACTCCTCTCCCCCCTAATCTTTTGCTACGCCTGGGCACCCCGCACCACTGCCCCAATCGCAAAGGCAATGCAGAAAGCAGTGTGTAGTCTCTAGTGTTCTGGAAGCCTTTGCTTCTGCAGAAGCCAAATGAATCATCCTTCTACACCCTTTGCTCCTTTGATTTGCTGTAGAAATATCTGTAGTTTGTTTTTGCAGGATTACGGTTTATCAACGTGGGATCCTCTGGGGCTTCACAGACACTAAGTTGTCTTGTGCTCACCAGATGAATCGCACTGACCAGAATGGGTGTAGGAGAAGCAGGGGGGCCTACATAAAATTGCATAGTACTCTCTCCCTTTTCCTGCTTTATTCCTCTCCATAGTACTTACCACCTTTTAGCACACTAAATAATCTACTTCTTGGTATAATTTGTTGTGTTCCTCCCCATCCAATGAGAATATAAACTTCAAGAGGACTGGGTTTGAGGTTTCCTTCTTTGAATTTTGTCTGCTACAGATAAAATTGTAGCTGGCATATAGTAATTGCCACAGAGATGCTTGTGGAATAAATGAAGGCTTCGGTGCCACTCACATGGTCCTTCCAGGTCTACGAATGTTAAGCAAAAGGTTAGGAGGAAGGAGAGGAGGGCAGGCAGGCAGGCAGGCAGGCATGGAGGGAGTGGAAGAAGCCACTAAAGAACTGGCAGCCCTTTTCTAGACACTTTTCATAAATGCCATTTCACTGTATCTTTTCATCACCGAGAAAAGCAGGAGTGCCCTGACTGATATGGCTCCATTGTCTGAGTATCATCTGGCAAAACGAAAGGTCACCAGTTCGATTCCTGGTTAAGGCACATGCCTGGGCTGTGGGCCTGGTCCCGGTGGGGGGGCGTGCGAGAGGCAACCCATCCATGTTTCTCTCTCACATTAATGTTTCTCTCCCTCCCTTCTCCCTGCCTCCCCCTCTCTCTAAAAATAAAATAGTAAAATCTTTTTTTAAAGAAAAGAAAAGCAGGGGCAGTTTTTTGTTTGTTTGTTTTTGTTTTCTATAGGTAGGATGTTGGGATTTGCCTCTCAGAATAGATAATAAGGGCTCTGCTGAGCATCTACAGCCAACTTCCCATTGAAAATACTAACTGTCTTATAGATACACAAAGCTGGTTTTAAACTTCGGTTTTGCCTTTTCCTAACTATGAGACCTTAGTCAGTTCACTTCTGTCTCTGAGTCTTTATTTCCAAACACGGAGCATCACAGGATGAGCACAGCTGTGAGAATGCACGAGAGTACACATCAAAGCACCCAGGACGCAGCCTGTCAGCCCCGTCCCCTCACTCCGCCCTCCAGCCTTCAGACCAGACCCTGCCGTCTCCAAGTCCCAGATCCTCCCTCATGCTTCCAGCCCTGGCTGTCAACACCATTCAGCGATCACCCGGAAGAGGAGAGTTTGATTGAGAAACCCAAGTCGCAGCTCCGTCTCTCTTAGTCTTAGGGAGGTTGGGGAAGTCTGTGTGCGTAATCTACGGCCTGGCAGGGAAAACCCTAAGTCCGCGGGGTTCTCTTTCATGTGCAACGTTCCCCATCAGGCCAGCTGCCCGATGGCCATCAGCACGGCTGTCAGAGTTGGCACAGGCTACAGGGCGTGTGCCGCTCTCTCGGCCGCTTTGGCAAAGCTTCACGAACACTGGGGACCAAGGAAGTCAGACCTTCAGACACCATGATGCTGTCCCTTCCAGGCACGGGGGGAGCTAGGGTAAATACGAGGGCCCAGGGCCCAGCGAGGGGTGGCATCAGATCTCTCAGTAGATTCAGATAGGAGCTTCTCTGTCAGTTATTAGAGGCTAAGTGCTTGCATCCCTGGGCTAAGCTGTCCACCTGGCAAAGTGAGGAGGAGTGTGAAGGCCTCTCTTCTATGCAGTAAAGAGGTTCGGGAGCAGTGGTAGGGAGCCTTGAATCTTAATTCAATGTATACATGGGATAAGTCACTCCCCAGGCCAGATCTCCTCTTCTTCGTGGCAGCTCTCTTGAGCTCCCTAGGCTCCTGGGTCAGACACGGACGGGACTGGAATTCCACGTTGAAGATCCTCTGGTTTGTCAAGTTGGCTTAAGTCCCAGCAGCCCATGAATTTTCTTGGTTATCAGAGATCCCCATCTGCTAAGGCCGCCCCTCTGTTGTTTGCAGGCAACAACAGCCTCCTGACCTGTATGGAGGATGGGCTGTGGTCCTTCCCGGAGGCCCTGTGCGAGCTCATGTGCCTAGCTCCGCCCCCGGTGCCCAATGCAGACCTCCAGACGGCCCGGTGCCGAGAGAACAAGCACAAGGTGGGCTCTTTCTGCAAGTACAAGTGCAAACCTGGATACCATATGCCCAGCCCCTCTCGGAAGTCAAAGAAGTAAGTGGGGCTGCAAACTCAAATTCACCGGTTCTGGGGTGCAGCAGAGCTGGGTCTTGCTCTGATTAGAAAGAAGTTCTCATTTCTTGGCTGGAGACAAAAATCCATTCTGTGTTATGGGAATCTTGGAGGATGTTGTTACTAACTGCCTGCTGGCTGTGTTACCTCATGCAGGTGACTTCACTTCTCGGGGTCTCTATTTTCAACAACAAGAGGAAGGTGATAATAAGAGTTCCACATGGGATAATTGTGAAGGATAAATTCGGATGGTTACGTAAAGTGCTTGCAAAGTGCCTGGTACCTAGTCGTTGTTCAGTAAATGGTGGGTGTTAATATCATCAGTATCAGCACTGATCAAGCACTCTGGAAAGAAGGGAGGAGACAAGGACTTGTCCAGCTTGGATTTTATTTCAGTTTACATGTAACCATAACAAACTCTGAGACTCTTGTTGCCCCTTTGAAGGAATTCCATGAATGAATTTTTCTTAATCCCTACACATGCACCCTCCCGCCGCCCCCCGCCCCCACCCAACAGGACAGGTAGGGAACCAAGAATGGGAAAAGGAAATGAGAGGCCTGCTGGCTTCAGAGAAACTTGGGTGTCTTGGCAGAGCACGAGTCTAGCCCTTTGGTCCTTGAGATGTCTCTTTTCTTCTCTCTTCCTTGAAGACGAGCCTTCAAGACTCAGTGTACCCAAGATGGGAGTTGGCAGGAGGCAGCGTGTGTTCCCGTGACTTGTGACACACCTGCACCCAAATTCCATGGGCTCTACCAGTGCACAGATGGCTTTCGGTTCAACAGCGAGTGTAGGATCAAGTGTGAAGACAGCGATGCTGCCCAGGTGAGATTCCTTGAGCTTGTGATCAGTACTGTGGTCTGTCTCCTGTCCGCTTACCAAAGGCCAGCCTATATTTTAAGAACCGCTTCCTCTGGGAGACTCATTAGAGATGCCAGATTTGTATAATAGCAATATCACCAATGCAGAAGTTAAGAGACTGGTTTCTGATGATCTTTCTTAGTAACCTCTCTGGGCCTTCTTTTCTTGCCCTGTAATGCCATATTTTATTTGTTCAGAGATTCTTAGCTTGGAAAATATTTTAGTGTTGGAACCCTTATGAAGGACATCATATATGAAATCCTGGTGTATAAATGTGGTTGAAATTAAGTTATGTGATAGGCATGACCGAGGCCAACATTCTGCCACCATCACCATTATATTGATCCCTAAAGTATTTAAAAGTCACAAGACTTAAGACTGTCTTAAGACATCAGTTGGCTTCTCAAACACAAAGAGAAAGGAACTGTATTTAAACTAGAGGTGCCGTTTTGAGAAAACCATGGGAAAAGGGAGAAAAGGAGGAGATGGCAGAGACTGAGTTTTTTCTCAATCTAAATGTAACTGAGGGAAAGCCTGATACCCGTACCTGCCTCTGCTGGTGTTCTGTGACTTAATTTTCCTTAATTCATACACATACCTCCCCACCCCCCACTGCCCTCCTGCACCACCCAGTAAGACGTGTAGGGAATCAAGAATGGGAAGGGAAATGAAAGGCCAAGCTGGCTCCAAAGAAGACCAAAGTCCAAAAGGAACTCTACCTTGACAGACCCAACCCTTGAGGGTCGAACCCCAAGCCCCATGTCTCACAGGTGTGTGAGGATCTTCATCCAGGTGAGGCCGAAGTTCTGCCAGCTGGGCCCCCGTGCATGTCTTACCCTCAGATAGTCCTGATTAGTCTTTATTATTAGCTACCAAATACCAGGCACTGACAAACCACCATCCTCACCTCCTCCAAGCAATTACTGGGTCCTACCCATTCCTCCTCGAAGGCATCTGAAGTTCTCCTCTGTTGCCAATGCCACCACCCTCACTGAGGCCACCACGCAGCACCCTGATCATCTCCCTGCTTCCATGCTCTCGCCTCTCGCCACTGTAAGGCCCACATTTCAGCCAGAGTGGTTTGTGTAGAGCATCGGTTTGTTCCCCTGCTTAAAGCCCTGGTGCGCCAGAACCTTCCATTTCCCTTAGCAGAAAATCCCAGCTCCTCGGGGGGGCATTCAAGACCTTTCCTTTATCACCAGAAGATTGATTTCACCTCTGCAATTGCTCACCCTTTCCAGCTGTATTCCTCCTTCCGTGAACCCTTTTCTGAGGTCCCTTCCACTGTTGGGCTCAGTGCCCTTCTTCAGGGTCCCCCCTTCAAAGCACTGGACACCGTGCACTGAAATTCCTTTTATGCCTCCTGCCCCCATCCCCAACCTCTCCTCCTGCCCCAGGCTGGGAAATCCATGACCACATCTTTAATCGCCCCTGGGTTTTCAGCACTGGGGACAGTGCCAGGTACCTAGTAGGGGCTCAGGAAATGACAGGGCAGGACAACAAGCTGCAGTCAACATCCAGACCCATCTCCTTGTTTTTCAGTTCAAAAACCTAAGACTCAGAGAAGTAGCTCAACCGCCCAAGGTGACACAGCTGGGGTCAGTGGAATCAGAATCAGGACCCAGGTCCCTCCAGCTGTGGACAGACTGAATCCAATAGGCACCACCTGAAAAATCCTTGGTAGTGTTCACTCAGGGAGGGATGTCTGTGTCCCCAAGTCATTCCCATCCTTGACGGCCGGGGAAGCAGGAGCCAGTGCTGGAACAAGCTAAGGCCAGAGATTACCACGGCCTCACGCAGGCCGATCAACTTCCCTCGCACTCCCTTCCATGAAACTGTTGCTAACAGTTACCCCGGCTACTGAGCCAAATAATATTCTGGCCGTGGCCATGATATCAAACTGAAACCCAGCCTGCCTGGGCCTTGCCAAGTGCCTTTCATGGCCAGTTTGTATTTAAAGGAGAGGAAAATGCAAATTTATCAGACGACTCAAGCAGTTCTGTTTGGCAACGGGTGGAGAGGCGAGACGCTGCGGAGCGGGGTGTTGCTTGCCGACTCAGAGAACAGGGCGCGCGCGCCAGATGGGCTCCTGATACAATTGATGTTTCTAGTTTGTACTGCAAATGAATTTCCTCTGCCCTCAGACCAGGGGACCGAGAGCCAAATCTCGTATTCACCTCAGATCCCCTCTCGCTGCCTGTAAACACGCAGAAACGTACAGCCCGGAGCATCTTGAGTCAAATAGCTTGTAGGGAGCGGGGATTCTTTGCCTTCCAAACAAGTTCCAGATCCTGGCAGAGAGGACAGGGGCCGTTGCAGGGGAGGCTCACATGCTGTCTCCCACCGCCACTAAAAGCAAATTAGCAAATAAAACCTCCACTTTATGGGTTCCCTGGGAGCCGGGATGATGCTGGATCTGGTGTCTGAGTTCGAATCCTGGCTCCACCACTGCCTAGCTGGAAAACTTGGGCAAGTGATTTAACTCTCTAAGCTTCAGATTCCTCATATATAAAACGGGGGAGGGGGTGCTAATCATACGATCTACCTCATAGTCTGGAAGAATTAAATGAGGGAATGAAGGCAGTGTATGCCTACGAGGACCCCCTGGGATTGTGCAGCACACAGCCCGCACCCCCATACACGGCAGCCCTGGGGCAGACACAAATGAAAGAGCCTGCCTTCAAGGTCACTTCTAGTGGGGATCACCCTGACGTTCCATGCGGGCTCCTCTAGAGCCAAAACACCAAGGCAGTGGCTTGAAAGTTAGCCCCAGAAAGTCCGAGAAGGGGGCATCTGTCACACATGAGGCCAGGATGTGGGCTGGGAAGATCAGTATGAACCATAGGGAAACCTGACCTCTAGCTCAAACAAACCTGCAGAATAGATAAGACTCTCTAGACTAGCGCTGCTTGGTAAAACTCTGTGGGATGATAAAATGTTCCATATCTCTGTTCTGCTGTGTGGTGGCCACTAGCCACAGGGGGCTGTGGAGCACCTAAAATGTGGCTAGTGACTGAGCAACGAAATAGGACATTTTATGCAGCTTTAAAGAACTCAAATTTAAATGTGAACAGCCACACTTGGACGGTTCAGCTCTAGAATTTACAGTATGATCCTTGTAAACCAAAACAAAGAACCTTAATTAAAAAAAAAGGCTTTATTTTTATTTTTAAGTGTTTCCCGAAAGCCCAACTAGGGTTGCAGACTTTCTCTTATTTTGACTCACCATAAACCTTTAGAAAAGAAACAATATGCCCATTTGACAGACGAGGAAGGGAGGGTCACTGGGCTAAGTGCTTGCCATGGTTGGGAGTTAGTAGGCGGTGATGACCGATGCCCAGCCCTGCGCTCCCCACTGCATTTCCGGGGCAGGCTGGTGGCAAAGGCAGGGGCTCATCCCCAGGTGACTGCTACTTGTCTCAGCATTAATCCAGCGCAGACGCTCCTGAGCTGTCCGAACTGATAATTCAGGCTCAGTTCTCATACAAAGTACTGTGGGGGCTTTGTAGGGGGTTACGGGAGTGGGCCATCTCGGGATGGGGACAGGGCCCGTGTGAGATACACACACAGAGGCTGCAGCAGGAGAGGAAAAGGCTGAAAGTGCTTTGGGTACAAAGTCAGGCGCTTGCTTGATGGTGGTTTTCGGCCACTCGACGGGAGCAAGAGAGGGAGGGTGGGAGCGGAATCAATAAGAACTCAGTTCATTGCATGGATCACAGAGGGTGGCTGTAAAAGCCTTCCTGCCACCAGCTCTCACGGACAATGCCTCCGTAAGCAGGGGACATGTCCAGTTTCAAGGTTGGCAGGAGCTTGCCCAAGCACCCAGGGCTTCCCTAGAGGAAGTCAGAAACATCACAGACCCATGTGGTGTTTGCAGTGGGCAGGATCTCAGAGGTCCCCCACTGCAACGCACTTGGTTTATAAGTGGTACCCCTGGAGCCTGGAGAGGGGAAGGGGTTTAGCCCAAGTGGCACAGCAAGGTACCAGTGGAGTCTTTTCACCACGTCAGCACACAAGCCACATTTTTCTACTTGTTCTGTGCCTCACTTGGAGGAAGCGTATGCACGTGAGGGCCTTGCCTGAGAACAGAGGCAAATAATTACCCGCAGCTGCGATTTATTGGCCATTGACTCCACGCCAGTTGCTGAGCTGAGTGCTTTACAGAGACGACTCCACTAAAGCCCCACAGCCTCTGGCATTACTATCCCATTTTACAGATGAGGGAGCTGTGGTGGAGGGAGATCAAGAGGTTTGCCCCACGTCATACAACTCAGGTGTGATAGAGCTGAGATTGCTGTTATCGGGTCAGGCTGCCCCCAGCACTCAGCTGTGTAAAGTCTGCACCACACTTCCCGGTTCTGCCTTGCTCTGACACGGCCGTCCCCACTTCTCTCTGCCATTATTTTATTTTTATTTCTACTATGTAGAAGAAGTCTAATTGTCTGTCTCCCCCCATCACCCCTCCCCATCCTCTCCCCCATGGTAGTAAAGCCACAGAGGTTTATAGTCAAGAGACCTGGCCCAGCATTGGCAATCTGCAGGACTGGGCACGTGGCCTCCCCATTCTGGCTGCTGGCATTTCTAAATGTGGGTGGTGGTTGGGCTGATTCTGAAGTACCCTCAGAGACAGCTTGTAGAGTGGCTAAGAGCCTTCACTAACTGTTAGAAAGCCTGATGTGTGTGTGTTAAGCTCTAGATGCTTCCCGTAAGTTAACTCACACAATCCTCACGGTGACTCTCAGGTAGTGGACACCATGCCCACTGAACATTTGGGGAAACTGAGGCATAGAGAAGTTAAGGGACACAGAGAGGATGTTGTAGAGGAGGTTTGGCCCTAGGCAGTTTGGCTTAAGTCCATGCACTGAGCCATTACACTAGCATCCTTTCAAAACTTACTTTTTCATTTTCTAACTGGGCCTTAGTTTCCAGATCTTTAAAACGGGCATAATTTCTACTCGAGTACATTGTTAAAAGGATTTTTAAGTGTGTGGAAAGCACCTGGCCTATAATAGGTATTTCCTTATGTGGTTATTATAAGCCTTCAGCTCTTTATAGGCCTGTGTAGCTAAAGAGAGTTCAAGAGAGCACCACATGCTCTTTTTGTAGACGGGAGGCAAAATGCTTTGCTGAGAAATGCTCAGCCCTCTTGTCAAAGATTTCACCTCCATGTGCAAAATTCTGTATTGAGAGTCAGATACACCAGTGGGCTCCCTGCCAGTGGTCTCTGGGCTTCCTAGATTGGATGCTTAATGTCAGGTCTTCTGTGATCCAACTAGATTCAACATGAAGGATCTACTCTGAGGATCTTTACCAGGTGGTAGACAAGCCCTGAGTGCACCAAGACCTAGCCCTGAAGGAGGGTTTGAAAATCCAGGAGGCTTCAGGAAGTCTCCTGTACCGAGGGCACAGCAGAGCTGTGGTGGAGGGGGGCCACAGAGGCCTGCTGGGGAGGCGGGCTGACCGCAGGACCGGAAGGAAGGCCGTGCATGTAGCAAGAGATGGGGCTGGGCGTGCTGTCTGGGACCCATCCTGGAAGCCCTGACGGCCAGCCTGCGAGCCTGCCTTGTTTGGGAGGCTAAGGCATCTTAGCAGGAGTCTGTCAGGCAGATTTAGTTAACGGCACAAAGTTCCAGATGCGGGGGGCAGCGCGACCAGCGCCTTCATGCTCCCACCTTTGATGGTGGAGCCTTCCCAGTTTGAAAGTCCCTGGGCTGATTCCAGCTAATTCTGATACATTCTCTCCTGCAAACTGAGCTCCCCAGCCAGCTCTGGCCCCCTTAGTGCTGAGATCTGCAGCCCTTGGAGGCTGGAGGCCAAATGCATCATAGCCTCAGGCCAAGGCTACAGGAAATTGGGGTCAATTTCCTACTCCCCTGGGGGCCCAGCAGAATCATGGGGCCTGGGGCTCTGGGAGGGAGAGTTGGAGGTTCTCTGAAGCCACATGAAGCCTCTTAAGCTTTCCCTGAGCTCACACGGAACATCTCAGGGTGGACTGTGCAAGTCGTCCTGCTCAGAATGGGCCACCCTACACCCATGGACACACAGGTTTCCGCTGCAATTGGTGGTCCAGGAGAGGCCCAGAGAGAGGCCCCCTTTCTTTTCTGAATCCTGTCTCCTGGCAGCTGTTTTCCCAGACAGAGAAGCTTCAGTCTGCCTCAGCCCTTTGAAGGAGTTGATTCATTCCCTCCTGTATGCGCTCATGCCTCGTTCCCTCATTTCTTCATCGATTCACCTACTCATTTATTTCCTCATGCATGCATTCATTTATCTTCCTTTATTAACCAACATTCATTCCATAACTCTCTACCTATTCCTCCCACCTCTTGTTAAACAAATAGTTCTTAAGTGAATAAAAACATCTATTGAATGATGAATGAATGGAGTGGTCAGGACCCATTAAACACTGCAGATGGCCCTGAGGTTGGCACGTGAATAGGGCACCTTTCTGGGTCCCAAGGAGCTCATCATCTAGGTGGAAACAGATGACAGAGACCTGAAGGTAGTGCACGCTGCAGGATTGGGGCACCATGAGGACAGGATGCTTTGTGCCAGGTGATATATCTGGGTGGGGGCAGGGGTAGAAAACAGCAGACAGAAGGGGCAGTAAGCAGCACAGAAGCGTGGCTCTGTGAACCAGCGTATGCTGCATTCGAGAACGTGGGCAACTTAAACTGAAGTCCAATGTTGGTGCTGGTGCCGTCGTCGGCAGCCGTCCGTCTCGAGAGACGATGGTGTAGCTTCTTAAGAGTCTATCTGCACCGCCGAGAATGGCTGTGCAGTCCGACTCGGGAGTGACACGGTATCTGTCTCCTCCCGTGTTGAATCGACATCTTGCGATGTCGCTGGAGTGTCCTCTCCAGTGAAGCTGAAGCTACAGAGCCTGGGCAGGGTGATATGGAGGGTCTGCTGTTGCCCATGCAGCAGACCCCCCCTCTCTTCGCGGCTGAAGGGTCCAAGGGAAAGACGGAGTCAATACAGCTTGGCTTCAGGTGCGCCGCAGGAGTTGCCGGTGTTGACTACAACGTCAAACCGCCTTAGGGACTCCGGCTCCGGATTTTCTGTCGGGGTTTACTCCCTTAGCCTTTCCCCTGAAGAGGTATGCTGCAAGGCAGCGGAGGTTTTTTGGAGTCAGAGTTTTCCTTCTCTGATGTGCCCTGACTGGAAGATCGAACCAGCGACACTTAGCTCGCAGGCCGACGCTCAATCCACTGAGCCAAACCAGCCAGGGCTGTGCTGGTGCTGTAGGGAGCAAGAAACAGGAGAATGAGGTGTAGTTGAGGTTGGGGGTGGGAGGGACTCTGGGGGCCGGACACAGGAATTTCAGTGGAAGCCGAGGGATGCGCCAGCCATTCCACAGATTGTCGCACTGATGGAGAATGGTTAGCTCCCCAGCCTCACGCACTTTCTCTCCTTATAGGCTTGAAAGAGGGAGAGAATAAACAGTTTGTTCTTAGGCAGAGGGACACCCTGTGCAGAAACCACCCATGGTTCTTATTCCCAAGGGGTATTTAAGGCCCCACACCTTGTTGGCCTTACCAGCTCAACATCCCCCCTATTGTTCCCTTGGGTCACAAGACTGGGAGGTGGGAAGGTTGGGGGCTCTCTGCTGCTAACTGTACTTCCTTGCATTTGCACATGCCCTTTGGCCTTCTAGAAGTGTCCTTCCGTCCCTGTTCTACCTAGGATTTTAGGCATCTTTGAAAACCCTTTTCTATACATCACCCCCTCTGTGAAGCCTTCCCTGCTTTCCCTCTCACAACCGATGACTGTCCCAGTATACTCTCAGCACTGTCATGGAGCAGTCACACTGACATGGCTGGCTGCTCCCATGACTACCTTTCCAGCTCACTGGGACAGATACTGGCTCACTTTACTGTTGTTCCCCACAGAGCTGGGCACAGAATGGGCACCAAGAAATGGTCCTTGAATTCAGAGGCAGTTCTGAGATTTCTATGGAGCTGGACTCTTATTAGCACCTTAGACATCGAAAGGGGGTTTGCAGAAAGGACCGTGGCCGCAGGCTGCATTTGTCTGCCACCTTGCAGAAGACCAAGGAACTGTGGATTGCTTGTTTTGGAGAATTGAGGGAGGCACAGGGAGAAGTATCCCCTCACCACCCGCTTGTCCTTGGTGCCATTATTGCTGGCGTGGAACGGAATGGAATGGAATGGGACCAGATGGGACAGGATGGAATGATGCTGAAGGAAAGAAGGGGATGGACAGAAGAGAAAGGAAATGCCAGGGAAGAGAAAGCTTCGTAGCTGGGCCCAGGTTGCCTGGTTAGCACCGGGCACAGGCCTGGCTTGGCATGCTCTCTCTCTCAGGCTGAGAGGAAGCAAGCTGTGGTGTGCACCTGCCTCCTCATGAACAGCTTAGCTCCAGGACCCGTGCGCTCCCTCGCTGTACGAGCTGGGGTGCATTTGGGCCCCTACCTTCTCAGTTAAAGAAACCAACCAACACAACAAATCACTCTGATTGAAATCTCTGAAAGCCAGGACTTAGGGCACCTGGGAGTTAGACTCTCTGGGAAGCTTCGAGCCAGCTCCTTTTCCCACAGAGCCCTCCCTCAGTCTCCCCATCTGTAAAATGGACATAATACCAGTGCATCACTTTTAGGGCGACAGGGTTTCCACCAATGTTAAGAACTTGTTTTGCAATACTTCCAGAATTCTGAGGAGAGGAGAAACCGTCTTCTTTATTTCATTTTGAGAAGCACAGGTTGAGGGTGGGGGTGTCTCTTGGTTCTGACTATGTTTTTCTGTGGTGTTCAGGGGCACGGGGGCAATGTCATCCACTGCCGGAAAGATGGCACCTGGAGTGGCTCCTTCCACATCTGCCCGGAGATGCAAGGCCAGTGCTCGGCCCCGAACCAGCTCAACAGCAATCTCAAACTGCAGTGTCCTGGGGGCTTCGCCATAGGTATGATGGGTGCATGGGGTCAGCGCGGGAGGGGCAAGACCTTCCAGGAACGCAGGGCTAGTGCCTCGCTGGGTAGCCGGGTACCTCTGTAGTGTGAGGCCCTGTGTGAGACCCTGGGGAAATGGAGATGGCTGAGACCAGCCTTCTGCCTTCCAGAGAGAGTCATGAACGTTGTTGTAGCAATGGGGGTGAGTGTACGTTAGTCACACTGGAGTCCGGAAGAGCTGATTGGTGCCCTAGGGGGACACGTAAGGCTCTCAGAGGAAGCAACAATTACACAGGGATTTAAAGAGGTCCTTGAGCAAGGAATGATATTCCACACGAAAGGAACCACGTGCAGGGGGAAGGCGATAAGAGAGCAAGAGCGGTTCTGCGCGGCTGCCTTTATTATTAATCTTAAAGTTTGCGTAACACTAATCATTCTTGAGGACCTGCTGTGGGTCAGGCTCTGCATCAAGCACCTTAGAGACATTATATATACCTTATCCTCTCGAGTACCTTCAACAACTGAGAAAACAGAGACTTGGAGGGGTACCAGAACATGCTCCAAAGCCTGAGTACTTTCCATGGGGTCTCAGTTGCCTCCAAAATGAGGATAAACAAACAGCAGTTTCCAAATGCCATTTGTGTGGGGATAGGCCAGTTTGCAAAATGCTCATGGTGAGGAGAGACAACCTGGGGTTCGATGCCAGGGATTTGCCTGGTTGAAACCCAGAATCTGGACAGATGCATTAATCACGGGCTTCCAGGCTTCCCGGGGAACGGGGCGCGCATTGAGTCTCACCTCAGCTGAGGACAGTGGTGCCGACCTTTTGGGCTGATTCCCTAACTGACCGTGATGAAAAGCCCAGGGAATTGAATGTCCTTCCTCCTGGCCAGCGTGATTTATGGGACAATCACCAGGCATGTCTGGAGCAGAAGGTTATCTGTGCACACACACTCACACAGAGCCAATGTGTTCTGCACCCAGCAAAATGACTTTCCACTTGATGTCCAGGAAGGAGGCCTGCAGCTGGAGAGTGGTGGTGGTGGCGGCGGGGGCGGGGTGGGAGGAAGGCCTGAGCCCTCCTCTTGGTGGTGGAAACACCTAGCTTCAGAGAACAGAAGATCTTCACCTGAACTTCGAGTAGAAATCAGCACTCCTCCCTGCATTTAGTCTAGAGGGGCCTGCTCCTCCCGCAAGGGTCAGGAAATGCCAGAGCGCACAGGTGCCCTCTGTGATGATTCAGAAGGTACTTTAAGATCCTACAGAGCCACCAATTCAAAGGACGTTGACAGGAGGGTTGCAGAGGGGTGGGATCTCATAGGGCCCGCCACTATAGACCTTCTAGAAGAGTGGGGCAACGGGTGTAGCCACAGCGAGTCCAGTCGGCTGCTCCCTCCCAAGGCCAGTGCTTCTCCCCATCATTGCTGATGGGTGTGCATGGCCCTGGGTGTGATGGGGTCCTTACCCCCCACTTATCAGGATATGCAAGTGAATATCCAGTCCTACTCATGACTGGCATTGAGCAGCCCTGGGAGAAAAGCACTGATTAAGTTACTTCTATGTTTAAAAACCTATAAAAACAGACTTTCTTTATGTCTACACCCACAGACACATTCAAATATATTCACACATGCATAAATAAACACAGGCACAAATGCTTAATAATGAAACATAGACCCAGACACACACATCAGTCAGCAAACTCATGCCTAGCACATACACATCAGCCAAATGCTGCACAAACACATGCACACACAGCTACACATAGCACACACTCACATGTGACACATGACTACACATACATCATGGGCACAAACATATCTCATGCCCCAAGACATATCAAACACAAAGATGCACAAAAGGCAAACATAGCTTGCACACATGTGCATGAATTCATTGCCACGTCCCAACCACACACAGGTGTGCCATCCTACCTGGCTCTGTGCTTGTCCTCAGCACAGTCTGGAGGTGGGCAGAGGGGTGGCAGTACATGCCTTCACCCCACTGAGCTTCTTTGTGGTCAAAGCGAAAAGGGAAAGAAGCCTGTACCACCCTAGAACCTGCATCTCCTTCCCCTCCGCTGAGACCCATGCTCACACTGCCCTGCAGATCACCCATTTACGAATATGGTCACCCAGGCTGGGGGCACGTGGCGGAGCCCAGAGAGGAAGAGCAACATGGGACACTGAGGGAGAAGGAAGAGGGGAAGCAAGTTCCGCTCTGGACTCCCAGCTCCCTCTCCCTCCTCGCCTCCAAAGATTGCTGGGATGTCCCTCCCAGGCTGAGCCCCTCCCTGGGGAGAGCCCACCTCACCAAGGAGAGGGACATGATCAAAGGCCTCGTAAACAGGGGCCAGGCATGTGTTAGTATGTGTTGGACTCAGGGGGCTGGAGGGCACATCTGGGCCACCCAGAGCAGCCCCTTTGGGCCCCTCCCCAGCAGGACAGGGGAGGCTTCTGTGGCAGGTAGGAGCCCTCGGAAAGTTGCTGCTGCCACCAATGCTGCCACCCTCGCTGCTCCTCGTGGGAAGGAGAGGCAGGTGGGGACCTGGTGAGATCACTGCTCTGTAATGGTGCCAATTAGGGCTCATCTAGCACAACACAGCAGCCTGGTCCTGCAGCCGGGAGCTGCCTGGGAGTCAGGGAGGGCGCGCAGAGGAGGGAGAGGAGTGGAGGCAGGGCTGCTGCCGGGGGCGGCCGTGGCCTCCTGTGTCGACCAGACTTTCTCCTTTTTCTCCCCTCTTGGGATCATTCAGCTGTTGTCTGTTTCTCAGAGGCTGCATCTTCTTTTTTTTTAGAATCATTATGTCATTGCTTCCTAAAAGCTCCCTCAGAACAGACCTGGTGAGACACACGGCACTGAGTTTCCCCAGCTGCCTCGCGAGTTTTCCCCTTTATTCTCATCGCTCATCTTCATGTTTTTGTGCCATGCCCCACGCCAACTCTTCCTCCTCCTTCACCCAGGGCCCTTCACCCATCTCTGTCCCCTTCCTCTTCCGCCTTCCCCTCTCCTCCTCTGTGAGGCTCCATCACACCCATCACTGGGCTGGGAGGGCAGAGATCAAGGGTTCTAATCCACGGCCCTCTACGCACCAGCTCTGGAAGCTGAGCTCTGGGCCCATTGCTCTGTCCCCTGTGAGGTAGGTGCGATGACTCCTGGCTCCCTGGGCTGGAGTTGCAGGGCAATGAGCAATATATGGACACCGCCGGGCAAGGCAGGGGTCCCCCTCTTTGGGCTCAGTGCCTGTGCTTAACGTGAAGAGGTGCTGAACACTGTCCTGCACCTGCCACCGCCCTGGCCCCCTCTTCAGTCCCGTGAGTCTCTCAGACTGAAGTAGGTGACCCAATGGCAACAGGAGGGACACTGGGCAGATAAAACATGCATGCATGATAAGTATATGTGTGCATGTATACACATACATGTGCATGTGTATATGTATGTGTATATGTGTGTCTATACAGAGTGGGGCAAAAAGTAGGTTTACAGCTGTGAGAATGGGAAACAGCATTTATTCTTGTATTATTATGTATTAGTTATTATAGAATGTTCCATGTGAACTGTAAACCTACTTTTGCCCCACCCTGTATAGACACCCATTTACATATACACACACACCTGGAAAGAAGCATTGAAAACAGCTCATAAAATAAAATACTTGTTTTAAAAAAAAGGAGTTGACTGTCTCTTGTGAACCTCATAGTGTTCGAGGGTGGTCTTGGCACTAAGGCGAGTAAGTGACCTTCTTAGGGCTCTGGTCAGATTCTAACACCTCAGTTCTTTGCCCACATGAATAAGCACCGTTTTGGAATCCTGGGGACATCTCAGGGGATAGGGTTGATTTTTCAGGAGGCATCGGAATGTGCGATGTCAGGGCAGAGAATGAATGAGCCAACTTACAGTCAGCCAGCCAACCCACAGCTTGGAAGTTAACTGTCTTCAAGGAGAAGTCCCTGGACTGAGAGCTCCTGTGTACTGAGGGCTCCTGTGTACTGACCCTGTCCCTGCGGGTCATCCACACCTTCGTCGACTCATTGCCTGATTCATTTTCTCAGTTCCTTGCGTTACTTTCCATGTATTCAGCCACTGATTCATTCCTGCATCTGCGTACATACTCACTTCCTCCTCCCTATCTCTCACTCACTCACTCAACGTCCCTTTCGTGCATCTTGCAAATACTTACCGAGTTCCTGCCGTCAGCCAATCACAGTGCCTGGCTCTGGCATGGAATGGGGAGCTCAGAGGGTGCTGACCGCATGGAGTTTTTAGTGCAGCAGAGAAGAGAGCTATTGCTGTAATGTCACGGTCACCAAGACCATGGAAAGGGGTCATGTGACAAATGCTGCCATGGGTGTCCTTGAGGGGGCTTCGGTTTGTCAGGAAAGCATGGAGGTCTTCTCTGAGCAGGACTGAAGGGTCAGTAGTAATGTGTGAATTGAAGGAGAGTGGGAAGGGTCTGGAAGGCCCAGGGGAGGGCATGAAGGCGAGCTCCGTGCAAAGAAGCAGCCTGGGGCTGAGAAGCTGGTGTTACATGCATGCAATCACCATTCACAGGCTGGTGCTTACTGAGCAGTCCCTGGCACCAGGGACTCAGGCACCAAGTTAGGCTCAGAGATGAGCCTCCCTCCTCCCTGCCCTGCTGGGCATCACTATAATAACTGAGGAAAGGAGGCATGAGGGGGCAGAGCCAACACTGGAGTGAGACTCGTCAGTGCTGGATGCAGCCCTCACTCAGCTGCACATATCAGGGCAGGCTTCCCGGAGGATTTGAACTGGGCCTTGTAGCCCGTAGGACTTGGTTCTGAGAAAGGAGGTGGTGGGGTGGTCCAGGCGGAGAGAATGAGAGCAGGACAGAGACGAGGGAGTGTGGGGCTCAGAGGAAAAACCAAGCCAAGTGCAGGCCAGTTGGACTAACCGGAGCACGAAGGGGGTTCATGGGAGAGATGAGGCTAACCAGATCACAGGAGGCCATGAATGCCACGGAAAGGGGACTGGGCTTTGTTCTGGATGTGGGAAACCTTGGGAAGGATTTCAAGCAGTGGAGGAACAAGACCAATCTAGGCTCAGGAATGGAGACAAGAGAATAGTCAGGGAGCCCAGAGGCAGCCCTGCTGGGGAGTTCACCCCTTCCCATGGTTCTCAAGTGGGGGCCGCCCGGTCCACTGGGGACCAGAGAGAGGCAGGGCCCATACTGTGTGAGAGCAGCCCATGGACACCAGGAGACTGGGGGCTGAATTGCCACCTCCCGCTCTGCTTCCCCTCAGGGTCCGAGTGTACCACCTCGTGCCCGGACCACAACAGCGAGTCCATCATCCTGCCGGTGAACATGACTGTCCGCAACATCCCCCACTGGCTGAACCCCACCAGGGTGGAGGTGAGTGACAGGGGCTGCCTGCCTGGGGCTAAGGGGAGGAAAATGGCCGTGTTGAACACTTACTGTGCCCTGGTCCTGCAGTAATCCCTGTACATGTTCCATTATCAAATTGTCACACCTGCCTGTGTGTGTAGGGGGGGACCTGTTCACAATCATCTCTCCAGTCCTTGAGTATTTAATGCTACCCCTCCGTTGGGCCCTGTGCTAAGAACCTGTTATTTACTGTCCCACTGAACCCTGTGACAGCCTGGGAATGAGAGGACTCATGTGTCTAGTTTACAGATGAGGAAGCTGAGACGCAAACACATAAGTAGAAAGCACAGTTGGGTCACACACCTGTGTCTGTCTGTCTGTCTGTCTGTCTGGAAAGCCCGTGCTCACGAGAATGGTGCTATTGGGCTTCCCTAGTATTGTACAAGCTCTTGGAAGACCTTCCACATTTCATAGTCTAGATTTCTGGCATCTTCTCCCGTGATTTACTCATTTGGTAGAAAGCCATTAATCTGTGATCATGGGGAACTAGTAGCAACTATTGTTTAATAAGCACATACTATAGGCAGTATCGTCTGTATTCTCAGCGTGTGTCCTGCTCTGCTGAAGGTGCCACCTGGTAGCCAGTGTCATTGCCCAGTTCATTTTGCGTGCTGGCCGCTCCCACTTCCTTGTGTGTGATCAGTCAGGGGCCCACAGAACGGCAGTGGGAGCCTGCTCTCATCCCTCCGGGCAGCACGCATCCCAGGCCACATGTCCCAGCTCCGGGCGCTGGCTCCTGAACCTGGAAAGAGTGGGCGAAGGAGGCAGGGGGCGCAGGGCGAGGCTCAGCGGTGGCTCTGGCTCAGCCTTTCTGCCTGGGGTGCCGGCAGGCCTCGCCGTCTGCCCGCCTGCTGCAGATCGTGCCCCCGATAGCCGGGCAGAACCCGATACTGAGTGTCCTGTTTCTCACATGAGCCGAGGGCACGGTGGCGCGGGCTTACTCAGCACTCCGGCCCGTGCACTGGGCGCCGGACCTGGCCCCTCTGCTGCCCTGCGCACGCCAACGGCCTCCCCTCCTTTCTCCTTCCTTTTGCTCCTGAGGCCGCTCTCCGCCCCACTTCCAGCTTCCTCTCCTTTTCCTGCCTCTGTTGACACTGCTTCTGTCTCCCCGCTCCTGATACCGCTGTCACCCTGCCCTGCCTGCCCTTGCCCACTTTTTACCCTCCATGAGCAGCCTCTGTCTCCCTCATCCTCTCTCTCTCTGCCTAGGACTCGCCCACACACCCACCAGATAGCCCGTTTCCCTAGGCTCACCCTCCCTCACCCGTCTTCTCCACCCAACATGCCTTCTCCATCCCGAAGCCAGCGTTCTGTGTAGAGTGTCCCCGAATGGCCCAGGGAATGCTGAGGTGCCGTGTGCACCCAGGACCAGGCATAGGGCCATACTTCAGAATCCCAAGGCCGTTGGCGATCATCAAGCCCAAGCGCCTCGTTCTACAGATGGAGAAACTGAGGAGCGGGGGGCGGAGGGGGGCGCAGCTAGGCCAGGGTCCCACAGGAGGCAGAGCCAGGATCCTTATGATCGCAGCTCCTTCCCTGCCCTGCTTCCCTCTCTCTCTGCTACCTGGACCCCCACAGGCCCCAAAGCAGGGGATCCACTCCTACACCGGGCAGACCCAGGAGACCGAGCTCACGCCCAGGACCACAGGGTTCCTGCCCCTGACCCAGGCCACCTTCCCCTTGCTCAGGCCTTTTCTCTGCACCACCCCCCACCCGCGGGTGTATTCTCACCCTTTCCTCTGTGAGCCCTGGGCACTAAAGAGTTCAGTTATAATTCACTGTGAAATAAATCCAGGGATTTGAAAGCCCGCAAGCCCCCCTCCCCAGCTGCCCACCCGCTGCCTGCCCGCCCCAGCCCCCACCCAGTTCCCTGGTCTGTGGCCTTTATTGATGCCGGCCTACAGAGAGAGCCATAACGAGGTTCAGACCTCCACTGGTCTCCGGAGGCCTCATTATCCAGGAGGAAAAAAATGTGGTAGAAAAAGGGAGGAGGGCGAAGGGCAGAGATTGATGATTTCCACTAATACAGCAGAAAAGCTGGCCTCCGCTGCACACTTGCCCCTTGTGTGGGGAGAGCTACAGAAACAGAGCTGCCGGGGTGGGCGCCGCTGGCCCAAGCGGGCCCTGGGTCGCTCTGCCTTCTGCTGGTGCCTGCGAGGGACAGTGCAAGGTAGACGGTCAGGGGCAAGGCTCTGCCCCGACCCCTGTCACCTTTGTCCCAGGGTCAGAAAGTGAGAGGCAAGAACTGACAGTTCAGGGCTGCCTACTGTGAATCGGCATTGGACCAGGCGCTTTCCGTCCTGTATTTGCCCCCACACCTCGATAATACACACACGCGCGCGCACACACGCACACGCACACACACACGCACCCCCTGTGAGGTGGGTATCAGTCTCTTTGTCTCTCCAGTGGAGGACATAGATCTCAGAGATGGAATTCTCATGCCTAAGAGGAACTGAAGGGGGACCCCGCTCGTCGAATGCTGCGGTTTACTTCAGCTACCGATGCAGCGTCTCTTGAGGGTACAGTTGTAATAACAGAGGCAGAACATTTGCTGACTTCTTACCTGGGACGTGCTGGTAAATGGTCAGCGACCGGCTCTCCCCACAGAAAAAGAACTCGGAGGTGTAGCATTGGCCACTTCCTATGGTGTCAATATTTCCACCGTGGCAGATGCCAAGGGTTCCGAGTGGCTATTGCCGCACAGTTAGGAAGAGAGAAGCACTACTGCTTCTCGTGAGCCCACGCGAGTTGGCTGCCGTGCCCAGCACAGGACGGGCTCTGCTTTAAACACTTCACACCCATTGGGCACACACAGAGAGAAGGATGACTACTTAGATGAGTACAGTGTCACCACTGAGGTCACCTGTTCGGACGAGCACACCACAACAGTGGCTTTTGTGAAGGCGGGTCCACGGTCATCCTGTCCACCATGGTGCACCCTTCGGTGCCTAGCACACAGCTGATGCTCACCGAATATTCATGGTGGCTAAGTCACGTGACCAAGGTTCTAGGTTCAGCCCAGTTACCTTCTTGCTGTGTGTCCTTGGACAGATCCTATCACGTTTTAGGCCAGTTTCCCCATCTGTGAAACGAGAGGCAGGCTGAGATCAAGAGTCGCAAGCTTAAACATCTGCAGGAATCAGGCAACTGGGCTGATTCCTCTTGGGTAAGCCAAAGCCAAACACATCATTTTTTATGTTAAGTACCGAGGTGTAGTATTCATAGTCGGAGTAGTAGTTGCTATAAATATTTCAGAAAGACCTAGAGAAAAGATAAGAAACATTCATGTACATACTACCCAACTTAAATCAGAATTTTTAAATACAGTTGAGGTTCTTCTAATTTTGCTATCGCTTACACTGTCATCTTAAGCATAAGATTTGGTAAGTGTTTATGTTTCTGTCCACTCATGAGACCAGAACCCAAGTCACTGGGGGGCATTTCTAGCTCCCCAGAGTCCTCCCCTCTCCAAACCAGGGAATGCCCTGCCACCAAGACAATCTCTGTTGGTTTTGATTATTTTTTAATTGATATACAATTGACATATGAAATTACAGTAGTTTCAGGTATACTAAAATATTTTAGTTTTACTTTCATTAAGAACCAAACACTGTTTTTTTTAAAGCACTTCCCCACGGAAGCCTCTCTCCCAACACATGCACTTTGAAA
Organism: Furipterus horrens; assembly: GCF_987537825.1. NCBI lineage: Eukaryota > Metazoa > Chordata > Mammalia > Chiroptera > Furipteridae > Furipterus > Furipterus horrens. The sequence goes on from NW_028327174.1 coordinate 189,605,287, forward strand.
GTGATAGGGTTACAGAGAAATCTTCTTTCAGTCTAATAAATGTGACAATACAATACAACATCAAGGGTAGATTGAAATGCCCCTCAGGCTGAGTACTGGAGAGACGTCAGGGAATGGTGGGGACTGTGGCGAACTGAGAAAAGAGGCTGCTTCCAAAGGGGGCTGCTCTAGCCTAGTGTGGCAGGGTGGAAACATGGGCTTAGGGTAGCCAGATATTCCTTTTTTTTTTCTTCTGGTGTGTAAGAAATATGGAGTTTTAAAAATCTGAAACCTCTCATTTTTTTTAAATATTGGCAAATAATGTTGACTTCTGTTGAGGACTTCCTGTGCCAAACCAAACATTTCTGTGGGTTATGTAGCCTGGAAGGTGTTGGCTTACAACCTTCGGATGAGATAGAACCTTTTGGCCCTGGGCATCTGGACTTCAGGGTCCAGGCTCCCTCCCGCCAGCTTCTCAGGAGCACCTCCTGTCTGCCTGGCACTTCCTCTTACTCAGGGGTGCTCGGAGGGTTTCCCAATAGAAAACGCTGTTCACAACCTGAGAGCCTTATAAGTCCTCTAGATAGGTGGGACCTTGGATTTTATAATGGCTTCTGAAAAGGGGGTGGAAGGAGGAAAGAGGAAAAAAGGGAATGAGGGAGGGAATTAAGAAAAGAAATCAGCATTTATTGAATATCTATGATATGTAGGCATTTTGTCTCCATCACACTCCAGTGAGAGAAATATTATCCCCATTTTAGAGATGAAGAAGCTGAATTTCAGAGAAGCTGTCATTGCCCAGTTCACAAAACAAACGCAGTGGAATCAGAATTTGAACCCAAGGCTCATGCTCCTGCACCCATCCTGCAAGGCAACCACCTCACACACTATAAGTCACAAACATATGCAACACTTGTAGACAAAGGATGCAGAGTTCACTCCTTGAAGAGAAAGCAGCACCATGGAAAACCCTGCCCAGTGTCTAGAGGTCAGAGGTGGGATGGTTCAGAGTGGATATCCATTGTGTAGAAGGGGGGACATCATGTGCCCTGGAGGGAAGCCCACAGAGGGAGAGATGTGTCCACAATCCAGCGATTCCTCATTCAGTCATGGGCACAATCATACGTTCACTCATCTGCTCGTTAGTTCATTCACTCATTCAAAAACATTGATTATACACCTCATGCGAAATGGCAGGTAGTCTTTGAGTACCAAGGATACAGGTCGAAAATGCCTAGGCTCTCAAAAAGCTTACCCAGAAGACAGCCAGAAGCTCAGTCACTGATAACAAGAGGCGATAATAAATGTCATTAAATTTTTTTTCCCAAAAAGGTAAGTGATACAGTTCACTCACAGGAAGTCCCACAAACCAAGAGAAAAGTCAAGGAGAAAAGACGGCTCACATTTGAAAACATCAGGAAGGGCGTCAGATCAGAGCCTGAGGATGAGGAGGCTCTCCTAGCATACTTTCTTACATGTCTGTTTCTGCCTGGGGCCCATCTTTTCTGGAATTCATCTTTCAGACCCTCTGCCCTCTCCTAGATTTGTCTCAAAGCCTCTCCACCCTTTTGATCCTTGGGTCTTTCCATCGGTCACAAGAGGAAGCCATTTTATATTTACAGCTTCAGGGGCCTAGGGGAATTTGAAGGAGAGTATGGAGTTCAAAGTATAGACGTGGAAATCAAACAGATGTTGATTTATTTCCTGGCTGTCACCACCCAGGTGTATGATTTGGGGCAGGCTGTTTAACTTCTCTGTGCTTCCATTTCCTCTTGGGTAAACCAAAGCCAAAATTAGCACCTACCTCATAGTTATGATAAGAATTTAATAGAAGAAAATTCTGAGCACAGGGTTCGGGCCATAATATTTGCTTAACAGAAGATTCTGTGTTGATGAGGAGATGGATAACGATGATGGGGTTGGTGATGATGAAGATGATGGTGGTGGTGGTGGCGTAGGTAGTGGTGGTGGAACTGTGGTAACTAGTGTTATTGATGATGGTGGTGGTGCTGGTGAAGGTGATGATAATGATGCTGGTCGTGGTACTGATGTTGGTGGATGAGCTGAAAGTAGTGTTGGTGGTGCTGAGGATGATGATGGTTGTACTGGTGTGGCTGACAATGATGGTGGTAATAGTGATGATGGTGGTAGTGTTGAAGCTGTTAGTCATTGCACCTTGGGAGACAATGTATTCTTCCCCTGCACCAAGGCAAGAAATGAAAGCTGTCTTACAAAACCGGGTGGGAAAGGACTTGGATGGGGCTAGAGGTCTCACTGGCATCGAGGGGAGCAAGGCTGACATTTGAGAGGCCCCGCTGGGATCTCCCTACTTGTGGTGTAAACAGCCTAGCCTTTCCTCCAGCTCCTGCTGCTTGTCCCCTTTCCCATTTCTCCTCACACACAGAGGGGCCCTGTAGTGAGACAGGTGGGGCGTGTAGCCCTGAGGAATAGTGGAAAATCCAAACACCTTGGAAAGATAAACAGGCTCATGCAGATAGTATAAAAGTCCTTTTTCTGAACTCACGTCAGATAAACCTCAACTGACAGAAACGTGTACAACCACACCAAGACACTCCTACAGATGCATTAAATTAGCTCCCAAATAAACAGGGAGAGGGATGGGCATCAAATCCCTAGTGGATCCTAAACCTGCTGTTTCTTCTACTTGAACATTACCAAGTACCCCTCTGACATCCCTGCATTTTGGCTGGGAACAGACTCTCAGACCCAGAAATGAACATCTGGCTGAAGTTTCCCAGAGAATGAAAGCAGGTGATTCTCTACTTCTAGCCTCATGGATGGGAGGCAGTGGGCAAGAAAGTAGCTGAGCTGGGAGTGGGGAACACTGGGGGTACTCACATTCCTTCATTTGGTCAACACGCATGTGTTTGCTGTGTTCCATGCCTGGTCCTGGAGAGAGACAGAGATGTCTAAAACCCAGGCTCTGCCCTCAAAAACCTTAAGCGGTCAGTCCTAGGTTAACCATTTCCACACCATTTATCTCAATGCATCATCAAAACAAGCCTATGAAGTTTTCAGTACCCATTTAACAGATGGGAGAATCAAGTCTCAGAGTGGAAGTTACAAAACAATGTTAAGTCAGACTTGCAAGCACATGTGTCCTACCTCAGCACCCAGGGTCTCTCCCACATATCACCTTGTGTGTGTCTATTGGGAGAAGGCAGACCTGTCAATAGAGGCAGTAGGGGGCTAGACAGTAGATTTTGCATTTCAAGACTGGCTGGCAGATTTTCAAGGTAGCGTGTTTGTCCAAGATCTTTAAATTCAGTATACACTAAACTGGTTCTCTAAACCAGACACTGTGCTAGGCATAGTAAATGTTCTTCTGATGCTCTAGAAGAAAGGAAGACAAGAAAATACAGTCCATAGATAAAAATCTCTATCTTGAGATGGATACATTCATGCATTCATAATGTAAGTATTTATAGGGCATCCTCCATGTGCCAAGCACCGTTCCAGGCACAGAAGATCCCAGGGTGAACCAGAGATGCTGTGGGGCAGAGAAGAAAGGCACCCAACCTAGCCTTGGCCAGATCACGGAGTCATGTGATTCCCTTTGTTCCAAGCTCACCGAGAAGCCTAATTACAGTTTGGGTCCCATATAGGTCTGCCCTCAGGGAGAGAAGGAGCTGGTCACATGGATTTTCCACATTCTGGCCCATGTGACTGCTCATTTCTTAATTAAAATTAATCAACGGCCCTGAGCCAGGAGACCAGGCCCTGGTCATATAGCCTTCTATGGCTGGCCTCTGACACAGTGACTTCTCATTGCAAATCTAAGCATTTGCCTCCAGGTCAGTTTTATTTCATTATTTTACTTTTTAAAAGAATTCATTGTAAGCTGGCATGAAAAGCAAGGCATCTATGGTAGAATAAAGAACAGAACTTCTAGGATGGTTACCTTAGCCTCATTTCTGATGTTATTTTATATTCCTAGGTTTGGCTTTTTTTTTTTTTTTTTTCCCACCTACTTTAAAAATTATCATCATGCTAGATGCTATGAGCTGCCTTAAATCTTTTCCGAAACAATTGCTAGGTTTCAAATCCTGGTTTCTCCACTTTTAATGGCAATGGAGTTTGGGAAATTTATCGTCCTTATGGCCTGCTATTAATAATGCCCCCTTCACTACTTGGCAAGAAATAAATAAGATAATGCATAAAGCAATTAGCACCATGAATGCACCCAATACATCTGAGCCGTCATTATCGTAACAACAATTATTACTATTAAGAGAAGCTATAATAGTAATAAATACATGTATGCGTAACGATAAGCTCTGTCTGAGGTTGGGGGAGGGGAAGACACCACAGAGGAGGAAGTCTTGAGCAGAAACTTCACAGATAACTAAAGATTCTCCAGGTGAAAAGGTGGGGGAAGCAGTTCAGTGAAGGAGAGCAGCCAGAATGAAGTCACGGGGATAGGGTAGGAAAGCCTGGGCAACCTCAGGGGAGTGTGGGCTGGACCACCTGGCCTGGCGGCAGGTGGAGGCCGGAAGGGCTCTCTGTCTCCGCGGGTTCCGAATCAAAGTTTAGTTCATTCATCCTCCAGCTCCCAAATTGCATTGTGAATTAGAAGCATCTGGATGCTTGTTTTTAAAATGTAGAGTCCTGGGCCCTGAACCCTAGAGATTTAGGTTCATTAGATCCAAGGAAGCACCAAAGAATGTGCCTCTTAAATGGGTTCCACAGTGGTCCTGGGAAAGTGGTCCTCAGTGACCTCATTCTGCCTGCTCCATACCATTCTCCCATCTTCCTGCTGCAGGTACATACCTGCACGCACATGCACGTGCAGACATGCATGTGCACATACATGAACATGCATGCAATACTCTTTCTACCCTTCCTCCCACCGTATCCTCTACTCTGTCCATGGGTCAAAGATCAGACACAGATTTTCAGAAGGGCCTTTCTGATCCTGTCTCTATCCCTCAGTTCTGCTTCTTGTCAGCCTTTACTCCTGCCGGTGAAATACAGAATCAGGGCACCTACAGCAAACACAGAAGTTATTTTAATGTGAGGGCTCCTGTTATTGCAAGTAGCTGGGCAAATTCTTCATGGAAATGCTAAGGTGAGGGCAGAACTTGAAAGATCCAAAAAGAGGTGGGGTAGTTGAATGTGATACCAACAAAGAGACGGCTCCCTCCCGGAACCAATCCCACTGACCTCTCTCCCTCTCTCTGCAGAGAGTTGTCTGCACAGCTGGTCTCAAGTGGTATCCTCACCCTGCTCTGATCCACTGTGTCAAAGGCTGTGAGGTGAGTTCCTAGAAATGATCCTACTGTTATTACTGTTGTCATTATATTAATCGTGGCTGCCATTTACTCTACCTACTAAATGCTGTAAGTATCCCTTTAACTGGCTTCTGGGACAGGAATCAGCAATCTTGTTCTACAAATGGTGCAACTGAGGCACAGAGACAGCAACAAACTACTGAAAAATATGTTTAATCGGTAACAGAATCAGGATCCCGAGCCAGGTTTTGCTGCTTTGTAAGCCTGTGTTCAGCATAATATTACATTTGTGAGTGCGGGTGGGAAGGAGGCCATGTTAATTCCACATCTGTAATATGCCAGGAATTTTACCAGCATTGTCACATTTAAGTGTCACGGAACCACACGAGGCAGGTTCTTTTCAGTTCACACTTTACCAGTGAGCCCCTTACAGAGAGATCACTTCCTCTGCCATGTGCTTGTCATTCACACGCTCTTCAACCCCAGAAGTAGTGTGGACACCTTAGACCCAACCATTGAGCTGAAAGTGGAAGATGCTCTCTGGCCCTTCAACTCCGACTTTACAGCCATGCCCAGGGACTTGGCCTCATGGAGCTCTGTCTCTGTGGATCAGTGACAAGCTTGAGCAGGGGTAGAGTACTCAGGATGTCATTTCTGTTCTCGAGGGGTGCTTCTCATAAAACTGGAAGACGTTTCTCAGCTGATAGTGAAAAGGAGGCCCCAGATCCCACCCAAGGCGATGTCCAAATCTCTGTGGTCACCCCAGAGCCCACTCAGGAAAATACAGGTGAAAAGGACTGGGTATTTGATGAATCCTTTAAGAATGTCAGAACCAGAAATGCCCTTGGAGGCTATCTAAACCAGACCGTTTGTTTTACAGATGGGGAAACTGAGACCTAGACAGTGGTGGGTCTAAAATTTGATAGAATGCCAAAACTGGAAGCATTCGTAGTGTGACCGCATCCTGTTCATTTGTGGTGTAGACTGTGGATTAGGACCACAGAGGGGATAGACTGACCCAAGGTGGCACAGTGCAACAGACACGGAGCCAAAGGGTGAATCCAGGTCTCCTGACTTCCAGGGGGGTGCCCTTCCTTCTGCAACAGGTCATTTCATGTTCATGAACCATCCGCTAACCTGTGTCACAAGATAGTCCCTGGGTCACACATTTTTTCTATAGGTTAAGGACCTTCTGCAGCATCTTCTCAGGGCACTGAACACTGGAGTCTTTAAGAACCACATTCCTCCAACAGTCAGCCAGGAACAGGAAAATCAAGGCCAAGGCCATGTAGCTGTTGCTTTCTCTCGTATCACTGGATCAGCCTAGCATTTCGGGGAAAAGGAAGCTTGGGTTACCTGGGCACTCATTCTGCTGAGTCGGCGGTCTGGGCAACCAGTGTGACAGCAGAATTCGATCCCTCCTTTGACTCAGCACCGGGGCCTAAGAGACCCTCACCTGCAGGCTCTGAGCCCTGCCAATGATGCTTATCGCCTTTGCCCTTGGAGGTGCCCCCTCGTCTCCTTTTTTCCTTAGCTTAGAGCTAACAGTTTGTCTCTTGTCTGGCGCTGAAAAGTATGCTTAGAAGAGATACAAACGCTGGGTCTAGGGAGGGTCCATCAACCTGTGGAGTGTCTAGAGGTAGCCAAGATCCATAAAGGGTTTGGGACCCTGAGCCCCACGTCCTCCACCCCAAGCTGTGTCCGAAGTGGTCATTTACTCACTCATTCATCACAGCTTCACTGAGTACCTATTATGTGGCCAACACTCTGCTGGGTTCTAAGAATAAAATGGTCTCAATTAAGTGAATACAGTAACTATGCTCTCCCTGAGTCATCTGTGGAATCTTCTTGCTCCCCACCTATCTATGCATCCACTTATCCATGTGTGCATGCATCCACTCCTCAGGTATTGGCTAAAGAAACATTTAAGGAGCATCTATTTGATCAAGTGTTGCTCAAATTGACAGGAGTTTTGCTGAGAAATCTAGGACATAAAAATGAATGGCACACATTCCTGCCTATAAGGAACTTACAGTATAGTAAAGGAAATAGATGGTTAAGGAGAGCATTCTAAAATATGTACAGAGATTATAACCAAACCAGTTCAGGAAACCGTAAATACATGGAACATCTTGGGGATATTAGGGAAGGCATTTTAAAGGGTTGATGTTCGAGCTAGATCTTGCAGAATGAATTGCTTGCATTATTAGAAGTAGCAGCATGGAAGTGCCAAAGACAGGAAAAATCTCTAAGTAGTAGATCTTTTCACATGCCCCCCTTCCCTGAATTCTCCCATCTTCACCCCTAAGTAACTCCCACTCATATAATGATGTCAGTTGAAACATCCTTTCTTCAAGGATACCGTCATGAAGTTTCCTGATTAAGTCATAGCCTTCCAGTCTTTATCCAAACAATATCATATGCCTTTCTTCCATAGCTCTTATCAGAGTTGAGATTGGCCAATTAGATGTATAATTACTTGATTCACGTCTCCCTTCTCACTGATGTGTAAGGGCTGGAGGAGCAGGAGCACTATCTATATTGACTTACTTTTTTTTTTTTTTTTCTTTAGTACATGTGTAACAACAAGTAGCCTTTCAATAAATAGGGTTGAGGAGAAGATAGATGGATGGATGAATGGATGAGTAGCTGGGTGGATGAATGTGGCTGCAGGAAAGACACATAGAGGAGAGGAGCTAATGAGACTGGAAATTTTTTCAAGGGCCAAATTTAAAAATATATAACCATTTCATTCATTTTGCCTCTTCTTCCTCTTCTATTACCTGAGATACTCTTTTGGCAGGCCAGTTCCTTTCATTCTGAATAAGGGACACTTGGTCCCCTTAATTAATATGTTTATACAGTATTCCCTCACTTACCGCAGGTATTACGTTCTAGACCCCCCTGCAATAGGTGAAAATCCATGAAGTAGGAACCTTGCATTTATTTTAGTATTTATATATTTTTAAGGCTTTATAAACCCTTCCCACACACTTATAAACTGTTCCCAGTCCCTTATTAATCTTTCCCACTCCCTTATTAACCTTTTCCACACTTTTATAAACACTACTTATGTTCTTATACATATTCTACACTATTAAACCTACGTAACTTTAACAACATACGTATACAGTACCACAAAACCCCGTGATATAGCAAAAATCCGCGATAACTAATTAAATATAATATTTTTTAAAATCCCGCGATACAGTGAGGCCGTGATAAGTGAACCGCGATATAGTGAGGGACGACTGTATATGATATAGAACATCAAGAACTGAGCCCACAGGCAGATCTCCCAAGGCACAGAGAAGAGCAGCGGGCTTAGCATGTGTGTGTTTGTTGTCTATGCCTCTCTAATATAAATGTAATCCTGTGTTTCTTATGTCAGTCACACCTGAGCTCACAGCCAAGTGCATGTGTGCGCACACACACATCTGTACACTTGAGTATAGCTCTTGCCTGTTCTTGGCTCTATTTTGCTAAGATCTTTTATAGACACTGACAGGGCAGTGATAAAATGGAATCAGGCATCGTGAGATGGGGCAAAAAGAGTATGAACTTGTAGCAGAGATGCAAAAGCCAGGGGTGCCATAAAGGATGGACTCCCTGTGAGCTTGGGATGGGATGGAGAAGTCAGGCTAGGAAGGAGAGACCACAGAATCACAGGGGCTGTGCTGGGATGCAATGGTCTTAGCCATCTGATCACGTCTTTCCCATCAGTGAGTCACTGAGCATGAGAGACCCTAACCCAGACACTCATTATGGGGGGTTCACTTTCGTGTGCTTTCTGTATATGGAAGACTTACGCAATAATGTCTTTGATGAGAGGAAAGGGATGTTCGCTGCTTTGAGAAATCAGTGGACTAACCCTGTCTCTTTAGTACTGGAAGTCCTGAGGCTCAGAGAGGACAAGCCATTTAGCCAAGACCATCAAATAACCACCCAGCTGGCTGAGATTTGGGAGTCTCAAACCCAGGTTTTCTAAACCACTGACAATTGCCTTGTTACTATGCCAGCACAATTATATTCTATTTCAAAAACACCTCTAAAATCCTGAGTTGTGCCCAGTATTAAACTAGGAGATTTGGAGACAAAGATGAACTGGATATTTGCCCATGTCTTTGAGGAGCTAAGGTACATCCACAGGCCGTACAAGACAGTGTGCGAAGTGCTTGGCTGGGGAGCTACACGTGCTTGGGGGTGGTGTGGTGTGGGAGGGTGCAGAGACTCCTGACTTTCCCCTAGGATGGCTTTGGGTTCAGATCAGTAATGATTTAACTCCATCATCTTTTCCTCCTCTTTGGAGCATCACAGGGTTAGAGGAACAGAGGGAGAAAAGAAATAAAACACTACATGGCAGAGCCTAGAATGGTAAAGAGAAAAATATAGAGCCAACTTAGATTTAAATCACCCCTTCTACCTTTGCCTACGTGATCTCGGCTGATTCCTTTCCTTGCTCTGAGTCTCAGAGTCCTCCTCTGTAAAATGAGACGAGCAATGCCCACCTCACATGTGGGAGAACAAAAGATGAAAATAGACATGCAAAGCATGTGCCATCGGTACATCTGTACTGCCATGTTAGAGGACAGGAGGACCACCGTCATACACAGACCATTGTGCCAATTCCTACGAATTCTAGCATTTGATCTGTATGATTCTTGGGCAATTCACACTTAGCTTCCTAATATATTTGCATACATTTTATAAATTATTTTTAATTACCTAATACCAGGAAAAGTGGGGCAAGGGGACTCGACTTTTCTTATCATTTCTTCAAATAAAATGAGCCCCCTAGTTTAGGAAGATGTAAGCGGGCTGCCCAGTAGTTTTGCATTCCCCAGTATACAGGAGTATGTCTCCCAGGGTTACTAAACTTTAGTTGGGAAAACCTTAGGTAGGTAAGACTCTTGTTCAAGGGGGGGGGGGGGGGGTGTTGGGATCGGAAGCCAGGTAGAGGTTTGTGAGAAGATGAGAGAGAGCTAAATGATTCCTGGGGCCACACCCCACTCACTGCGGGATCCTCACAAGGCACCATTTCTTCCTGCCTCTCTCCTCCCGTGCAGCCCTTCATGGGGGACAATTACTGTGATGCCATCAACAACAGAGCCTTCTGCAACTACGACGGTGGGGACTGCTGTGCCTCTACAGTGAAGACAAAAAAGGTAGGCGGTGCCCCCCTCCCCCGGCAGCCCTCCTACAGACCTCTCCAGCGTCCTGGGCCGGGATCCCCCCTACCTGTTGGACAGCCCATTGTCCTGGTTGTGCCAGCACTAGCGTACAAGCTGTATTGCGTTGTATTATACTGTACGGTATTGCATTGTGTAATGTTGTTGTTTTTTTTATTTTTTTTCTTTTAGCCAGTAGTTGAGCTAATGTCATGTGCTTAGGCCCTGAGCAAGATTTGGAGGCTCATGGACAATTTTGGCTGATGTGGTCCCTAACCCTCAAAGCTTAGACAAGTAAAAGTATAATACATCCGCTTAGAAGGAAGGGACAGAGTGCAGTGAGGGCTCAGAGAAGAGGTTGGAAAAGGCTCTGCAGAAGGATCGGCATTCGATGCTGCCACTTGAGGGAGGAGGGGAAGGAGCGGGGAAGTGGCCAGGAAAAGTGGACAGGAAGCCGGCATGTAAAATCCTACAGAGAACATGCACTTATAGGGGTTATGGCTAAAGGTGAGGGGAAGAGAGAAGACGGGACATTCCCAATAAGGTCAGTCATGGCTGTTGAGCATTTTATATTCTCTTTCGATTTTCATACCTATAGAATTAGGGGTGTAGTCTTGGTTGTGATTTTCTTCCTTTGTGTATCAGGATGCAGCTGGAGCAATTCAAATGTGTGTAGTAAAATTGAAACATTCGACTGAGACGCATATCAATCACTCACATAAGGGGGGCCACATCCACCTTCCTCCCAACCAGAGCGGGGCCCAGAGTCTGGGGCCCCAGCTAAGAACTGGGAGAGAAGTGGGCAACCTGGGCAATCTGAGTTGAGAAATATTCTTGTGATGAATGAGTGAATGGGAAACTATTTCTGTTTTTGTACTCATCTACTGTCTGAGCTGAAAAACCATTTGATCTCAGATATCATCTCATCTAATTGCTCATTTTTAAGAAGGGGAACTGTGTTGCTAAGACAGGAAAAGCCATGGATCATAGTTGGTCTTGGTTGCCCTCTGTGATGATCTGGTTCAAACATTTCATTTCATGAAGGGAGACCTGAGGCCCATAAAGGAGAAATGGTTTGTCCAAAGGGACAGAGTGAGAGACGGAGACAGAGCAAGGCTCCCGGCTTCCTATCCAAGTCCCTTTACCTTGCAACACCCTTAAGAGAATTAGTTCCTTCATGAAATATGCTCTGACCCTAAAATGCAGCATGAATAGGCAAGACCCAAGGAGCACACGCAAAAAGGACTATTACTGCATCTTTTAGTCAATTAATAAGGATGCCAGGCCCTGGCCAGGTGGCTCAGTTAGTTGGGCATCATCCTATAAACCAAAATGTTGCAGGTTTGATTCTCAGTTAGGGCACACGCCTGGGTTTTGGGTTCAGTCCCGGTAGAGGTGTGTATAGGAGACAATTGATGGAGGTTTCTTTCTCACATCGATGTCTCTCTCCTTCTCTATCTCCCGTCCTTTCTATCTCTCTAAAACCAATTCAAAAATAAGGATGCCAGGGTTCTTTGGGATCAGTCGGTCCTGAATAAGCAGTACTTTTCAGTATGCCTATGCCCTCCTTTATTGCTTTTTTTTAAAATATAAAACACTTTCTATTCAAGTACAGGAGAATAAAATTCATTTTCCATTAATGAATTTTATTATTATTTTTCCAAATTATGAAAAAATATGTATCCTACGTTTGGGAAAATCCAGAAGATAGAAGGTAACCAAAGAATTCACTGATTATCTTACACCTCTGAGATGACGACGGGTTTCCTTGTGGTGCATTTTATTCTGTGTAAAAGTATGTGGGTGTTTGTGCCTGTGCATTTCCGATTTGGGATCTTGTTTTGTTTTGTTTACTTAGCAGAGGAAACTTATACAGAAGAATTATCAGACATTAGTATGAACTTCTCATCTGTATATTTTGCTGTATTATTATTTGTATATTATATTATTGTGAGGCACGATAATTTACACAACCATTTACCTCCGACTTTTATTTCTAACTTGTGGGTTATTTCCGTTTCTCACAATGGTAAGTAATGATTGTAATGAACATCTTCATTCGTCAGTATTTTTATAGCTCTAATCACTTCTTTACAAGTGAGCCTTAGAATTGAAATGCCTAGGATAAAAGGTATGAGCATTTTGAAGGCTCTTGATACCTGTCGCCAAAGGACCACGCTGTGCGATAGTGTCTCATACACGCCACTGGAGTCAGCTCGTTGTGAGAGCAAGCAGATAATGCAGTCTAGGTCTTAAATAGAAAGCTTCCCCCTGAGGAAGTGACGGTGATGAGGGGTTTTCCAGGGGAAGGAGCGCAGCAGTGGTGCAGAATGGAGAGAGTGTCAGGACCACGTGTGAGGGATGGATTGGAGCCTATGGGCCTCTCTTACGGGGCATGGGGCTTTGCCTTACTTACTAGCTGTTAAGAATTGTTTAGGGCTTTCTCCACATTCGAGATTCCTGGAAGTCTTTCTTCTGGAGAAGGAAAAGTGTCTCAGATTAAAGCCATTCTTCCTTTCAGAGTTTAATTTCTACATACACTCCAACTTCTTGAAACTTTTCTACTTTCTCTTGTAAGCACTCAGCTGCTCCCTGCCATAGACTGGTTTGAGAGACCACAGGTGGAGAAAATATATAAGAAATGAAACACCCCTAAGTGAGCTGCCATATATGCCAGACACTGTCGATACTTGTCCTCCGTCATCTCCTTTCATCCTCATTTCAGCCCGACTTGTCCCTATCATCCCCATTGCGCAGGTGAACCAGGTTTGGCTCAGGTACCTGCGGGACTTGCTTGAGTTCACTGGGCAGTGAGTGCCAAGGCTCACATCTGCACCCAGTTCTGTCTGACTCACACGGGCCCAGCTCTTTCTTCTGCACAGGGCTGAGTCCCTGCAGAAGAAAGCAGGTGGGGGTAGGACCCTGTCCTCAGAGCACCCGGGCATGACCTTCTCAGTTCCGGCTGGAGACAGTTCACTGTCCACCCAGACTGCCAAGGAACCTTGGGTGTGGGACCCCTCCCCTTGGCAAAGGAGAAAACAGCTTTTCCCAGCAGCGAAGACAGGGTGGGGAATAGCTGAGGCTCCCGGCCTTGCCAGTCATCCCTGACATCCCAGACAGGAGTTTCCCCGGAGTGGAAAAATGTCCTGGTTTCTGTCTCCAGTTTCCACAGCAGGAAGCCTCGGAGAGCAGGCGAGGGGCCAGATTCCTTCCTCTCATCCCCTGGCCCTTACCTGCCGCTCCCACCTGTACTGCTGGCTCCGGACACATATCACGGGCCATTCCATGGCCGTGAGCACCCAGATGGCACTCAGAAACCCAGGGATAGGACAGATTTGCTTCATGTACCTTTCCAAGTACAGTCATTTCATTAATTGAGCACATATATGTGCTTGGCCCTGGGTTGGAATCTCTGTGCCTAATATCTCACTCAGACTCCAGAACCACCCGACAAGGTAGACAGCTGAGGACTGGAGGGGTGGAATCCTTTGTGTGAAGTGACAGGGCTGTGTTAGGATTTCCTCACTCCAAACAAATAACGTAGCTACTCTTTATCGAGAGCTTGCTGTTTGCCAGGCACGATTTCATTGCATCAGCCCAGTAGCCCTGTTGAAGGTGTTGTCTTTGTTTCCTTATTTTATATACGATGCCACTGACACTTGGAGGGTTATAGTCACACAGCCAGTAAGTGGGAGAGCTGAGATGCCAGCCCATGACTCTAAACCACACGGCACCTGCCTCTAACCCGCTCTGGACATCCTGTTGCTGTGGGCTTGCCCCTTGCTCTTCCCCTAGTGGGTGGGCTTCTGGCTTCCTGGTCGTCCTGGACCGCAGTCCTGGGTCTGAATCTTGGGCCCAGGGTTCAGCGCTCAGCACCTTCTCCCAGACTTCCTTCTTGCCAACTCTCCACCTAAACCTCTTCCCAGTCCCCAGGGCTGGGGCCTCCCAGTCATTTGGCCCAAAATGATGTCTGTCTGCTCCCTCCATCCTTCCTCCCCTTGTTTGTCTCTACAGACACCAGCTGTTTCCCACATCTGCCTTGGGTGACCTGGGCCGGCTGACAGACAAGAGCAAGACAGTGCAGGAAACTCCGTCTGACAGGGGTGACCAGTGTCTCACCCAGACACCTGTCTGCAGCGCAAGGCAGACAGGAAGGGGCAGGACTCAGCTTCCCAGCATGTCAGTTTATTATTTTCCTGTTGGAGCCTTGAGGAGTCTCCAGTACAGAGCAGATTCCCAGAATGGTTGCTTCGACAGTTCCCCCTCATAACCACAACAACGAAAAGTATTCCTTTCAAACTGGGGCAGTGCTAATACGTGTGTGTTGGGAGGGTGACGGAGGAGAAGGCAATCACCTTAACACGCTCAGCATACCCACACTGCCAAGGTGTGGTGGCCTGGAACAGCAGTTAACAGTCCCGTTTCGGGCAGCTGCCGGAGCCAGACTCTGGAAGACGTCTGGGAAGGGGGGTGTAGTCCCAGCTCTGTGACTTAGCGCTGTGACCTTGGGCAGGCCAGGTTCACCCTGGGTTTTTTTTTTTTTTTTAATCTCTTGATGTTTAGATTAGATTCATGTCTCAGGACTCTCTACATGGACTCCTGCATGCAGTGGTCATTGACCAAGTACTTGAAGGCTACTCACGCTGGGACCAGGGGAGAGTAAGAAGTTGTCAACCCTAGAAACATGTCTTAGCACAGGACGGCATGCCCAAGTAATGACATTAAATGTGGGGTTACCATATTTATTTGCTAAATCTAAGTGAAAATAAAATGGTACACCCAGATGTAGCCACTGGTCTAAGGAGGCTAGTGATTCTCATAAGATGTGGGAAGATAATCAAAACCATTAGGTGGAGAGCAGCCTTCTTAGCAGAGTGGCCAAGATAAACAGCTGCATGTGTCAGAGTTAGGGATGTACTTCAATGGCTTTTACATCTCGACTTAGCAACCGGAACGATCTTTTTAAAACCAAGTCAGATGGTGTCACACCTCTGTGCCAAGCCCTGCAGTGTCTCCCGTTTTACTCAAGAGTAAAACCAGTTCTCCCAATGGCCCATAAGGTCCTGCATGCACTGCTCATGCCCATCTTCTCTCTGACCTCACCCTCAACTATCGGTGCCCCCTCTTTGCTTCTCCCCAGCCCCTTGGACTCCTCACACAGGCCAGGCGTTCTCCTGCCTTACAGCTGTTGTCACTGGCTGTCCCTCTGGCTGGGAACATTCTTCTCCATTTATTCTCATGACTCACTCCCTCCCATCCTCTAGGTCTTTGCCCAAGGATCATGCTCTCAATGAGCCCCACCCCGACCACCCACCTTAGAGCACCCCTGGCACTTCCATGCCCATTTGCCTTGGCTTCCACCTTTTCCTCCTTCTACAGCACTTCTCACTTGGGCACAGACTATAAAATGTATGCATTATTTATCACCTGGCAACCCCTACCTATCCTTCTTGCTCCTAGAATGAAATTTTCATAAGGGCAAGAATAGGCATCCTAATTTGTTTCCTGATGAATCCCCGGTCCTGATGCTATGGGATAATACTGTGCTAGGCCATAAGCAAGACAAACCTGGTTTCAGCCATGCTGAGTTCATGTCTTGCAGACCGGTGGCCGGGCATTAGGTGTAATAATGGAGACATGGCAAGTGAGGTGCGTTAATAAGCTTCTAGAGAGGAGACAGCAACAGAGGTGAAGTGTGAAAGGTGTAGTAGGTCTTTCCCAGGTCAGAGAAGTAGGGCGATGACGAGGCATGAGGAGGGGAGGGAGAAGATTGTTTCTGACATGGGGTGTCCTCTGTGCACACACCCAGACGTGGAGGACAGCACTGTGAAAATTACGTGCCCTGAGTGTGACTGTAGCCCAGCACAGGAGGGGAAGGGGTAAGAGCTGAGCACAGAGGGATGAGAAAGGCTTTTATAAGTCAAGCTGGGGAATTTGAATTTTATCCAGAGAGCAATGGGGCACTCAATCATTTTAAGCACTGGGCCGGCCTGGAAGGTCCTAGAAGGCTTCCTGGAAGAGGTAATAGATGTGCTTAACTTGGAAGGTTAGTAAAGATAACAGGCAGGCAAATGGCTACACAGATTAGATGAATTCATCCTTGTCCAAAAATCACGGGCTGCTGGAGGGTTATGAGTGCCTCCTTGAGGTGTAGCTTTGACTTTTTCATGTGGATGAATTAGATACTTGTTTTAGCTTGTTCCTATAAAGGAATCAGACTCTACCATCCCGAAAAGTAAGTAGCGTCATAACTATTGTCAATACCATCATCACCGCCATTATCATCACCACATCATCACCACCACCACCAATACTAAGCTCACCACCATCATTATCATCGTCATCATCATCTGAACACATTTTATATGCCTTGCACTGTGCTAAATGCTTTACTTGAATTTTAAACTTTATCCAAAATACTTCCATGTGTCAGGATTGTTATTACCTCCCTTTTACAGATAGAGAAACTCACACCCCCAAAAGGGCAGTCACTTGTTCGATAGCGTAACACTATGTCAATAAGAGGGAAAGAAATCAAACCCGAGTCTCCTTCTGGTCGATGGTGGTGCTTTTCTCCACTTTACCATCACTTTTCCTCCATTGGCTCCTCCATTTATTCACATTGAAACAACCCTCTGCATTTGCTCAGTGTTCCATTCCCCCTGCCAGGCACAGACCCACCCCACCTCCAAGGGACTTGCAGGAGAGTCCTCACACTCAGCATCACACCTTAGTCTACTCCGTCTCATTAACTGTTTCCATCAACACTGTGAAAGCCCAGAGACTCAGAGTGGCCTAGTGATGTGCCCGAGGTCCCACAGTAGGCGGTGGCCAGTTGAGGCTTTCTGACCTTCACCTTCAGCACGGGGAGGCTTTTGCTCCCCCCGCTACACAGTCTGTACTTGTGAGCTCCCTGTTGAGTCTGAGTCAGAATCCAACCCCAGCCTGTCTCCCAGCCTCAGCTGAGACCTGCAGCCAGGGCCTTGTGGTGCATTTTCTTGGGCCGCGTTCCTGAGCTGCTCACACATGTGGATGGAGGTGTTAGCCTGGGCAGCTCAGCCAGCGGAAGAAACCCCAGGCCTGAGCAATATCCCCAGCCCAGAGGGAAAAAGGAGAGAATCCTGGCCTTTAGTCATTGACCTGGGCTTACTGACAGAATCCCAGAGTGGGTGGCCAAGCCATTTATGGGACAGCCTAGCCACACGGTGCTGGGAATGCCAAATGCCAACTGGCCACCGCAGGCACTTGTGCCGTGGGTGGTAGGTTTCCTTGGGAGGCCATGTCGGGGGGAAGGTGGCAAGCTGCTTGGGGAGTCAGGGAATGTGGGAGTTCTGGTAAGAGCTGACATCATCAGGATGCCCTAGTGTCCTTCTCTGTGCAAAGGGGACCCCAGCTCCCACTCTGCCTGCCATTTGGGGAGGACAGTACAGAGGAATGGCTACAAATAGGCATGAAGACCCCAGGCTACCTGCCAGCCCAGTGATTCACCACAGGGATAGTAAGAACAGCTGCCTTGTTAGGGGTGTTGGGAGAGTGAGTGCGATCATGTAGGTACAGAATAAGGGAGAAAAGCCTATTGGTTGTTAGACAAAGCAGCAGCTGTCACCCTGGCCAGGTGGGGAGGACGGTGCCTTGACCTTACCCTCACTTGCTAAAAACTCAGTTTGGAGTGGGGTTCAGAATCCTACAACATCTAGTTGTTGACTGGTAGTGAAGCCCAGGGAAAAAGTGTTTTGTTTTAAACGTTCTGAGGCCTTTATTTTCTTATCTGCTGGATAGGTCACTAGTGATGATAGTCTCACGAGGCGGTATGGAGTGAACACGGTAGCACGTGGAAATCATGTACATGTAGAAGGCCATCAGGAAACGCTAGTGTGCATGCATGCGTGCATGCATGTGTATGTGTGCATGTAAAGTGGCGTTTACTGCTGTTAACCTGTATGAACAGGCTTCCTGGCTGCCATCCAGGTCAGACACAGGAACACCCGGGAGAGTGGATGGAGCTGGCCCTCTCCACCCTCCTCTGCCCAGTTGTGGGCCCTTGATCTGGTTCAGGATGCCTGTGACGAGAGGAGAGCTCAGGACAGGCAGTTTCTGCAGAGGCGAGCGGAGGGACAGGAGGAGGGAACCGGACACTAGGTGTCTGCTCTGCACTGGACACTCTGGGAGCTGGTTTGGAGGAAATATTATTTCATTGACTCCTTTTCAGAACCCTGTGAGGTCTTTATGAAGACCCTCATCTTACAGATGGCGAGATAAAGTCCACAGGGGGCCACGGACTTGGCAAAAGTCACATGGTGCCTGTGTGGAGCCCACCGTGGACCCAGGCTTGTCTGCTCCCGAATTCCTTGTGAGGGCTCAGTGAACGCAGCTGCATTTTCAAGTGTGTGGTGGAGACAAGTAGCTGTTCTGGCTGCGGATCTGCCTCCTGAGACCAAACCTTCTATATTTGTATTCTGCTTGGGGTTCCTTCCTTGGGTGCGAGACATATTTGTGTGGGAAAATTCGGAAGTGCCCTGGATTGACCCAGGGAGGAGAGGGAAGGATCACTCACGGCCACAGGGCCAGGGTGGCCAGACTAGCCTGAGAAACTAAGTGGAGGCAGGGCCTTGGCAAATGATGATTTTGGAGAAGCTGGTGGAACTGGGAATGACAGAGAGGGAAACACACAAGGCAGGGTTTGCAGAGAGTATGCATTTCTAGGTCCTTTCTGGCCTGGGGGTTGCCTTCTGCCTTAGACTGAAAAGGACTTCCAGACAGATGGAAAGGAACAGACTATTAAAATCCGATCTTAACATACAGATAGGGAAACCGAAGCTCAGAGAAGGGAAGGAACTTGGACCAAGTCACCCAGTCAGTCAGTGCAAGAGCAGAGGCTCCCCCATTTGCATTCTGGCTGGATAGCCATGCATTCATTTGTTCCTCCATTCGTGGGTTCATCGAACACCTGTTGTTTGGAAATAAAGTCTCAGTTCAACAGCAGAAATGATTCAGTACTAGGAGGGCATCGAAACAGGATGCTGTGAGAAGGGATGAAGGTGATGGTATCGTTGCTCAGGCGAGTCAGGGAGGAAGTGATCCTTGAGATAAGGCCCGAAGAATGAAGAGGAGCTGGCCAGGAACCATCAGCAGGGTGGAGGAACATTAACTCATAAAGACTTAGAAGTAGGAAAGCACTCAGTACTTGAGGAACCAGTCAATAAATTAAAAAGCCAGAGTGTGAGGGGTAGGAGGGGGCCAGGTGAGGTCTAAAAAGCATGTGGAGATCAGATCCTGAGAGGCCTTGAACTCGTGGTAAGGACTCTGCGTCTTATTGTAAGAGATAGAATCTGTTGAATTCTTGCTTGTGTGAGGTGCAGCAGGAAGCATGGGCAATAAATCAGATGTGAAACTGTCCCTAATGGGTCGTAGAGCCCAATGGGGAAGAGTTAGAGACAGAATCGTGCAGAAGACATTAGAGGTAACTGGATCATTCTATGTTAGGATGTGGGCAAGGGCAGGAGAAGGGGACAGATAAAGGGATGGGTGAGCTGAGGACAAAGAGGCTGCCCAAGTCTGGGAGGTGGGAGAGAGGGGATAAGAGGCAGGAAAGGTGTCACAGATGGTGAAATACGAGCTGGTGGGAAATTTGATTCAGCACTCTTGTATTTAGCATTAAGCATCTCCTAAGTGTTAGGCCATGTGCTTGGACTTTTGCATATTTCTTCTTCTTTGATCCTCACAACCATATAAAATATGGTATTTTTTAAAATCACACTTTTATAGATGTAGAAACTCAGGGATATGACAGTGAAGGGATTTTCCCCGAATTGTTCAACGAGTGTGGGGCGAGTGAGGGTACCAACCCAGGCCCCTCAGCCCCCCGGATGGTACTGTCCCTACTCAACATCCATAGTCAGATTTGGACTCGGCTCTGCCCTCAGTTTCCCCACTTGGCCTGGAGGGTTTTCTCTTGTGTCTTTTCCAACTGTAACGTTCTGTGCTTCTCTTGGAGGTGAAGAGGTTGTGGGGTTATAGTCTAAATCGGAAGGCACAGCCTCCACAGAGGCATGGAGGCTGGGAAGTGAATGTGCTGAGCCGGCAACAGCAGGGGGTTGTAGGAGAAAGGCAGGCGCTGCATGGAAGCAGCAGCTGTCAGGGGCTTACCCAGCAGGCAGGCAGCAGCACCTATGCATTTCAATTGCACAGGGAAACAAAGAGATGTGCTGGCCTCCTGCGCCGCCACCGTGAGAGTCAGAGAGGGGAAGCTAGAGCTTTGAACATACATTCCTTCGCTCTCTGCATTGGGCCTTGGAAAATAAGAATGCACAAGACCAGCGTGGTCCCTGTCTCATCAAGTGAGCGAGAGGAGGAAAGATACACATGCCTATGTTGATGTATAGGGGTGAGCTCTGAGCACATGTCAGGCTTTGTGTGCTAGGCGTTTCTCATCCCTCATCACAACCTCAGGGACATGTATGCTTTCCCTCGTCCCAGTTACTGAATGAGTTAACTAAGACTTGGAAATTGTCACAGGCTCCAGGTCCCCACCTCAGTTAGTGACAGAGCTTCTTGGGCTTACACTTCCATCATCCTCATCATTCCTACATTTTAAATTACTGCATAATTACAGGATGGGGAGAGAAGTTGGGGGGAAAGGAAAGAATGAAAGAGGGAGGGCGGGTGAGCAGAGGCGGAGAAAAACGAATGGGATACAGGAGAGAGAAGGAGTCTACAAGCTAGAGAGACAAAGACGTGCTCTGAGGCTCTGTGGGCACGTGGAGACTCAGGCATGAGGCAAATGAGGTCATTAAGTCCATCTGTGCAGATGGGAGACCCTCTGGGGAAAATGATATGCAAATGTCATGATGCAATGAGGTGAAATCCACTTGGCTTCCATTAGCCCAGCCTGGGCTCAGGCGGGAACTGCACTGCGCTCTTTGGAAAGACAGATCGCCGGCCGCATGGGGAAGACATTGGAAGACATTCACTCTGCTGGGCTCTTTCTGTTTCTAGAAAGGAAAGGCAGCCCAAGGTCACAGAGCAAATGAAGGGATGGAGTGGGACCTGAAACTCAAGCCACTCACTTTATTTTTTTAATTTAAATGTTTATTTCTTATTTTTCCCAGCTTTTGTAATATAAACTCATAGCAAGTCACATTGTATGCCACTCACTTCTCCTTATAGTAAAATCTGTTCCCTTAGGTTCTTCAACCAAATTTTACACAAATCTCTAAGTCAAATATTCCCCACCAGGATTTCTGGTCCCCTAGCTCTGAGCTTGCTAAAACATGCTTTTGTTTTTATCATTGTCTCCTAAAAATCAAAACTACCGATATGTGCAGAGAATTATGTTTTCTTAAAGGACACTTTCGTACCCTCAATTTCCCTTGATCACCGCCTGTCAGGTATTCCACTGTACCATTCTATGAACTAACTCTTGGATAGTGCATTATGCTTTTTCACCCATGATTGCATTCAGCCCAGGAGTTCACAGTACAAGGTCAGTCTTATCACATCTGTGCTACAGCTAGAAACCTGAGGGTTAGGGAGAGGTGGCCTGTCCTACTTTAATACAAGACTTGTCATTTGTTGCTTTGGGCAAATGCCTGCCCCTTTCTGAGCCTCAGTTTCTCCTTCTGTAAAAGAGTGATTATATTTGTACCTATCTTAAAGAGTTGTCAAAGGGTTGGATGTTTCCCTATTTGGAAAATGTTTAGCACATTATTTGACCCATAAAATATACCACTGAAAATGGAAGCTGCTATGATAATGACCGTGGTGATCTTGATAAAAGTTATCATAGGACTAGGAAGAAGCAAAGCCATGACTTGAACTTGAATCTGCTGTCCCCTTGATCTAGCCTCTCTGAAAAATATTGCTTCAGACACAACCATCTGGTTCACCTCTTTTCTCTTTCTCTCTGCAGGTCACCCCCTTCCCTATGTCTTGTGACCTAAAAAGTGACTGTGCTTGTCGGGACCCCAAGGCCCGAGAACACAGCCGGAAAGACCTCTGGGGCTACAACCATGGCTAAGGAAGGACAAGGAGTTGTCAAAGAATTCCCACCGCCAGGACCCGCATCCCTTTGGTATTGATTTCACAGTCAGCTGCTCAACGGAATGGCCTCTCCACACCAGGGATCCTTAGCACCCAACCGGTCTGCCTTTAATTTCACCCAGGAAGGACTCATAGTGGGGGCACATGAACCAAGTCTCGCCATGTTGAATGATGGAATGGAATCCCATCCCAAAGTCTTAGATGGATTACATATAGAGCGTGCAGTCCCAGAGCCTCCTAAAATTCTAACCATTTGTCACATGACCACAGCAAGGAACATGATCTGTATCTAGGAGTGTGCACATCTGTGGTTAATACACATGCATGCAATACGCACCCATACAAACATCTGTGTGAGGGCAGTTTTGGAGACTGAGCAGAGAGAGACTAGAACAAAGTCAGTCTTTCCTTTCCCAAGCTCCTAGCCGACACTGTCCATGGGAGAAAGAAAGTTGCAGAAACTGCTAAGACCGAGTTCACACCCTGAGGCTCGGAATATGTAGGGCGTGCACAATGGTGTGGTCCTTTGGGATCAGAAGTGAAATGGTCTCTGATCACCTACCTTCTAGGAAAGTAGGACCCAGGAAGAGGTAAAGAATCCAAAGTATACAAAGCCCCCAACCCCCAATTTTTCCGCTGCCATGGAGGATTTATCCCAACTCCAGGGTTTGAGGCCACGCTGGAAATGGCTTAGGATTGCAATGTCAAGTTATTATAAGCGCCCCCTACTTGAGGCTTGAGACCATAATGTCCCTCTAGAACCCACCCATTCCCCAAATCTTGCCTTGGGACCACATTTGCTGCTACTTTTCCTCCTGCTCTATCCTCTACATTGAGTACCCCAAGATGGTAGAACTAGGTTAGGAAAACCCCCACACAACCAAGCAGTCTGCCTTAAGAGTGACCCGCATTTCCCCATAGCGCCTCATTTCCTAGCCCTTCTGCAAGAGAAAAACCCTCATTGGTCACCTGGTGATAAGTTAAGTCCCCTAGGGTTGGGCTTCTCACCCTGGAAGGGAATTGAGGGACTCAAGATGCTGGAACCCTCACAGAGAGTCCACAATGTTTAAGCCAGTGTTAGATTTTATAATCGAGTGGAACAGTGTTACATTTCTATGATGTTGGGGCCATCCAGAGACTGTTAAGTTGCAGGGACTCAAGTTATTATGCTTAACCAAACCTTCCTGCCCCTCCAAGCTAAAGCAGCCTCTGGTCCTGAGGACCTCACTGTGGCCCCGAGTAGCTCTACTTCTGGAACAGAGGATCGTCTTGGGTAGGATCAATGTAGACTGTGTGCATTCCAGCGGGCTATCAGAGGGAAGTCCAAGAGTTCTCAGCCTCAGTCCCTAACAACCTGACATGGTCATCATGTTTTCTACGGTCTTCCATCTGCCAGTACTCCCACCCACACCTGTGGTTGGACAACCCTTCCCTCTCTCCCACATTCAGCCTCCAAAAGTTCAGAGTAAGTTATTCAAACACACATGGAAGCCTCCACCTCTTTGGGGCCCTCTTTGCCTCTTTTCAGCCAGTTACCATCCACTCCTTTTGATTAATGTGGTGAGAGATTAATACAGAATGAGGTGGAGAGAATAGTTAAGTTTGGCATAATTTCTGAGATCTGGAACTAAGAAATTGAGGTGATGGGAGGGTCTAAACTAGATGTAGCACATAAAGATTGCTCTAAATCAAGTCATCTCAAGCCTAGAGAAGACAGCCAACAAAAATCAAGTCTAGCACAGGAATGGAAAATACCAGGCCTGTGTGCTGACCCTCCTCATTCCTGCTTCCCAGGCAGGCTTTGTTAATCAGTTATAGTCCTTCTTCTTACGGGGACCAAAACTAACTTCAGAAAGCTTCTTACTCTCTCACTCCCAACAGCAATTACCTGCTAATCAGGAACACTTGAGAAGACATTTATTGGCCATCTGTGGTCTGTTATATTAAAAAAAATCTGTCAAGGTGCTTTTTTGCACAGGTGCCCACAAATAAGGATGCAGTGCATAGATAGTTTCGTGCGGTTTGTACTATATTACAAACTCTGAGATTGAGTTGCAGAATGGAGAGGCTGCCACCCTTGTTAAGGCCAGACTCAAATCCATTATGTTTCTTCCTTACAAACTCTTATTTCTATTCAGGACATTTTTTTCTATAATTACCAGGGCCAATCGTTAGCAAAATAATAATTGTAATAGAAGAATTCATCCCATTGTGTACCCTCCTCCAGTGTCTAAGAGCTCTTCCCAACTCTTAAAGCCCCTCTGTTGTCCTAGTGGAGTTATCATCCTGTGTGGTGCTAGTTAGAAGATAGGAACTAAGGTAACTTTGACAGCCCTCCCCATTGCTTTATCACAACACTAAGTAATGCAAAAAGCCTTGGCACCCTGAAGTCAACATTTCTACTGGTGGGGTTGCAGGAGCCACAGAAGGACCTCACCTGCTTCTCTTAAACCCACCCTCATCCTCTTTCCTCCTTCCCTCTCACCCTTGTCTATCCCCACATTCTCTAGAGGAGCAAAGTTTCCTGAAGGCTGACTTCTATCTTCAGATTCACAGATGGAGTTGAGCCCTCTGAGTAAACAGCCACCCAGTCTCCTTAGCATTATCATTCAAACCTATTACTCACAGATTCATATTTGCCAATGCTATGAGGCAAGGGAGGCTCCTTGATCGATGGCCAGCCTCATGCCCACATGGGAAGTGTAATTAATAGGCCCCATTCAAACAGTAGTGGAGGTGGGTCTGCTCTATTTGTGCAGTGCGCTGATACCCAGTTTCATCTTCTTTCTGGGAATAAACTCATAGTCTCATCCTTTCTATCATGTTTAGGACAATGGAATGCTCACAAGGAGGCAGCTCAGCACTTGAGGGTTCAGGGTCTGAAGAAGGATTAGCCTGTTAGCAAGAGTGGAAAGACAAAGTAGACAGTCCCCTAAGCCCTGTCTTGGGAAGCGCTTTTAAGCGACAGCCCGAACTGCCTGCCCAGAGGACGTGCATTGCCCCCACCCCCCATTCTGTGCCAACCACCTCTTAAGGCAAGACAGTCCTTGAGAAGTCCATTGGGGTGGCTGACTGGGTGTTATGGAAGGAAGAGATCAGTGGTCCTGAGCAGTAGGGCTCTGAAGATGGATGCTGTCAGTTGCTAGTCCTGGCTTCAGCATGTTGAGTCACTGCCTAGACAATTCTCTTGGTCTTAGTCCCACCTTGGCCAATGCTTAAATGCTATTTGTTGAAAATAATTCTTTGAGACAGATTTCAGCTACCTCCCTTCCAGGTTTGATTTAACTTGGTTGTAACTGTCCATTTGTTATAGGTCTTAACTGTGTTAGGAAGGAAGGAAGGAAAGAAGGGAGGAAGGAAGGAAAACTGTACTCTCAAGTTACCAGTTTTGAGGTTTTGTGTTCTGTGTTTTTTGTTTTTTGTTTTTCTGGAACTACTTCAAGTACAAAAATAAAAAGAAGAAATTGATGGTGACAAAACTGTACAGATAGAAATTAATAGAAGACAAGGAGATTAAAAGGAAATAAATATGCATGATTAAAAACAAGAACTTTTTAAAAAACTATTTTTGTGCTTCCTAAAGAAAATTGTTTATTCTACAGACTGAGTAGGTAGACACAAGCATAACAGTCTCCGTAGCAGGAGACATAGTTGAGATTTTATAACGCCGTCTGTTATTTTCTGTACGTTGTAGTAGGTCCAGGAAATAAGGCATCTTCCCCTTGATGTATAGTTGTTGTTGGGGAAATGTTTTGTCTGCTTGTTTGGTGGCAATCTGTGTTAGTAGGGAGTGGGAGGGCTTGCAATTGGTTTTATCAAATATTAAGGGGACATATTGTGTTGTGTTTTTCACATTCGAAAATGTGTGTATCTACCAGGAGACCACTGGGCTTTATAAAGACCGCACTTAGAACCACAGTGCACAGTCCACTTTCCTAAACAGCTGCTGCATGACCAGACAGGTAATTCCCATGGGTTTTGAGAAACAAAACAAAAAACAAACCGAGCAAATGACAAACATAAGAACTAAATAGCACATGAATAAGAGCCTGTTCTTGTTAAAATTTATTCGGGTGTTATCAAATCCCTACCAATTGTTTGATCTTTCAAGGAAATGTTTAATAGCCAAGACAGGAATTCTAGCCCTAGAGTAAGAACCTAGGAATCATGACTCCAGGCAGCAGTTTGCTTAGTGATCTTGAACAAGTCATCAGATTGCTTCTCCATTTGCCTCAGTTTCTCCAGCTGCAAAATGGGGATAATACTACTTAACCTACCTCACAGGGGGAGGCCAAGGAGTTGTGAGGCCCTGAGATTTTAAGTGGGCTGCGGCGATTTGTGAGAGCTGAGGCTGGGCATCAAGGCCACTGGCCCTTAGGAAAGACAGCAAGTGTTTGTTTGATAGTTCAAGGAGTAACGCTGGAGCTCCTGGATGATAATCCATGTTAAGAGAGAGGCTTATATTGGGGAATATTTCATTCTTAGGTGAATTGGACTCTTTCCACTTATTCTGACCTCCTCTGGTTCTATAATTTGACTAAAAGCCAATTACTTCCTGCAAAGTAAAAGTCAGATTACTGCCGTCTGTTCAGTACTTCCAGGCCATTTCCAACTTTATAGAGGAAGGGAGTCCCTAAAAGTCTCTTCTCCTCAGACTTAAAATTCAACAGTGTTTCATTAAAAGAGCTGGCTTTCTGAGTGTAAACAACTCGGGGTTTCTTAAACTATACACCAGCAGTCAGTGAGGAGGATTTTGAACAATTATTGAGTTGCTTTTTTGGGTCTCTATAATCAATAACCTGTCCGCAGATATCTATCTATATAAAGATATTATATATAAATATAAATTTACATATATATGCACATGTATATATAGTTGTACATATATGTGTGTATATATATACTTATGTAATATTTACAAAATAAAACTGTGATCTCGTCTAGAGAAAATGTATTCATATTACAAACTGCTCTTCCATATTTATGTATCACATTATACCTTTTTATTATTGTTATAATTATTATGGGTATTTCTAATTATTATGATGCTGAAATCTGTTTGGCACCTTCTGGAAACTACCAAAAATAATAATAATAACTCTCCACTGAAGTGCTTAAAATCTGTTCTCATGAGAATTCTACTTGCCTACTATGAAAAAGGAAAAAAAAAATCTAAAAACCAAATTACGATTGCAATCCTTTTTCTGTACCTCACGCGCATAAATTTGCTGCTCCTATTTTGGGTTTTTTTCCTGTTTATGTGTTTTTATGGATCTAAGTTAAGTCTTTTAGCAATATATAAAAATGTAAATAGTAAACTTTATTTATTAAGAATGTCATCTTTTTTTAATTTATATTTACACAATTGTTCATCTAATTTATTTTTTCTATACGGTTTTAAATACTCAGACATATTTTGCTGTTCATGATATTTTTATCCTATTCTCATGGATTTGTTTTTCCATACTCTTTTCTCTGGTCTCAATTACAGGTTGGATCTCACAAAAAAAAAAAAAAAAAAAAAAAAAAAAAGAAAAAAACCCTAAAAGCAAACAAACAAACCTAATGTCAAAGACAGAAATATTTTGCCACTGTTGATTACTATACCTTAAAGTTCTATATTATGAAAATATATAATAGCTTGTATGCTTCAGTATGTAGTGGTGTGTTTTTTGTCTGCTGTGAGAATCTAAAGGACTTTCATTTATATATATATATATGCACATACACACACACACACACACACACACACACACACTAATATGGAAGAAAACCCTAGGACCTAGAATGATATCAGTGGCAGCATGAGGCTGAATCCAATATGCAGCTGATCTTCTGCATAAACAATTCCCAGAGAGCAACTCTATTTTGCATATGCAAACATGGGAAAACATTCTTATATCTTATAAGAAAGTTCAGTTTTCAGGGAGCTAAACAAATATTGCCTCCAGCGATGTCTGCTCTTTTGAATGCTACCTTCAACAATATACTTCCAGCATGTTCATTACTTTCACGTTTTTTCCTTCATCATGGGACACCGTCATTCAGGTGATTAAATGAACCTGCAGCTGAGACTGAAGTTTTGCTGTTTTTAAGCTGCCTATTGGATCTCTCTCTCTCATTTTTTTTTTTTTTGTCTTATCAGTTTTTAGTAACTCTGTGATCTTTGTAAAGTTATTTAGTTGTTTTGAGAATTACTTTTTCCCCATCTGTAAAATGGAAATAATAAAAAGTACCCACATCATGAGGTTCTTGCTAGAAAAAGATAAATATGCAAAGTTATTAGAACTGCAACAGACATCATGTTAACTCTTGCTATGATTGTTATGAGACAGGCATTGCTAATGACAAGTAATAATATACCAATTTCTTCTGATATCTGTTTATTTTTTTTATAAGAATATAAACAAGATGTACCAAAGCATTCACTTGCACAGGCATTACCATGGAGTAAAGTTCCCGGCACTGTGCAGGGGAGCTGCTGGCAGGTGGTACAACCATAGGACAGGTCAAAATGTGTGATACTTATAGTGTTGAATTCTGTACAAAAGGGCTGTTCTGGAATATCAAAGTGAATTGCATAGAAGGCCATGGGTAGGGAAGTCAAGAACTACCCATAGCGAGTCTTTTGGACTCTTTACAAACACAACCCAGTGAGAGACATGAGGGAGGGTACTAAATAAAATAAATACTAATATAACATAAAGGTCATTGCTAAATTCTGCCTGATAACTGGTTATTTCCGAAGTAAGATAAGTGATTCAAGTTTTATTCGGTTCTATTGAATTCACTGTGAAGACAAACTAAATTTAAGGAAGAGCTTCAGTAAAAGGGGCAAATATTTCCTGAATAGAAAGATTTAGTGATAAATTCTTAATATAAATTTTTGTACTTCTTGGTTGTGTCTGCAGAGACAGAAAGTCATGAGGCAAAGAGATTTCTCTGGGAAGATAAGAGATATTAGCTCTCGTGTCTTTTACACACACACATGAATGGGAAAGTCCACTGGGCTTTAGTTGCTCAACCTGTCAAATGGTAAAATGACTTCTCACTTTAAAACAGGCAGAAACATTCAACATATAGAGCTATTTTATATTTGTAATTTAAGGTTTAGAGTTTGTCTAACCATAAAAGTGGTTTTAAAGTCTTTTTTTTTTTTTTTTCTTTTCCTTTTAAGATAGGGGCGGCATTCTATCATGTTATGCTGGCATTGGTAAATTATCCAGTTCTTAACCTTTAATGCCAACCTGGGAACCTAGGACCTAAAGCACAGCCTCTCTAGCCTTCAGCCCTGGAGAAGCCTTGCTTCCTTGAATAAATGTTTTAAGCCTGCTAAAGGAATGAGGTCTAAGTTAGGAGTCAGGGGAACGCAATTCAAGTAGAACTGTTGGGATTGACAGTATCATCTGTGTCATCTTTGAAAAGAATCAGCATCTAATGCTGAAGATAAACATGCCCTAAGACCTGGGAATTCCACGTCTAGAAGTACATCCACTGGAAATGGATACGTATGTCCACCAAAAGACTGTTTCTACAATGTTTATAGCAGCACTATTATGAGAGCCCAAAGCTGAAAACTTCCCAATGTTTGCCCTGTGTGATGGGCAAATAGGTGGCGCATATCAGTGCACTGAAATGCTATACAGCAATAAGAACAGAGGATGTACAACTTCATGCAAGAATATGAATGAATCCCACAAGAATCATGTTGATCATAAAAAAGCAAGGCACAAAAATGCATACCATGTGACTTTCATTTTAAGAAGTACAAAAATAAGCAAAGCGCCATTAATGGCGCTGAGACAACTGGAGAGCCACAAGCAAAAGAGTGAGGTTGGACCCCTACCTCACACCATATACTCAAATTAACTCAAAGTGGGTCAATGACCTAAAAATACAAGGTAAAACCACACAATTCTTAGAATAAAACACAGGAACAAATCCTTGTAACCTTGAATTTGGTGATGACACCAAAAGAATAAGCAACAACAACAAAATTTAGACTGCATCAAAAATGAAAAACTCTTATGCATCAAAGGGTATTATCAAGAAATTGAAGAAAATGTTTCCAAATCATTTATCAAGAATATATAAAGAACTACTACAAAATCACAAAGGAAACCAATAAAAAAATGGGCAGATAACCTGACTAGATATTTCTCTAAAGATTAAAGACAAAAGGTGAATAGAATTTTTTTTTTTAATGGAAAATAACAAGTGTTTGTGAAGATGTGAAGAAATTGTAACCCTTGAACATTGTTGGTAGGAAAGGAAATGGTTCAGCCATTGTGGAAAATAGCTGGTTCCTCAAAAAGTTAAACAAAGAATTACCATATAATTCCACAATTCCATTTCAAGATATAAGCCCCCAAACAGACATTCAAACAAGTACATGTACACGTATATTTATAGAAGCACTATTTGCTATAGCTAAACGGTGAAACAGTTTAAATGTTCACCAACAGATGAATAAATAAACAAATTGCGGTATACTCAAAGGGATATTATTCAGCCATAGAGAAGAATAAAGTATTTATATACACATCAAAGTAGGTAAACTTCCAAAACATTATGCTAAGTGAAAGAAACCAGACATAAAAGGTTACATATCATATGATCCCATTTATATGAAATATCCAGAATAGATAAATCCATATAAACAGAATACAGATTAGTGATTGCCAGGGACTTGGGGAAGGGCAAACAAGGAGAAGCTGATATCTGAGTAAGGGGTTTTCCTATATAGTGCAATGGAATTGTTTCAAAACTAGATGAAGGTGGAGTTTGCACAAAACTGTGAATATATTAAATGCCACTGAATTGGTCACCTTAAAGTGGTTAATTTTGTTATCTCAATTTCACTCAAATGATTTTTAAAAATAGACTGAAATAAACCCACACATGAATAGCAAAATAATAATAATAATAATAACAACAACAATAGCACCAGCAATAATAGGAACAGAGGGAACTTCCATGTGATAGGAGTTAGGACGTTGGGCCCTGCAGCGAGACAGACAGAGTCCTCACGGGAGAGGGCGAGAAGAAGACTTCCAGGATGCTGGTAATATCCTGTTTCTCGATTTAAGTTCTGGTTGCACAAGTCTGACCATTTTATGAAAATTCATAAAGCACTTATCATAAGTGCACATACTTTTCTGTATGTATATTATATGCCAGTACAAAAGCCTTAAAAAAAAAAAAAGATTCACCAGCAAAAATGCTCCATTAGAAAGAAGACATTTTTCCAGAGCAACTGAAAGTGGAATAAGACCCTACTTCCACTCAGCAGAAGAAACTGGCACCCACATTTCTCCCCAAATTAGCAGTAATTCCTTAAAACACCACAAAACTTGACCATACAAAGGATGGGGGAGGGAAGCAATGTGTGCTTATATTTTGGAAGAATAAAGAGGACTCCTGGGGTCCAATTCTGCTGTTCTGCTTTACAGCACTGTGACCGTGGGCCACCTACTTCACCTCTGAGCCTCACGATTCCTCACAATATCCGAAATGAGAGGAAGTGGGCTGGCCTGGGTCTATTGCTCTCAAATTGAGTGCCTTGGTGGATTCATAGGAAATGCCACAGAGAAGTGGGGAGATAAAAGAATGAAGCTCATTTCCTGGGAACCTCATCCAACCCTCAATAGAGCTAGAACATTTTTAAATCTGCTTTGCCCAACAAGCTTCCCTGCAGTAATACTGCCCATTTTGCGGCCTGCGTTTTCCTTCCCTGGGCTTCATATTTCTAGGAGGCCATCCCAGATATAATCAGGTCAGTCAAAGACACTTTGGCCATTTTATCCATTCTTCAAGTGCAATAGTACATAAAATGTCAATCAAATCTAATCAAACAGAAGATGAGGGACCCTCCTAGTTGACCCATCTTTATCTTTTCTTACCAACTAGGGATCATCCCAGCCACAACTACCCAGAGCTTTGGGGCTCTAAAGAACATACATGTAAAAGCAACCGATTTAATCTAATCTACTCTACAGGTGGGGGCACTGACAGATGCTCATTCAGAACCTGAACTTGTCACTTGCTCAGAGCCCCTGAGTAGAAGAGAGAGGAGCACTTCTGACTGACTTGTGCAGCTGCTACCTGGGATCTGGGCTCTTCCCCCACCAAGGTCTTGATGGCAGAAAATGGCCTGTGAGGTCTGGGAAGCCTGGGTTCCATGCCCAGAGATAAAGTGACACAGCCAAGACCCACAATTTTTTTTGACATTCTCTGTTTTCTCTCTTCTTGACCCGTAGCCTGGCCACGGTTCACCCCTGGGAGTGGGGGGTTTCTTATGCCCATATTGCTCTGAGGCTGCACCATTCATAGGCCAGCGTGGGCTACCTGCCTAGCTGGTGCTTTCATTTCCTTCTTTAAACTTTCTAAGCCAAGCATCATTCTTCCCAGAGGCTGCAGAGATGGTGACCCTGTCCCTTGAACAATGTCTGGGTGTCAGCTTGTTGGAATCATGGTTCCTTCCATACACACACCACTTAATACTTCACAAGATACATTTATTAACGTTTAAATATATTTTCCTATTCAATTATATGTTGAACAATCATTTATTATTACCATGTGCAATGCATTAGATGAAGCACTGGTAATAGCGGTGGCCAAGACAGACAGTCACAGTTACAGCATCTCACAGAGCTCACCATCCAAACACAGAGATAAGAAACTAGGTCATTGGCCTGCAATGTTGTCACTGGGGGTTGCCATCCCAGAGGGAAAATTGTAAATGTTGCAGGCCCAGGTAACGGCATGTGCAAAGACCAAAGGCTGAAACAGGGCATGGCTTCTTTGGGGAACGGCAAGTGTTCAGGCCACTGGGGATAAGATTAAATTAGACTGGGGATAAGCATAAATTAGGAACCGATTTTTTCCTTACTTCCGGCCAAGATGGCGGCATAGACGGACACACTGTGTCTCCCTCCAAAACTAAGAGGGAGTGCAACTACCTCAAGACTAGAGACAACCACAAGTTCCGGAAAATCAGGCTACATGGAAGTCCAACAAACAAGGAAATAAAGAAGAAATACTCATCCAGACAGGTAGGAGGGGCGGAGAGGACGCGGTGTGGTGGCGGCAGTGGTGGCGGGCCGGCGGAGAGTGCAGTCCCGCGTTCTGGAGGGTCGGGAGGGACACCTGGTGAGCGTTCCCAGCTCCTCACTGGACCTGGTGGCTAGCGGTCCCAGCTCTGGGGAAGGTCAAACCTCATTGCTTCTGACTGTGCAGACCAGTGGGGGTTGGGGTGGAGGCAGAGGCTGCCGGTCTCGGCAGAGTCTGCTTGTTTGAAGGGACCCCACGGTCCTGGAGCATCTGCGGACCTACCCACTCTGGGAACGATGGCCAGGGCAGCAGCTAGAGGGGCGCCAGTCCGGTGCGGAGGTGGGAGAGGTGCCTGGAGAGGGGGGCAGATGCTGGGCTGGCGGCATTGTTCCCTCTCGGAGCCCTCCCCCACATACAGCGCCACAACATGCTGAAACAGGTCGCCCTGTACTGATGAATCCCTAAGGCTCCGCCCCTTACAACGTAACAGGAGCGACAGCCCTACCTGGGACGCAGAGGCAAACAAACACAGGAGCCTGTCAGAAAGAGGAGACAGAGAAGTATGGCCCAAAAGGGGAAACGGATCAAGGTTTCAGTGGGAGAACTAAGCGACAAGGAGATAGCCAACCTCACAGATGCAGAATTCAAAACACTGGTGATAAAGATGCTCACAGGCTTGACAGATACGCTTGAGTATGACAAATGCATAAGGGAAGAAGTGAAGGCTATGCTAAGTGAAACGAAGGAAAATCCACACCAAACCAATGGTGAAGGGAAGGAAACTGGGGTTCAGATCAATGTTTTGGAACATAAGGAAGAAAAAAAACAGTCAACCAGTGCAGAATGAGGAAGCAAGAATTGAAAAAAATGAGGAAAACTTCCCAAATTTTGTGAAGGGGATGGACATACAGGTTCGGGAGGCACGGAGGATCCCGGGCGAGCTGGACCTAGAGGGGACCACACCAGAACGCATCATGACTGAGATGCCAAAGGTGAAAGATAAAGAGAGAGTCCTGGGAGCAGCAAGAGAGAGACGGAGAGTTGCCTACAGGTGGGTACCTATAGGACTATCAGCTGATTCTCAGAGGACACTTTGCAGGCAGGCAGGGATTGGCAAGCAGTAATCAATGTGATGAAAGGCAACCTGCAACTAGGATTACTCTATTCAAGAAAAGCTATCATTTGGAATGGAAGGGCAGATGAAGTGCTTCCCAGACAAGATGAAGCTAAAGGAGCTCATCATCACCAAGCCATTATTATATGAAATGTCAAAGGGACTTACTTAAGAAAAAGAAGATCAAAACTATGAATACTAAAATGACAACAAACTCACAACTATCAACAAATGAATCTAAAAAATAAAAACAAAATCCAACTAAGCAAACGAGAATAGAAACAGAATCATAGGTATGGGGATCATTAGGAGGGTTATCAGCTGGGAGGGGGGAGGGGGAGAAATGGGGACATGGTGCAGGAATTAAGAAGCATAATCGGTTGGTACAAAATAAACAGAAGGAAGTTAAAAATAATATAGAACAGGATGAAACCAAAGAACTTACATGCATGACCCATGGACATGAACTAAGGAGGGTGGGATTGCTGGAGGGAAGGGGGTTACTGGGCAGAGGAGAGCAAAGGGGAAAAAGATTGGAACTACTGTAACAACATAATCAATAAAATATACTTACACACACACACACAAAGAATAAATTAGGAACCACAAGGAAGGAAGGAGCTGGCTAATTCCAGAAAAGTATGTAGACACCAAATGGCTAGAAGCTTTGTAAATGTGTCTCTCAGTTTGGGTTCCTTCGGCAGCAAACACCGAGGCGAGTACTCAAGGGCGAGTAGTTCATCTGGATAACGATCCCAGGGACTGCCGGTGGAGGAAAGGGGATGTGAAACAAGGCTGGCAAGGTAGGCAACAGAGGCTGCGGAATGAAACATGTCACTGCTGTGAACCACTGTAGCTTAATGCCCCTGGGAGCTCTGAACCAATGGAGCGCATACTCCTCAGGGTTACCCCACCTGAGATGCTAGGGAGCTGGGGTCTTCATTCATTCACTTCCATTGAGGTATTTCCCTGGGGCCATAATCCCCTCTAGAGCATTGATATCTCCGCTGGCAGGAAGAATGGGCTCAGACCACTACAGAAGGCTCTTAGGCAAAAAGTTGTGGGTACTGACAATGGGAAGTTAGGCCACATACTCCATGGTGGCCAGGCTCAGGGGAGCGGGCAGGGGTTCATGGTCGGTGCTACGGTGCTAGAGTGTCCATTCACTATTCTGAGGGTGACAGACACGCATGGACGCTTTCAGAGCGAGGGATGTCAGGAACAAATTTCAACTTTGAGGTAGAGAACCCTTTGTGCGGAACAAGAGTTTCAAGGGAGAACCAGGATGTACTGAGGCCAAACAGGAGGCTGGAGCAGTGGCCCAGCTGAGGAAGAACCCACTGGTGATGGGCAACAATGGGAAAATCAGGAAGTGTAAAAAGTGTCACAGAAGCAGGTAGGAGAGCATCAGAGATTGGTTTGGTAACGAGAGTTAGGGGAGAAAGAAGTGGCGTGATTTAGTTTAGAACCCACAGACTTGCCATGGACACCTGAGTAGTCCAGGGCGTTTAGGGACCAAAAGGGAGCCATTAAGAGGTATAAAGGCCATGGGGAGGGGGCTCAAATCAAGTCCATAGCAATTTATTTTTTTCATAAAAAAGGGAATTGAGTGTCAGGGCTATGTGTCATGACAGATCAGGACAGTTGCATGAGTCCTTTGAACTGTTTAAATCCACAGAAAACTACCCACCGAGTCTCCAGGATTAGCCTCCTAATGGTGAAGAATGGTTTGTCCATAGCTTGCGATGTCCTTGAGTTCTGTGGAAGCCACGGTCAGCAGAACCTCTCAGGAACTGTGCATTCTCATCACAGTGCCCCCGCCCCTTTTCTAGACCAGTGGCGTTCAAACTTTAGCATCAGAATCCCTTGAAAGCCCTGTGAAGATTTTCTGGCTTCCCTCCAAAGTTTCTGATTCAGTAGTTTTGGAGTGGGGCCCAAGAATTTGCTTTTCTGGAAACTTTCCACAAGATATGGTTGCTACTGATCAGGGGTCTATACTTGGAGAACAACAAATGCCAGTCCCTCAACCATCCATGCACTCACACACCTACTATGGTAGGTGGCAGCCATTCTAAAAAGATAAAATAAGCACCCCATGGCCCCTGCCCTCAGGGAGTTTCCTTTCTATTGCTGAAGACACAACAGAGTCAACATGCACTTGAATGCTAATGTCAAAGGCCAAGCCTGAGAGGGACTCAGGCTTGAGGATAAGAATAGGATGATCAAGTGGAATTCTGGGCATGAGGAGGAGTCAGCCAGATCAAGAAGGGAGAGATGGATGCTCCATGCAGAGGGAACAGCCTGGGCAAGAGAATGCTGGTGGCAGAATGCAGGGAGGAACTGAGAGAACTGCAAGCAGTTAGGTACGGACAGAACCTTGTCTACACGTGAGCAATCACAGGAAATGAGTCAGAGAAGAACCCAGAGGGCTTCTTAGAGGAGGGAGCGCTTGAGATGAGCCCTGAAGAACAGGGAGGGCTTTAGAAAACAGAAGTAAGAGTAGTTGGCCAAGAAAGCATTGGGTCCCTTGACGTTAAGGACTCTACATTATCTCCCCCATTTCCTCTTCCTCCTTCACATGTATGAAGGAGCATACCGGAGCTATCCTTTGATAAGTTCATCTCCTCCCCTGGGGCTCCTATCAGAACCCCG
The DNA here is from genome assembly GCF_987537825.1 of Furipterus horrens. NCBI lineage: Eukaryota > Metazoa > Chordata > Mammalia > Chiroptera > Furipteridae > Furipterus > Furipterus horrens. Next base: position 189,642,546 of record NW_028327174.1, read on the forward strand.
TCTGGGTTTTGCATGGAAAAAAAGAAGCTCATTCTCCTAGATACCCTTGCTCCATATAGAACACATCGCTTTTGAGGATTAAAAACACATCAGTGTAACACAGACCGCATGTCAGAAGAGAAGACATGTCTCATTTTCTCCAGTCTCTGAAACATAGACACAATTCGTCTATCCACCCATTCATCTTTGTGTGTGCGCCCCCCCCCACCCCCCCACCCCCCCTCCCCCCGCAACACACACACACCCTCTCGGCCAGCACAGGCCAGGGAGGCGCAATTCCCAAGGACCAATTTCAAAACCTCTTTCCAAGGATCCAGAGAGAACTTAGTTTCCAGACGTTCAGTGCACTGTCCAAGACCTAAACCCAAACCTTGATTTTTCTCTTCCACCAGGGGAATGACTTTCTGTCGAGTTGTTACAAGTTTTTCTCTGTGTTGATATTTTTAAACTATTTTCCACAAAGCTCCCTGCCAAATGCTTTCATCTCAAACGTCTGCAGTTCCCCTGTAACTCATGTTAACACATAAAAAGCATCAGTTGTTGGGACTCCATTCACCTGTAAATTTAAGTTGTCTTCGGAGCCTGAGATTTGTGAACAGGTTCAGTTCTCAAGAACACAGCTGCTCCAAGTTTTAGCCTGCCTTCACCCTTCACTACAGGTTCTGCCCCACTTGCTACAGTTTTTGCTATGATTCCCGCCACCACCTATACCCCCTCACTTTATGCTCCAGACAAACTGAACTTCCTGTAGTCACCATAGCATTCCATGTTCTGTTAGTTCTGAGCTTTGAAGTCGGGCTCTTCCCTTTACCTGGAACACCAGCTTAACTATACATCATTCACGCCTATTCTGTCTTTAGGTCTCAGCTTCAGTAAGCATATTAATAGTTACTGTTATAGCTTTCATTGATTGTAGCCTTGCTATATGCCTGGCATGAAACAAAGTACTTTACAGGCATTTAATATTTAATATACATAATAGCCCATTGAAATAGATGTAATTATCAGTACTCTCATTTTATAAATGAGGAAACTGGGGCATGAAATTTTCAAAAACTTTCCTAAGGCCATATGGCTAGTAAGGGGTGAAATCTGAATTGGAACCCAGGCAATCTGATCCTGAACCCCCAAACGTAACTAGGCCTAATGACTGACGCTCCTTGAAGCCTTTTCCAGGCTCAGCCATGTCTGGCAGGCCTATGAGTCCTGACCAGCCCCTGTTTCTTTCAAAATTGCCTTAACCTACTGCACTCATTGTTCATTGACTTCTTCCATTCCTCAGAAACACACAGAAGCTGCTTTTCATTCAACTGGTATCCCTAGGCTCACAGTAGGTCTTCTGTGATTGTTTGACAAAGATATGAACAAATTTGGACAGAGTCTGAGTTAAGTATCATTCATGAAGAAAACACATGCTGATCCAATTAGTGATATAAACTCCAGGCTGTAACTAAACCAATTACAGAAACAAAAATTTTCAGCATTTTGGTCAAGTCTGCCAACATAAAAATCATGTCAATTACCAATCTTTTTCATTTATTCATTAAAGAAGGAGCCCCAAAGCTAAGGCTTACCCATGTAGTTAGAGATAGAAAAATAGGATTTTTTTAAAATCGATAATTCCAACACTTAGCATATCCCCTTTGCCTGTGTTTGGATAAACAGAGTCAAATATGGATAAGAGTTTGGTTAACTGAGTGGAAAGTTATGTTTCAAGCTTTGATGCCAGGCAGGGAGCTGGACAAACAGCAGGACAGCTGGGCACCTAAGCAGGGGTTGGTATAACCAAGACTAGCTCACCTACCCGGGATGTCTAGTAAGTTTCAGTGGGACGATAGGGCAGGCTCAGAAGTGAGGAAGTGCCAAACCCTCTGCCTCAGGCTGGCATGGGTTCTACAAGCTGAACTTCCCAACTTGTGGCAAGAAAAACGAGGTGGCTTCACCCTCTTGAGACCTTCAGGCTATGAATGGGGGGACTGTCGGGTACATTAGTTCACAGAGCCGATGATTAATGGAATGCCTAGGCTTAATATTCCTCGTTGTGTAACCAAGATCACCCAGTCCTATGACCTTGCAACCATCACCTAAGTCAGTTAGAAATTTAGTTCCATTAGTTTCGATTTTCACAGGTTTTCTGGTAAAGCCACGGACTTTCTTCTTTCCTAACCAAAGGTGGCCATTCTCCTTTCTTCCTTTCTTCTGCTTTTTGCTTTTCTTCTTTGAGTTTCCTACTCCAGGGTCATTGACAGAAGAAAGCCATAAACTTGAAGATAACATGCTCTCCTGCTACCAGAATGATACATGAAAATCCCAGGGCACTTAAGCTACAGCACAGAGTCCATTGATGGCCCACATGGCTCTGAATGGTCCAGCCTGGCACTGTCCAATGCAGTGACCACTAGCCACATACAGCAACCGAGCACTTGACACGTGGTCTGAATTGAGATGCACTCTATGTGGAAATACACACTGAGTTTCAAAGACTTTATACCAAAAAATAAAATAATGTAAAATTCCATTAACATTGTTTATATTGATTCCATGTTGAAAAAAATAATATTTTGAATATTTGGAGTTAGGTCGTCGGCGGCGGCGGCGGCAGCCGTCCGTCTCGAGAGACGATGGCGTAGCTTCTTGAGAGTCTATCTGCACCGCCGAGAATGGCTGTGCAGTCCGACTCGGGAGTGACAATCCCTGCCACACTTGTTACAGGTGAAGGCAGATGGCCGTTGTTGCTGCTGTTGATGCTGCTTCCGCCTTGATCTTTTCTGGACCGCCTCCTCGTTGCGCGCAGCCTCTGCACGTGACGTACCTTGCCTGACCGCGAGCCTCCAGGCTAGGCGGTCATCTGCTTGAACTTCCCATGTGTTGAGATTGATGGAGCATTGTATCATGTCCTTTTTGCAGATGTCTTTGAACCGCAGTTTTGGGCGCCCTGTCATCCTCTTGCCTTCTGCTAGCTCGCCGTAGAGGAGGTCTTTGGGGATACGGCCTGCATCCATTCTTTTGACATGGCCGAGCCACCTGAGGCGTCTCTCGCTAAGAACTGCATGCAAACTGCTCATATTGGCTTGCTTCAGCACCTCGGTGTTGGGGACCTTATCCTGCCAGGCGACATGCAGGACGCGTCGCAGGCACCTCATGTGGAAGCTGTTGAGTTTCCTTTCGTGCCTTGCGTAGGTGGTCCACGTCTCGCTGCCATAGAGGAGAGTGCTGAGTACGCAGGCTTGGTAGATGCGCAGTCCGGTTTTCTCAGTGAGGCTGGAATTGTTCCACGCTCGCCGGTTCAGTCTGGCCATAACTGTGGCTGCCCTGGCGATTCTCCGGTTGACCTCCAAGTCGACTGACAGAGAGCTCGAGATGGTGGACCCGAGGTAAGTGAAGTCGTTGACAACCTCCAGGGTGTACCCGTCGATGGTGATGCATGGGGGAGTCCCCGTGCCTTGAGCCATAACATTCGTCTTCGTCAGGCTGATGGCTAGTCCGAACTCCTTGCATGCGTGGGAAAGGCAAGTGACTAGCTGCTGGAGTCCCTCTTCGGAGTGTGATGTCAAAGCTGCGTCGTCGGCGAAGAGCATCTCACGGATGCTCCATGCTCCTCCAATACGCCTTTAAGGACTGCAGCGAGGGTGTCTTCATTCACACCAGATCCGATGGCAAGCTCTACAACCTGGCCCGTCTACGAGCCAAGAACAAAGTCAAAGAGGTGCTCATCCGTGAGATGCTCTTCGCCGACGACGCAGCTTTGGAGTTAGGTAAAACAGATTATTAAATATAATTTCACTCATTTCTTTTTCAGTTTTTAATGCATCTACTAGAAAACTTTAAGTTACATTTGTCACTCACACTCTATTCCTACTGGGTGGCAGTGACCTAGCAAACACTTAGCACTTAGTCTCAATTCCTGTGTCTCTTCCTATCGCAACCTATGATCCAGGTGCCCCGAATTCCTTTTAGGTCTTCTAACCTGGCAAGCCCTCTCTCTCTCTCCTGGGCTTAATTTACACGGAACATTTTCTCTTCCATTTCGTTTACTGGGCCAGAGCTCACATATCATTTCCTTAGAGTAGTGTGGTATGTGTTCAGCTTCCAAATTTGGCTTCAGGGTCCCTCCCTGTGACCTCATGATCCCTCGTTTCCATCCATCACAGGACTTGTCAGGACCCTATGACTGACACTTCCAGCCCCTACAGACTCTAAGCAACAAGAGCGAAGAAACTGCTGCATGACCTGGTACACAGTTAGTGTTCAGTACATGTCTAAGGAATGAGTGAAGAAGGAAACTAATCTGATCACACTGCATCAATGGCACCAGCAGCCTACAACAGGGACTTGCAAACAGCGGCCCAGAGGCCAAAACTGGCCCATTGTCTACATCTGTCCATAAAACTTTATTGGGACATAGCTAGGCTCATCCACTTACATAGCATCTATGGCTACTTTTGTAAAGCAGGGGTGAGTAATCGTGACAGACACCATGTGGTCCATAAAGCCTAACATTTTTACTATATGATCCTCTAGATAAAGTTTGAAACCCCTGCCCTATAAGACAACGTGTGACTCTTCACACATCACTGCGCACCTGTCCAGCCTTCTCTGATGATGCTCCACCTACAATGCCCCTCCATGTCTGGGGGCAGCGCCAGAAGAAATCCCACACTCATGCTCATCCGCTCCATCCCCAGACCACACTTGCAGCTCCCAACACGCTCTAATAAACATCTAATACTTATTTTAATAGTAATAAAAATGAATATATGTCCACTTAAAAGTCTTTGTCCTCTAGACTGTGAACTGCTCACGAGCTGGGTCAGTGCACGCATTCAATACTTCTCTCGTAAGTACCCAACATGTGCCATGTACTATTTCAGGAGCTGGAGCCAGAATGGTCACAGTGCTCGAGGCATTTAAACCCCCCAAAAATGGGGTGGTAAGATTGCTCCTCCTCAACTCTATGGCCCCACTGAGGGCCAGGTATATTGTAGTTACCCAGCACGTGTTTGAGGGACTCAATGAAAGTCTCCTACCAGAATCACACTTTTATCTTTACACAGCGCTATAAGCAGTGGAGTGAAATTAGGAGTCAGACCTGCTTCGATTCCCAGTTTTGATAAGCAGGCATGAAATCATAGTGAAGAACATAGATTTTGGAGTCAAACTGCCTGGGCTTGGATCCTGGCTTTGCCACAGGCTCTCTATGGGATCCTGGGCACATTGCTAGACCCTTGTGTGACTCTCTCTTCTTATCTGTAGAGTGGGGATAAAAACACCCATCTTTTAGAAATGTCAAGTAGGTTTAATGACCAATATTCTACATGCAACACACCAGACCAGTGCCTGGCCCAGAGCAAGTGTCCCATAAGTGTTTGTTATCCTTATTACCATTGTCATTGTTATTGTCTTTGCTGCCTGAGCAAGGACATGTGACAACTTTAGGAACCTAATTGATCCAATGAGGACAGTGAGGTCTGTTCTGTCCACTTTGCTGTGGGCATCAGATTAGAGATATCAGTGAGAGAACTTTGAACGTTGTAACATGTAAAGCACTTTACAGATGGGAGCCGCAGTGATGGTTATCTCCCAGACACGTGGCCCAAGCCATTGCTGGCACATCTGCAAGGAGCAAACATCTGGAGGCCTGACATTCCATCATCCACCCTCTGCCACCCTCTCCCCTCCTGCACTGCCCCTCTTCCTGCCGGGGGCAGCCTGCTGGTTCCAGGGTTGGAGCAAGAAGAATAACATTCCTCTGTTCTCTGCCCAGAGTGGAAACTCCATCTCTCTGCAGTTTCCATCATCTCAGAGGTGTACTGAGGGTCCATTAAGGCTTCTTATTGGAAGAGAGTGGGGTGTGGAGAGAGGGAGGGAATGGGAATCCCTTTTACTGTGATTTTTACTAGCGCCCCTAGATGAAATCTTTCCATTTAGTCACCAAAACCTCCAGTGGGACATGGCTGCCGCTAGAATGTGATTAAAACAAAACAAAACAAAACAAAACAAAAACAAAACTAGGCCAACAGCAGAAGAATGCTCCATTGAATTGAAGCACACATCCACTGTGATATTTTCCCCCATGTTTTCCCTCTCTGCTTTCCCAAATACAACGCTGTCTGGGTTAGTCCTCAAAGCAGTTTTGGATTTAGGGCTCAGGCTGATTTGTAGGCAGCACCCCCAAAGTAAGTCAGTTCAGTTCAATACACACGTATTTAGCATTAAATATGGGCCAGGCACTGTGCTGGGTATTGGAGACCCAGAGGTGAATGGAGCACTCACCGGTGATCACACAGCCTCGGCGGGAGACAGTCCCTGACCCAGAGTTGCTGATGTGTTTTGTTAGGGATAACATAGACACTTGGAGATCTCAGAAGAGAAGGCAGATACCTAGTTTTTGTGTTGCCTGACTCCAGCTCAGGACCAAGCACATAGTAAGCCTCCACGGGAATACCATGAATTAAAAAATGAGTCCTATATCTGAGAGTTCAAGGAAAACTTCCACCCCCACCCCCTCAAACACTCTTAGATCATGGCTGACTACCTGTACCAGAGGGTGCATAGGTCGCAAGCAGCAGCAACAAAAATTGGCAGAAAGAGAACCTACTGCAAGCATTTGGGGGAGCTTGGCTCATGGGTTTGAACCTGTGAGAGGAGGATAGAGAAGAAGGCTTGAAGGAGCTAGAAAACCAGGCCATTTCAGAGGCTTAGCAGCAAGAAGAGCTGAAATATCTCCTCCTGACCCTACAGCTAAACACGCCCAGTGACTCCTTTCCTGCCTCACTCTTCTCAAGGCTCAGCGTCCTGGGTGTGAGACTAGTTGGCACGAACAGGTTATATGCCTGGGTTATGAGAAGAATCATCTTCAACAGCAGGTTATAATACTTTAAGTTCCACCAACACCATCCCCGATGGGTCCTCCACCCTTCTCCTTCCAAGAAAATAGGGTGTTGCTGAGAAGCAATAACTGTTACTCAGCAGCCAAAAAATACACTGCAATGGCCTAACAGAGTCAGGCAGAAGAAAAAAGATAGCAAGAGTATGTGTGCTCATGAAAGCAGAATGAGCAAAGTTAGGGAGGTCCAGAAAAATGAGCCATGAGTGGGACCTTCAAGCAACTTGGCATTACTTGGGTAGACAGCATGAGACAAAAGGTGACTGGGTGAGAACAGGGGCCCAGAATAGGAGGCTGAAACTTGACATTGAGCTGTGCGGTGATTGGGATAATGAAGAGGCTACGGAATCGAGTGTCACCCTTGCCTGGGCCACTGCTCCTTGGAAATATTGTGTTATTTTGGCCCAGAGTGTTCTGTCACTGATACATCCAGCTGACACTGAGACAAATAGATTAAACAAGTCCAAATACCACTAACCCAATTACAGAGGTGCAGAGCGAGGCCTGCACTTGGCCCATCCCCAACTGGAAGCTTCACTTAAGACTTATGAAGAACAAGGGCACAAAGTTCTCATTTGTGGCTCATGCCCCATGCCCCTAGACAACCACTGAAATTTCTGCATCCTTTGTTCTGTTCATGTTTGCCGATTTTGTTTTTAGCATGAGCCCTGGTGTTTTATGTAAGAGAACATGTGGTTGGGTGAGATGCTCTTTCTCCCTGAAGTTAGGTTTTCCTGGAAATTGCAGTGATGCCAAAGGAATGGCCCAGTGAAAACTTAAGAGAAAGCAAACCATAAGCACCTACTGTGTGCCAGGCTCTATGCCAGGCCTTTTCTTATTTATTTATAATGTCTTCCCTGCAACGTCCCAGTGAAGGAGATGAATCTGGTGAGTCCTGTTTTCTGGGTAGGAAAATTGAATTCCAGGTCTGGAAAGTTCCCTTGGTTGGGGAAGCTGGAATTTAAACCCGAGTTTGTCTGACTCCAAAGACTGGTCATCATTCCTGGGAATTATTCTATCCCTTAATAGTTCTTTCTGTAGTTAGTTTGTTCCTTGCCACAGGGACCTGAACTTCAACATGTATTGACCCTCAATATGTACCTCTCTGCTGATGGAAAGCTCACCACCAAACAAGCAAAACAACTTTTAACATGAAGACAAAACTGGCCTTCCCGGGCAAGCCTCTCATCTCCACTCTGTTCTCTTGAACCCCAACAAAGGAGTGCATTCCTTCAGCTACATATATCTGAAGATGAGATTGGTCCTTGCTGTATTCTCCATGTCAACTCACAAACTCTCTGGTCTGATTGGAAATGTTCTGGAAATGATCTAGCTCTGTAGTTCCTAAACATGACATACATCAAAGTCACCTGGGACACATGAAAGGATACAGATCCCCAGGTCTCTCCCAAGACATTGAAATCTCAGTGAGTGGAGCTTAGGATTCTGTATTTCCCCTAAGTTCCCAAATTGTTAGGATGTTTCAGTTCAAGTCTCCAAATTACATTTAATGGGAGATCAAGTACCAAAGAGGTGAAGACATTTGCCCAAGGCCACACAGCCAATGGGTCGTGGTTTTATTTTCCAATGAGGCAAGGCCAGCCTTGCTGGTCCCCGCAGACAGCCCCTTTAAACACATGCCTCTTTCTTGTGCTGCCCCAGGAAGGCTGTTGGTTGACTGTGGAGTTGAATAGCCTGCGAGTGAGTGAAGAAACTACGTCATCCCCAATCATAAAACCTAGTGAACTGCAAACCAAGCTGGTATTTGTACTGCAGAACCACCTGGGGTGGCTGGCCTGACTTGGCACGGGCCTTGCTTCCTGAACAGAGGTAAGGCTTTCTTCCCTGCCCCTCCCTGCCTGCCCAGACGTCAGGAGAGGGGACAGGCCTGGGGTTATGGGGAGGTCAGAAAAGCACTGGAGATAAAATCAAGGAATATTCCGCTCTTGGTTCTGCCAGCTGCATGACCTCAAACAGGTTCCTTTTCCTTCTGGTCCTCAGTCTTCCCAGGTCTATAATGGGAACCCTGGCCTCTGCCATGGTTATGAGAAAAGAGCTGTAGCATCACTATGTCTAAGTTAGAATTGTAAACCAGCTGCCACGAACGGTGGGACTCCGGGCACATCTCCCTATGCCTCAGGACTGGTTCTGTAAAAGGGAATGCTGACGGTTATGGGGTGCGAGCAGCAACTAACTGAGATGCTGCAAGTAGTGTGCTTGGCACAGACCACAGCCTTGGAAAGTGCTCAACGAATGATAATTATTGCTCTTATTGTTATGGAAGTTCGTCCTTCTAATCTGAATCCCAAGACATCTGCCTCTCTGGCCAAGGGAAAGAGTGCTGAGGCTGTACATTTGGGCAGATTTTTTCAGTTTCTATACAGATAGTCTTTTAATCCCCCTGGTCCTCCATGGCAATCCTATATAAGGACCTTTTGGCCAAGAGGACTGCTCTGCAGATCAGAAGAAAGAAGCCCAAAGGCCTGTGCTGGAGACCCTGTGTGAGCACAAATCCAGCCTCGGTTTCCTCGTCTACAGATCAGGAGCCCTGTCCTGGAAGACTCAAATGAAAATGGTTTTGAGGCTATGCAGAGCCACATCAGCACACATTTTCTGATCACCTAGGGTTTGTTTTGACCCATCTGGGGCAAACATTAAACATGGTCCAACCCAGGAGTTTACAACTTAGGGGTAAAGAGACACCTAAAGGGTAAACGAGAACTCAATGGGCAAGGTAGAAATATCACAGAAGTAGGGGGATTGTGACGACCCAAAGTAGGAGCCCTTATCCTGAATTTAGGGATTATGGTCAGAGAAGCTTTCCTGGAATACATATCAATTCTCTTTTGGAAGTTCGCTTTGTAAACCTCAGTGTCTTCTACAGATCTATAGAATTGTGTACGTCCTTGGCTTCCAGTTGTGAGCCCTGAGGGCCTGAGAATCCTGAAATATTTGAGCTAAAAAAAGGATTCTTCAGGGAAGTTCTCGTCCAGCCAATATGTCTATGAAAAGACACTGAGGGCAACATGAGGGAGAAGTTGGCCCAAGGTCCCACAGCCTGTCAGCGTCAGAGCTGGGTCTGGAATCTGAATTCTTAACTTCCCACTTGGGGGGCTAGTTGGTACCAGAATTAATAGCTTCCTGCCCAGCCTCCTCACCTCTCCCCATCCCTCTCTTTCTTACTCTAACGAACACTCACATGTGCACACACACACTTGTCCATCAAAGCACACCTGTAGCCTCTCGCCCTCCACTGCTGCCAATTCCTGTAAAACAGGAAAACAGAGCCGCTTGGCTTTGGCTGTAACATGTACAAACACACGCAGCAAAGTTTCCAAAGGGAGACAGACAGTGAGTGCCTTTCAGGGTTTGGCAGTTTTACGGGCAGAAGGCAATTAAAAAGCCCTCCACACAAAGCTGGTGGGTTGGCTGCGGCCTTGTCTCAAGTCCCCTCTTATGCTGCATTGATGGTGCACATGGGAAGGGTCACTTCTCAAGGGATCCTAGGCCTGTCCTCCCCAGGGATCCCCCCTCAGGGTCCCCTCATTCTAGGCATCAGGCTCAAGTTTACTAGATGAACTACTTTTATTATGAGTTGACTCCAATGAAAGAGTCCAAGAACAGAGAATCTTATCCCATCCATGGCCTTGTGTTGTTCATGGTCCTACAGGGACAATGATATTGAATGAGAAGAATGCTAGAAGGAGGCAATCCCCAATACAAGACTCCAGATGAGAGAATTACCAACTACTTCTGGGAGCAACAAAAGGTCTCAGCGAGCCAGTGATCAACATGTCAGCTGAATTTGCCCAAGCTGGAAGGGCAGCCCCAGCAGAGGGAACAGCACATTCAAAGGCTAAGAGGGAGGGTATGAATGGGCATTTTTCGTGTGGCTACAGAATAGGGTGTTGAGTACAAGAGTGACAACAACTAACACTTACTGGTTATCTGTCATATACTGTTCTATGTATCTGACCTGTTGACCCATTTCATTTTCACTAAAACCTTTTGAGGGGTGCTACTATTCCCCCTAATTTGCAGAAGAGAAAACCAAGACATGGAGAGACCACTTGTCCAAGGCTGTTGGACCTTCTGTGACCAGTGGCTTGTCTGGTCATGAGTTTGAGACTGGGGTTATCTCTAGGGCAGCAGAGTTGGCCAGGGGCCCAGGCTCTGCTCCAGCCTTGCTCGGATCTTAAACCTCTCTAGACTGGCCAAGTGCAGCCATTCATTCTGCCTTTGTCAACTTCAGTGGGAGGTAGTGACAATAAAAGGGAGAGAGAGACGAAATATGTTCTTGTACATGAGTCATCGTCTAATATAATCCCATGTCTCATACATCTTCCCCACTGTGGTTGGGGCATATGGAGAACCCAAGGCCCAGAGAGGGTAAATGGCTTGCTCAGGGCCATCCAGTCACTCTGCTCCAGTGGCAAGACTAGAACCCAGAGCTCCCTACCTCAGGAGGCAACAGAGTATAATAGTTGAAATTCTGGGGTCAGAGGACACTTGGGTTGAAATTTTGGCTCTGCCAGTTACTAGCTGCCCAAGGCCAGGAAGTTACTTAAACCCTGTAGGGTTCAGTTACCTCATTTATAAAGTGGGAATGATAATTTATGTATCACAGAGTCGTTTTGAGGAGCATGTAAAATACTGCATATGTAAACAATCTCGCATATGGTAAGCAATCAATCAGAGTGGTGATGGTGATGATGATGATGATGGAGGAGGAGGAGAAAAATAAGAAGAGGGAGGGGAGGAGGAGAAGATGAGGAGGAGGAAGAATCCAGCACTCTTTCCATAAGTCTGGTATCTCATTCTTCCATAAGATTCTACACTGGCTTTACACAGCCCTCACTATAGATCACACGCCTGCATTTGGAAATCATAACGTATGTGTATATAGTTACACACAGGTCCATGCATGATTTCCATGTAAAGTTAAATTATATTTTTGGCTCTAATATGTTCCAGCTGCTGTACTTCATGATGTAAATCATGCCTCATGTATGCACTGCCCATTAAGTCATGTGATTCATCATCCACTGCATGCCCCAACTGGTTCTGCCCAGTCTAACGTTCAGACACCGGAGGGAAAAGGGAAGTTAGCAGGTCCCGTTGACTCAGTCTCCTTGATACCACTCAGATCCAGCCTCCCCGTTCCAATGGCTCTGGCTCCAGCATCATCATCTCCCTCTTAAACAACACTTATCCGGTCTGCTGTCCTACCTATCCCATCCCATGCATCACATCCCATCCCATCCTATCCCATCCCATCCCATCCCATCCCATGCTATCCTATCCTATCCTATCCTATCCTATCCTATCCTATCCTATCCTATCCCATCCCATCCCATCCCATCCCATCCCATCCCATGCTATCCCATCCTATCCCATCCTATCCCATCCCATCCCATCCCATCCCATGCTATCCTATCCTATCCTATCCTATCCTATCCTATCCTATCCTATCCTGTCTTATCTTTCCTTTCCTATTCTATGTAGTCTCCATGCCACTGGCTCTCTCCCTTCTCTCCACTCTCCGACCTGCAGCCAGAGAAGTTTTTTCAAAGTGCTCATCTGCTCATGTAACATTCCTGTGTTCAAGTCAATGCTTTCCAATGGCCAGCAGTTTCGCTCTGCCAGCCTCTCCCAATACAGCTTCCATCTCTCAGCCCACACCAGTTGCTCACCATCCCTCAGACCGATATGTTGGTCTCTCTACTCATAGTGCTCTTCCCCTACTGCTCCACTTACTGAACACCCTTTGACTGTGAAGGCTTTCCCAAGGCCTGCCTTCCAATGGCAGAGCTAATCGCACCCATCCTTTCTCATATAAATAAGCAACTGTAATAACTACTTACTGAGAGCTTTTGTTTTCAAGCACTCAATGACTTTATATATATATTTAATATATATAAATATATTAAATTTATATATTATCTAATTTAATCGTTCCAACAGTCCTTTGAGGTAGTGTATTTATCCCTGTTATATGTGAAGAAAGTGAGGTTATGGAAGGATAAGTTAATGCCAGCTAACCTGAGCCTCCTCTTGGCAATACCTGTTGAGCTTGCCTTATGAATTTTCCTCAGGGACCCGCCCCTTTTCACTAAAAAAGGTGCAGACAATACTTAAACCCACATTGGCATGACTCCAAAATGTCTGATTTTATCACACTGTATTTAGTTAGCTAAGTTCTGGGAGTTCCTTAAGGAAACGGTCTGGGTCCTGTTCATCTCAGTACCCCACACCTAGGGACTGGAAGTTAAAGGGACCTAGACTTTGACTTAAGATGAAGAAGGAGGCATTACACCCATTTGCCCAAGGAGGTGGTAGGCACAGTGCTCACCAATTTGAAACACTCAGTCTTCTCAAGTTTAGGTATCAGTATTTTAACATCATTGCTTCCTGTTGCAGCTATAGAATCTGGAACAGGTTATTCAACCTGCCTAAGCCTCAGTTCCTTTAATTGTGAAATAGTAATCATAAATAGCACGTGACTGTTTTGTACATGGTTAAATGAGATACGCATGTAGAATCACTGATTTGATGAGGACACCATATGTGGTAGTTATCAGCATTTGTCTAGGCAGCCCATTCTTTATCATAAAGCTTTCCCCCAAAAGACACTTTGTGACCATACGAAAGATGGGAGTCATCTAGGGGCACTTTCCTGTGCACCCCAACACATGCTTCTGTGTGCTCACAACTTCTTTATTCAATGGTGGAGACCACACAAAAAGTCCCATCTTTGCCAGCACACTGGGATGTGAGCTACATTGGCATTTTCTATGGCAGCACATGAATCCACGTGGCCATGCAGAGGCCAGGGTGGGTGCTGGACCCAGCAACCTCATTTGCACTTCAAGATTTTTTATTTTTCCTATAAAACATCTTAACAAATATTGATCTAACCTCCTTTCTTATCATGGCGGGGCAAACACGCGCACACACACACACACACACACACACACACAACCCTATCTAGTCAGACTTCTGGAATCTCACTGTGGAGAGCCTAAGGGTGGCTAGTCTGGGCAATAGGTTCCACAGCATCAGGAAACTGACTGAAACCAGAGGGATGAGGACAGAAGAACAGGTTGGGGACAGCCTGACTGCAGATAATTCTCAGGGGCCAGTTAATTTGGCCAACTAAGCAGCTATCCAGAGGCCACAACTATCTGTGAGAGCCTCAAAGAAAACCACATATTTCTCCCTGGGGTTCTTGCTATTGCGTTCAGTTCCACCATCATGGTCTCTCTTCTTTGTGCTAAATTTCTGATACTATTTACAATTCACAGATCTCAAGGCTGATAGTTATTCATTCCACCTCTTAATCAGACTTCTGTAAACCTCTCCCAGGCAATGTTTCCTAGCCATGTCCCCAAGATTCATATCATTATGCACTTTGTACCCATTAGGAGAACACAACTGCTGTATAATGTGTTGGATGCACTAGAGTTACTCTCTTGCTCAGGCCTCACAACAAACCCATCGGGCTGGACTATCACTGACCCCATATTGTTGATAATGAAACTGAGGTTTGGACATCAAATTACTCACCCAAAGTGACAGCTGGTGAATGGCAGCAGTCAGAGTCAGACTTAATCAGGTTCAGACCACAGCCCCAGCACCCTGGGAAGTTAAATTTTCTGCAACGGTTGAGCTAAATTTTTCTTCAGGTTGGGTCAAGACAATGAAAAGCTACAGCAATGAGGAGACTCAGCAAAGGCCTGGGACCTACGGTTTAAGAAAGGGTATATATGAGAGGAATTTAGAACACAGCTTGGCATGTGACCTGTGTCCCCCCAAATTTTATATTTTGAAACCTAATCCCCAATGTGATAGTATTTGGAGGTGGGGCCTCCAGGAAGTGATTAGGTTGTGAGGGTGGAGCCCTTGTGAATGAGATTAGTGCCCTCAGAAAGGAAACCTCAGAGAATTCCCTTTTCCCTTTCACCATGTGAGGATACAGGGAGAAGACTGCCACCTATGAACTAAGAAGAGGGGTCTCACCAGACACTGAATCTGCCTGCATCTTGACCTTGGACTTCCCAGCCTCCAGAACTGTGAGAAACAAAATCGTTTAAAGGTCACCCCATCTATGGTCTTCTTTTATACCATAAGAGAAACATGAAATTGACAAAGACAGTCAACTATTCAATGAACGGTACCTATTAATTTTTTTTTTTTTTTTTTTTTTGGTAAGATGCTGGTTTCTCTCTGAATATACTGCTTCTTGGAGAAAAGCCATCAAAACTGTGGGGAGGATTTACTCATCTGAGCTCCCACTATACACTTCCAGAAATGTAAATCCAATAGTCACACAACTTCTTGAAAGAGCACCTTTGAGCTTAGATTGTTGAGAGCTGAGCAGATCTCCAGGCATCTAAGTCATGTGGAAGGGTCTCCTTCTGCTTTATTTCTCAATGAGGATTCAAGTCCTGGAGGGCAGGGGGAATAAGCTCCGCAGTATATTTGCAGGAAGGGGACTGTTGATCTCATCAGCACTCACGAATATTGAGAAGTGGGCATATTTTTAACTACTTACACTTTACTGCTATTCAGCATCTCTGTCTCTGAACCGTCCCCAGTGCCCAACTCTCATCTTTAACAGGCGCCATCCTTGCTTTATAAAATAACTCACCTACCTCCCACTTTGTCTAGTCAGTCAGTGTCTCTGAGCTAATGTCAAGATGTTAGAAATCTATAATGCCTCTTTGTACTCATTACCCTCCCAGGTAACACACCGGAAGCGGTTCAAGTGGCATTTAAAAGACTTCAAAGAAAGGTGGACTGTCTCCCCCATCACCACAGGATCCAAACGGCCATCACTTCTCGCCTGGAAAATGACAACAGTCACCCTCTTCAGGGCTTTCTCCAGTCCGACCTTCACCCTGTAGCAGGAATGTTTTTAAATTTTTTTCATAAAGAACAAGTTGACTATTTGCAGTGGCTCTCAGTTACTTCAAATACTGTCAAACTTTATGTTCAAGGCTTCTCAAGCCCGGCCCTGCTCCCAGCCTTACCCCTTGCTACTTCCTATTTTAATCCCTATTTCTCAATGAAAATGCTTTCAGCCCTCAAATGAGTTATGTGTTCTCTCATCTCTGTGCTTCCGTTCATGGTGTCCCATCTGACTGGTGCAAATTGCATGCTTCTTTCCTCTGTCTGGCTTAGTCTTCCCCATCCTTTGAGCACAGGTATCACTTTTTTCAAAAAAGCATTTCAGGACACCTCCAGTTTGTCTACTGACCCAACAGTGAGTTCCAAGAACCTCTATTCTTCCCCGATCACAGCCTGAAATCACCAGATTGCTTCTCTCCTTCCACCGGACGGTAAGGTCCCTGAGAGCAGGGAGCTTCTCTGTCTTTCGTTCCATGCCCCGTGCCTGGCATATAATAGATAATCGATACATATTTGTGGAGGGAAGAAACAGAGGTCCCCCGTTGGTAAGAAACACTACCCAAACAGAAAGAGAGACAACAGGAGTTTTTAATGCATGGAAAGTCCTGCAGGGACTCTGGGCAGACCCCCAGGTAGCAGGAAGAGGCAGGGGTCCTGCAAACTCAATAACATCTGGGAAAAAAAGTCCTAAAGACCCAAGCTTCCTCACTGCAGCAATCCGCGGGGCCTCCTTCCTGATGCTGAAGAGGTCCGGTTGTCTCTCCACAGGCCTCCTCCAGGGGTCCATGGCTGGAAGGAAGCTCAGAGTGGCAGCAGGAAGGAAGAAGAGGAAAGGCCGCTTGGTCTCCACCTGAAAGCTCCTGCCTCGGAACTGACCACCATCCATAAGAAAATGTTTAAAAAGGAGAGACTTCAATAGAGTCAAATCATAGAAAAAATAAAAGAGAGAGAGAAATGGATAATTCCAGCGGTTACAAAGTTCTCTGTCGGCTATCCACAAGAGAGAGAGTTTGCTTTGGCCTTGCTGGCAAGCCTCATTGCCAAGCGCATCCTCAGCTGTCCCCAGCCCACCCAGGCCCCAGGATCCACGAGAGTACTGCTCCCCCTCCCACGGAGAGTCTCTGTGCTCATGGAGGGTGGTGCCCTCCCTCACCGGCCCTTGGAGTCGCCATACGTGTTTCGGGCCATGGACACCATCTTCTCCTCGCACGTGATTTTGGTGTCCTTGAGGATGCTGTACCACACCATACCCGCGGGCCGGACCTCCTCACTGCGGCAGAAAAGGTAGGGCACAGTGTCCACGCGGCTCTGGATGTAGGAGCTTCGCAGGAGGCTGGAGCAGTGGCTGCTCACCCTCTCTAGCCGCCGCAGAATCAGGTGGGCCTTCCTGAAAGGTAGGAGGAGACAGTGAGGAGGAGGAGCCCAGGCCAAAGGTAGAGCCTTTGAGAGTTGAATAAAGACCAACAGACAAAGGAGGGCTCACTGTCCCAGTGATTTCCTATCCATTCCTGACGTTGAGTGTGGCATTGTAAACACCTACTCAAAAATCACCTACTCCTCTCTTCTCCAACTGTGCAATGTCTAAAGAATGAAAAACAAGGATAACCTTTGACCTGTCCTTTTCACTACTAAGATAGGAGAGTCCTAGGAGCAATAAGGTCAACAGCTTTGGGACTCCGATCCTGGAGAAATTATTATAATAATAAACAACTATAATACCAAAATGTACTTTTAAATTTTTCTTAATTGTTGTTCTACTACAGTTGTCCCAATTTTTCCCCCGTTGCTCTCCACCACCCACCTCCCTCCCACAGTCAATCCCCACCTTGTTTTCCACGTCCATGGGTCATTTATACTAGTGCCTTGACTAGACCCTTCCCCTTCTTTCCCTCCTTCTCCCCCCGCCTCCCTTCTGGTTACTGTTCCTTGTTTCCACACCTCTGGTTTTATTTTGCTCATCTGTTTATTTTGTTCATTATGTCCCTGTATTAGGCGAGATCATATGGTATTTGTCTTTTGCCACCTGGCTTATTTCACTAAGCATAATACTCTCCAGTTCCATCCATGCTTTCGCAAGATATAGAAGTTTCTTCTTTCTCTCTGCTGCGAAGGGTTCCATTGTGTAAATGTACTAGTTTTTGATCCACTCACCTACAGATGGGCACTTAGGCTGTCTCCAGCACTTGGCTATTGTAAATAGTGCTGCTGTGAACATAGGTGTGCATAGGGTCTTATGTGCTAGGAATTGAGTAAGTACTTTACAAACATTTTTTAAAATTATTTAATCTTTACAACAGCCCTGCATGTATTGTTCTTTGCATTCCACTTAATAACCGTGAAGCCCAACGCTCAGAGAAATGACATTACTTGGCAAGGTCAAACACCAAGCTGACCACTGGAGTTGGGTATTTAAATCGAGGCCTTGAAAACCCACAAGTCCCTCTCTGCCGGCTTTCATGCTTCTCTAATTCCCTCAGACTCTGTTCTCACAGTCAGGAAATTTAGGAATCTTACATCAAAGCCTAGCACATGTGGAGGTCTTACCTCCCTGAACTGGTTGTGAGATTAACTATGAGAAATGTCAAAGCCTGGGACAGAGCGAGCACCCACTAAACGACAGCTACTGCTATAAGGAATTGTTATGATGATGTCTCTGGGTGAAGGTCACCCTGAACAGCAGTCTAAGCAAGCATCACCCTGCACCACGGTGTTCATCATTAGTACTTCATCTAGAGAGCTTCATGCAGCACCAAACGAGAATCCCCACGGAGGTGTGATGGCTGCATAGAAAATTAAAGCTGGCAAGGATCTTGGAGATGACCTAGTCTGAGGTTTCTCAAAGGCAGGAATATTCTTTGTTGTGGGGGCTGTTTTGGAGGAAGTTTACAGCATCCCCAGACCTCTGCCCGCCAGATGCCAAGAGCACCCCCTGTTGAGAAACAATGACCTGCTCTCATTAAAGTTGTGGAAACAGGCTTAGAGAGAGAGAGAAAGAGAGAGAAATGTCCTTTTCCCTGGTCCTACCACCAGTCAGTGTCACTGTCAATGTGCCTGTCTCCCTGGGATCCACTTTTCTTTATGTCCTATCCCCTCCTAGATGCTAGGGAACCCCAAGAGGCTACATAACAGGCTTCCTCCTGCTGCCCTCCCCATGCCCCTCTGAGACCCCGGGAGGTAGGATGTTTTATGACAACAGTCCCCACAAATGGGAGACTGTGTCAGGCACCTGTGTGGTGGCTGGAAAAGGGCCGGGCTTATGCGTGTATGTTTTTGTGGGCACGATTTATGAGGTGCCTTTTAAAAAGTCCTCTTTGTATAGTTCACCACTCGGGTGGAATATTTCCTGAGGTGCCAAGAATTCATAGCTTCATAATCGCACTTGAGTGGCTGTGCTGCCCACAGTACTCCCTCCCTCTGACAGGCATCCCCAGGGGGCAGCCTGAGGAGTCCATTCCTCACCCCACCTCACTGGAGTTCTTGCTTTGTTCCTTAACAGCTCTGTGTCCTTGGGAAACTTACTTAATGCCTCTGAGCCTATTTCTCCACTTGAAAAATGGGGCTGTTGTGAAGTCCAAGGGATAAAGTCATTGGTTGCCCATTTACTGAGCACTTATTCTATGGCTGAGCTCCCCATCCAGTGGGGAAGACAGACAAATTAAAAGTCACAACACAGATGGGAAGAGCAAGGATAGAAGGAGGCACAGGACCTGTGGGAAAACAGAGGAATGTGTGTGGGTAGGATTGGGGATGTGCAAGAAGACATCTCAGGAGGAGGGGAGCTTGTGTTGAGTCTTATAAATGAGGAGGGGTCAGGGAACGAAGAGGGTAAGGACATCACAGGGGACACAGGTCAAGGCATAGAGATGAGGGGTGGCAAGGAAGTTCTGAGAACTTATGGCTGGCATCCAGTGCCAGTGGGGACACAGTGGGAAACTGGAGAAGTGGCAGGGCCAGGCCTTTGAAGCTTAGAAACTGGGTGTATAAAGTCACGGTGCGTCATACAGGCTCTGGAGCCTGACTGGGTGGGTTTGACTAGTTCTGTGACATGAATGAAATTATTTAACCAGTTTTGCTTCAGTTTCCTTACCCATACAATGGGAATAATAAGTGTACCCATCACCAAGGGTGGTTTTCACAAAAACAAAACAGAATTCAGGAATCAATCAATAATAAGCCCTCAATTAATGTTATCTATGACTATTGTCTCATGGTAAGCAGGGAAGTTACTGAAGGGTAACCAAAGTAACAGGTGCAGAGCCGCAGTGTTTTCAAAGATCTGAGACCACCTTGAGGAGAACTGAATTGGGGGAGAGCAAGACTGGCAGCCAGAACTAGGTAAGAGAACACACCCAGGTATCGTCGTTCTTAGGGGTGCTTGTTTGCTTCTTCCCTCTGTGCTTCCAAAGCTACTTATTCTGTTTCCTCATTTATAAAAAGGCAATGCCATCTTCCTACCTCATAGAGTTATAGTGACGACTCAAAAATACATATAAAACTCTTAGGAAACTGTTTGGCATATAGTAACCCCCTCATTTGTGTTAGAATGTCTCACCACCATATCACCTCGTCCGGAACCACTATCATTATTATTTGTGTACTGTTTTAAGCCTCGAGAATCTTTGTAAGTCAATGGCAAGAGAGAGACAGACAAAAATAGTAATACCTTCTAGTATAGGGGCAAAGTGCTGGTTTGAAGAACATGCTAGGTGCTATGAGAATATATAAAATGAACACCTAATCATTAGTTTGGGTGCTCAGAGAAGTCTTCCTAGAGGGTGTAGTATCTAAGCTATGTCTTCAATGATTAAACTTTTTTTTTTTCTTCAGGGAGATAGAGAGGCATAGAGAATAGCCCCTCCAAAGTTAGACTAGAGACCACATAAAACCACCAATTGTTTGAAGTGGTCAGTGCAGAGAATGGGTAAAAGACCAGTCGGCTTGCAGAGATCAGACCATCTGGACTCTTCTAAGCCATGGAAAAGTATTTTACTTGTGGGACTATGAAGAGTCACAGTATGATCCAGCCAGTCCTAAAAATAAGCCACAAATACAAATTAGGCTTCAAAGGGCTATTCTTCCAATTTACCCAGATGCTCTGTCTTCATAGGCTCAGTCATTCTCTCCACAGGAATCTTGGAACTCACCTGGACCAGGCTTCCTTTGGAATGGGTGGGGAAACCCAGGTTTGGAGTGAGAAAATAATTTGCCTCAAGAAATGACTTAAGTTAGTTATGAAGGATAAGCTAGAAGCAAGGCTCCTGATCATACAGAGCTGGGATGAAATATTTGACTCTGAAGCCACAGATTCAAATCTTAGCTCTACACATTACCTATGTGATTCATGAGCAAGTTCTTCAATTCCACTAACTCTTAGTGACCACATCAGGAAAATGGGAATAATAACAGTATTTGAGAGGGGATAAGATGACCTAGGTAATCTTCTTAGCTCTCACGTCTCAGCTGGACGTGATTCAGAGTAGCACCTTATAAGAGAAAGCACACAGGTGTCACAGCGCATTAGTGCAGGTCACTTCTCTCTGAGCCTCAGCTTCCTCATTTGTAAAGTGGAACAGAGATGCTTCTCTTGTAGGGATGTTGTTAGGCTGCAATGGAATGACTGCCATAGGCATCCAGCACGGGAATCTGTGCATAACAGGCACTACACCAGTGTCATTTTGCTTAACCGACCCCTGCTCTTTCTCCACCACATGCAATGCCTTAGCATGTTGGTTTGCATTTAGGCTACAAAGACAGAAGAATTCAGAGGGCGAAGCCATGAAGAGAAGGGTAGGAGGTGCTCAAAGGCTGGAGAAGAGGAGGGGGAGCGGAAGACCAAACGGCGAGAGTACTGGGTAATAAACTGTAGGCAATAGAGACCCATAAAGCAAAGGTCAGGCATGCTCCAAGCTTTCCCTGGAGGGAGAGATCGAGATCGTGGGTCAGAGTGACCACTTTTCTAAAATACCGAAAATGAAATCTTCCTCATTGCAGACAGAACTCAAGCCCCCTGAGACAGGAAGCGTGAGGTGAAGGAGGGCCACCCCCACCACATATTAATTTCTTGGTTATATCAGCTGCCGAGGTTGAGACGAGTGGCTTGTGAAAGAGCTGGGGTTGGGATGAGATGCCACTTCTCCGGAAATTGTAGAACCTTTGACCAGCTATTCTATTCCCAGGACGATTACCCAATCCATTGTTGACACAGTTCTCGGACAGAGACCGATTTTTAAGGGGGCCTTGGAATGGAGAGGAAGAGAAGAGGCAACGAGGAGACATTCCTGTTGGCCCCTCTCCCTCCGTCCAGCCTCCTTGAGTGGAGCTTAAATGTCTCTGTGATAGCTGACCTCCAGCTTAATGAGAGTCAAGGGCATGATGTGATTGCTAAAACTTGGAACACAGCCTCCAGAAGTGGAGAGGGCAGATTAAGGGAAGTAGTGACTTCATTCATGCGGCCCTGGTCAGGACACATCTGGAGAACCCCGGTCACTTCTGGTAAGAGGGACACATGCAAATTGCAGCCAGATGCTGCTGCTGAAGTTTGTCTCAAAAGCAAGTCTTCCGGGGCAGTGCGGAAAGCAAGAGTGGAATGCGTCCACTGAAAGGAGGATCTGGGCAAGTGGTTATGTTGCTCGTGACTAAAGACAAGTGGTGGGAAAAGACAAGTGTGTACTTGATTCCCATTCTTCAGATGGTAGAAGTGAGCCTCAGGCTGGTTATATGATTTGACCAGGGTTAACAGGGTGAGAGAAGAGCATCTCAGATCTCTGCTACAAGGCACCCAAGTTTTACCCACGAAGCCATTTTAAAATTGACAGAAGGCATATTTTGACTCAATATAATAATAATAATTAATAATAATAATAATAAAAACACTTAAAACCTGGAGTCCTCTAAATATATAATGAGTCCTTCCATATCTCCAGTGGGTTCCCCTCACTGGAGATGAGCAAATCCAATGTTTTAGAAAGAAGTTTGTCTTAGTCAATTTGGGCTGCTACAACAAAATACCACAGATGGGGTGGCTTATTAAAAACAGAAACTTTTTTTCTTACAGCTCTGGAGGCTGAAAGTTCAGGCTCATGGCAGCAGCAGACACAGACTGGTGGCTGGTGAGGGCCTGCTTCCAGGTACATTGATGGCACTTTCTCACTGAGCCCTCACGTGGTGGAGGGGGTAGCTCTCTCTGAGGTCTCTTTTATAGGAGCACTAATCCCATTCATGAGGGATTTACCCTCATGACCTAATCACATCCCAAAAACCCTGCTTCCTGATACCATCACATTGAAGATTAGGCTTCAACATACATAGTTGGGGGAGACACTAACAATTCAGACCATAGCGGAGTTGGGTGGTAGTGGAAGTCGGAGTAGATTGTTTGTTATTTAATCTACAATGAATTAGGGGCTTGGTTCAGAGGAAAATACCATCTGCTGAGCATCTGATGAGCACCTCACAACAGATCCTGGTGTGACCCAATCGCCAAAGAATTTGGTTCCTAAGATGAGGGAACCGAATTCACTGAAGTCTATTCATGCATGGAAATCATGCTAGAATGAAGGTCTTCCAGATCTTCCCAGTGACCATAAATCATGTTCTCCCTTTGTTGTGGAAGCATCTTGTTTATTTTCCTAGTGAGACTCACAGTACATTTTCCCTTATTTGTGCACATATCATGGGATGCAATATGTTATAAATGGGGGAGACATTGGTTTGATATCAGAAGATGATGCTTTGTATTTGGGCTCTCATACTAGCTGTGTAACCCTGAACAATTCATCTTACTCCATGTTGATTATCTGTTGCTTAAACTTCAAAACTGATTGTTGAGGAGATGAAATGAGATATAAGTGACTGGACCCATACTAGGTGCTCAACCTGTATTTCTCACCTGTTTCTCAGGCAGTGTGCAGTTCCCCTGGTACCCAGATCCTGGCTATGCAAGAAGAATGAATTAACAAGGGTGAATTGACTTAAACTGAGGAAATTTTTAGTCCTTAGCTTTCGAAATACAGCAATTCTCTAGCCAGGGTTGATAAAGGGAATTAATTACCTTATTTTTCGCTCCACAAGACGCACTATTTTCCCCCCCAAAAGTGGGGGTGGGGGGAATGTCTGTGTGTCTTATGGAGCAAATATTGCATCACAGACGGTGATGTGTATACCTGACCTGTCAGCGGTGGCGACAGCTGTTAGAAGAGGAAGCGGTGGGTCCATGTGAAACCCCTGGGGACGCTTAAATGTCCCATTTTACTGCTGAATCTCAGGGCGTCTGGTCAGTATGAAGGTAGCGAAGAAAGTGGTATCAGTGATTGTGAGCAACTGAGCTTCATCAATTCTGACACTAGCAATGATGAGTTCTTGGGGTTCCCAGAAAGCTAGAAGAGTCCTTGAACCTTAAAGTCTCTCGTCATGTGTTAATGACAGTGATGATGGTTCTTAATAACCACTGTTGACTGCCGTTCACTCTACATGGTTGAAATATTATTCTGTTATATTTTATTAAATATGTTAGTACACCATTTGGTTCAGAATTTTTTTTTCTTCTTGTTTTCCTTCTCTACACCTAGGTGAGCCTTATGGTCAGGTGTGTCTTATAGTGTGAAAAATACAGTAAATGTCACAAGAGCATCATGTGGACCTAAGGAAGTAATCAGGCAAATGGGCGAGGTGTTTGTACGGATTTGTTTAGGACAGCAAAGAAGATGCTGTCTATAACAGAAGTAAATTCATACAATTGCATGGCTAGTGAGCCCTTCAAAAGGACAATGTATTTACATATGCATCCACAGGAAGAGATTTTGACTTGTATTGTTAGGTGTAAACAGCCAGATAACAGAACATAGAGTATATATTTGTTAAAAATAGCAGAGTTGATGGAAATGGAGTTGTGGTTATGTAGATGTAGCCATGTCCTTAAGCCTGTACCAATTTCCCTATTCATATGCACATCTGTGTCACATCCACATCTGTATCTGGAAAGGTATGTGCACACCGTCAACATTTTTATCTCTGGGTTGGGAGTGTTGGGTTTAGGTGAAAATTTTTTCACTTTCCATTTTATATATGTCTGTATCATTTGAATGTTACAGAATGAGCAAGAATTACTTTTAGAATAAAATACAATAAAGCTATTTCCTGAAAACATAAGTTGGCTCTTATTTTCAATTGTTGTATAAATTCCAAGAGAAATCATTCAAAATATCTAAGGAAGAAGCTAATACAATCTTTGATGGAAAAAAAAAAAAAAGTGCAGTGATATCCCAGGCTTGATTATTTTCACTAAGAACACAGCAACAACGTTCATAGAGTGTGCCAACTCCTCAGCTGGGAAAAGCTTCGTATCTGGCTATGTTGAGAGAGCTCCCAGGCTGACCCAAGCCTGTGATGCTTTCTGTGATGTATTAGCAATGTCTGCCGTGGACGCAAGTAGGAGGCTGAGGTCATAGTCTAAAGAGATCAATTCCACTGAAACAAAACCTCTTCACATGCTTACTCTGTTTTCCGTACTCTACCATTTTAGTCAAATCGAACAGAGAATTGAGAGGCCCAAGGGTGGTCAGGGATGTTCAGACTGGAGCAAATTCTGGTCTCTAGCCACCTATGCGCTCAGTTTTTCAAGTCTCCTAATAGGAACCGTAAGGCTGGGACAGCTGGGTGTCAGCAGGTCTTCTCTGAGCAGCTGCTGGAGGTAACCTGTAGTTGCCACGGGAACCAGGATCTGGAGGACATTGACCTGCTAGATTTATTAGGCAGAGGTAAGGGATGTACTTTTGTCATTAAAAATTTTTATGGGGGTATGGGACTCCAGCTCTGGCAGGGTTGGTTATTACAGATCAAGAGAACCCTACCAGAGCTCATCCCATGCTATCAGCCTTCAGGATGCTCCCGAGAAATACTCTTATGACCCTAGCCACCCTAGGTCCCTGAGAAATAGGATATGCTGGGCTGGAGGTGAAAGGACCCTCATGGTGCCCGTTCTCTGGTCTCTGTGACCTTCAGGGCTTGCTGGGTCCTTGGCTTCCCAGCTTTTTCTCATGAGATGCTGAGCCTTATAAAGGCAGAGGCTGTCTTCTCCACTTGTGTACCTCCAGCCCACAACACAGAATCTGACACATAGTAAGCGCAGTAAGTGAATCAATGAATCAAAAAATTAATTAAGTGAGGTCTCTTCAGTTCTCTTATTATTTGCAAGAAAAATGCCTTTTTAGAAGGCTACTTTGGAGCTACAAAGACCTTAGAGTTCATGGAATTCAGTTGTTTGCAGTTGTAATCCATAGGTCCTTGAGAGCTCCGAGGAGCCTACAGGACCCTTGGTATCAGCGGGGAGTTAAAGAGGAGACCTGGCAGGTGGGGCTTCAAACCACCCACTCTGGCTTCTACCAGAACAACTCTGTAGTTATCTGGTCTACACATCCACTCATCCCAGTACCCAATTATTGAACAAGTAATGATTTAGTGCCTACTTACAAGGGTGAAGAGGGCATAAAGGATCGCTAGCTATACAAACTGATATTATAGTGGGGAAGGAAGCCGAGTATATAAGTAAAGACATATGCAATAATGGATACTAAAACTAATATGTACAATGCAGAAAATTAAGACAATGAAGGTGTTATAGGGTGAATGAGTAGAAGTAGTAAGGCTCTCCTAAGGAGATGACATTCTAGCTTAGACCTGGTGTTCTGTGTAAGATTTA
This sequence comes from Furipterus horrens, assembly GCF_987537825.1. Lineage (NCBI taxonomy): Eukaryota > Metazoa > Chordata > Mammalia > Chiroptera > Furipteridae > Furipterus > Furipterus horrens. The sequence goes on from NW_028327174.1 coordinate 189,669,038, forward strand.
TTTAGAAAATAAATTTTCCATGGATAAAAAAGTAGTAAGTACTACTAAACTAGCTCATCCTAGTTTAGTGTTCTCCTAGTTTAGGAGACTGAGGGCCAGTGCAGGTCAGAGCCCAGGACTACACAGTGAGTTTATCAGCAATGCCCTGATGGATGAGGATACACTTGCCTTGATTCCTGCTGACATGCCAGTGGGTGATGTTGGAGGAATGTCAGACCAAAGGAGGAGGAAGCTATGTGACATGGGTGGGAATCGGCAGACAGTGGCTGGTGACTGTTTAGCTGGAGGTTAGCAAGTTATCACAGTCCACTGCCAAGTGAGCTGTCCTCTATGGGCAGCCAGGTGGCCTTTCCAGAAGACTTACATCCTAGAGGGTCATAAAGGATCCCAGAAGGCTGTAAAAACAAAATCAGGAGTGTGGCTCTGGTTTAGCTTCCACCCAAACTCCCTGCGCTCTTGGGAAAGCCCCAGAAAGTGGACAGCCGTTCCCTGTCCCTGGGCAAGATGGCAGCCAAGGTTCACATAGCAGCTTTCACCTGGGCCTGCCCATCTACCCTCTGTTAGCATTGATCTAAGGAACCTTCCTGTCATGTAAAAGGGAAACAATTATAGTCCAGGACCCAATGGAACAGATAAGGCCCAACCCAGGGAGAGATCCCTTTTATCTTTTGACAGAGCTCTCATCTCTTCCCTTGAGGGCCTCAAACTCTTGGAACGTTATTGCAATTGTTGTGAGGACTCAGGGTGGGAGCTCAGGGCAGAGCCAGACTCCATAAGAACTGCGCCACTCCTGGCAGCTCATTTAACCCCACGGGGCCTCCCATTCCTTATCATCTATGAAATGGGGAGGATGCCCTACTTCGTCCTTCTTACAGGGTAATTTGAACGCTCTGTAAAGCACAATGTGCTGCTCATTAATTATTTCAGGAAGTCATGCAATTCTCTCCCATGCCACTGATGCTATCCTGGCCTGGAGCACCACACTGTCTCTCCCGGGCTGTTACCACAACAGCCTCCGGGGCCTCGCTGCCTCCCTCCTGTCTGGACCTCTGCTTCCAAATGCAGGCCGAGGGATCTTTCTCCCTTGAAGATCTAATAATATCCCCGCCGCCCCCTCCCTCCATAAAAAAACACTTGAAAAGCTTCCCATTGCCCCAGGGAGACAATCCAAACTCTTTAACCCTACTTAGCTGGCACGCAGGCCTGGCCCCTGCTGACCTCCCCCTTCTTATCTTTGACCACCCCTGCTGTCACACACTTCGCGCCAACTGCTCGGAAATTCTTTCCGATCCGGCACACACAGTGTTTACCGAAGTGCAGAAGGAGCTCCCCCGGGCCAGGGGAGAGGATTTGAGGGGGTACCCAAGAGGATCCTAGACCCTGGATTAAACAGCAGTGAACCACACTGGAAAAAGCAGCTAGATCCCCTTTTTCATTCTCTTTCCCTCCCCCAGATTCCATTTCAGAAGTCTTGGTTTGGGGCTGTGTCTTTAGGACTCCTCTAACACTCGGCCGTCTCCTTTGTAACAGGGAGAGCCTTAGGTTCCTCCAGGATGGAACAACATTGCTTTTTTTTTTTTTGTTTTTGTTGTTTTCCTCATTGTATCAAATGTTTAGGTTTAATTTTCTATTGAGGCTAGATGGTATGTATCTATCATGTGTACAAAATGCATAAAGTACATACGGTATGGTGAGAGGACAAAAAAAAAAATCACATTTGTAGCAAGTAAATTATCAAATTGGAGAGAAGAACTCTGCCCTAATGTACCTTTATCTCCTCAGAGGAATCCCTCTGCCCCAAACCCTCCAATTCTCCTCTTTCTCACCCCTCCTCACCCTCTTGATCTCAGAGTCTCAGCCCTTGGGACAAGCCTTCACTGGGTTACCTACACCAGGTATCCATGTCACTGATGCTGTCCTGGCCTGGAGCACCACACTGTCTCTCCTGGGCTGTTACCACAATGACCTCTAACCCTCATCCAAGAGGGCCCGTATTATTTTGCTATCATGACACTTACAGTTGTATTCTTTCTATTGCTTATTTAGTCCCCTGCAACAGTAAGCTATGTGTACGTTGGGATCACTTCCGTCTTCTTACCATTGCATGGCCAACAACCAACACGTAAGATGAGCTAATAAGTGTGAGCTGAATGAATGAATGAATGATGTTGTTAGGTGCAAGGCATGTAAAATGCAGCCGCCATTTTATACGCTACTTTATTAAGCTTCAGAAGATGGCAACTGTGTCTTTTTATTTTTTGGAAAATATTTGGAGCGGGGGAGAGAGAGAGAAACATCAGTTCATTGTTGCACTTATTTATGTATTCATTGGTTGCTACTTGTATGTACCCTGACAAGGGATGGAACTTGCCACCTTGGCCTGTCAGGACAACTCTCTAACCAACTGAGCTACCCAGTCAGGGCCTTCAAGGGTGTCTTAGTTACGTTTGAATCCTCCATAGCACTTAGAACAGTTGTTGACTTAGTAACTGCTGGTGACAAAAATCATGCCTTAATAACTGTTAACTTGAGTCATGTCTCTGTTGGACTTCATTCCAGAAATACTCAGATTCTTACGGAAGAGTGGGAAAAGCCTTGGATTAGGGGCCATGACCCTGTCAACTGCGCTTCTTCCTAATCTTGGTGAGGATACAGCCCCTCAAGGAGCCAGAGGGCCCCATCTCTAAGACTGGAGGTGGAAGCTGGGCAGGGAGAGGGATTGATTAATCTAAAGAGCACTGATGTTCCTCTCTTATCTCATATTCCAGGAGTCCAAGAAGCTAGAATTCCAAGATTCTTTCTCCCTGCCCATGTCCCATCTCTATCTAGCCCCGACATGACTAAGGTGACTGTAACCCTCACTTACTTGATAAAGCCCATTCTGAGCCTATGGGAAAAAGAGTCCCGTAAATTCAAATGAAAGCAGGAAGAATTTACCCCTCCAGACACCCTCAAAGGTTCATACCTGGGCCCCAGCTCATCCTCACTCCTCCAGACGAAGTCGCCGAACTTCTCGTAGTGAGAGTTGTAGTGGTGCTGGACTCGGAACAACATTGAGGCCGAGACCTCCATCAGCATGTTGTAGGCCGTCTGCTGCTCCTTGCCGCTCGTGTACCCATTGTACAGATTGTAGATCTTGTCAGCTATCTCTGAGGGGGAGGAGTGCAGACACGGATCACTAGACAGTAGGGGAAAGTGGGGCTGGAAACATGCCTTGCAACAAGGGAGGCGTATCTGTGCAGGGGTTCACGCGCATGGTCTTTGGGGGCAGACAAACCTTAATTCTACCCTGTGTCCAGTTTTCCTATCAACTGGTGATAACAGCATCTACTGTGAGAGGCTCTGGGAGGATTAATTTAAAAGCTGGATATAAAGTATTGTACTTGACATGGGGCCTGGCACAGAATTAGTGCTCATAATTGTAAGCTTAATTATTAATATAATTTCTGTGCCCGTGATTTAACATAAAGTTTCAAACAAGTATAGAGGCTTAAGTAAACTGTGTTGGGCTCATCTCAACAGTCTCCTTCCATCTTCCCTCTGTTGTTTTCCAAAATAGTCCTCTGATCAGGTCTGATAGATCTCCATTCAAAAAACTTTCAAAGAAAATCCAGACTCTTCTGCTTGCCATTCACGACCATTCCCACTCTTTCAGCTATTCCTACTAATTGATGTAGCTTCATTTCATCATGGGCTGCTCTCCAAGTAGAAAGCACATCTCTTCGCCTTGGAAGACACTAATCAAAGTGTATATATGTCACCGAGTCATTGCTAACAACAGTTGCCTCAGGTAGAGTCTGGGGGACTTGGAGTCAGGACAAGAGGAGCATTTACTTCGCATTATTTTCTACTTTGATTTTTATTTTCCTTATTTTGAAAAATGATATAAATGCACTATTTTTAAATAGTAATAATACAATAAAATTATCAGGAAAACACCTCAAATGCCTTTGCCTTTGAGAGTGAATAGCTCACCATTTCCTCTTGTCTACTTGCACACAAAACATTTGTTACCTACTGAGCCTTTGGTAGAAATGTCTCTCTCCCTCTGGAATGTGAACTCCAAAAAGGTGGGGCCCATGTCTCTTCTGCAATCTTATCCCAGGGTTCTTAGAAAGCACTTGCTCAACTTGAAATGAGCCACCAGGACCTGTGAGCTACTATCACACCTTTGCCAGTCCTGATGGAGAAACTGCACCTACAGATTGCCCAAGAATGAAGTGTACGGTGGAGCTGATTGACTGGATTTATTCTGTCAGGTGTTGTGCCTTGTATTTATACCTCCGTGGACCAGGAGTAGCAACAAGGTTTAATCTTGCATGCTAACTCTGACTGATGGTCGCTCACTGCAGCTGTATGCTAAGGATTCTGAGGCCACCCCTGAGCTAGATGGGAGAGTGGGCTGTGATGTGTGAACGGGGGCAACAAGGTGACATGCTCTTCTTGGTGGCACTGATTTGCCAGCTCCAGCACAGACTGAAATGGACGAAAGTGATTGGTCTCTAAGAAGTCTAGACTAAGGGTCCAGACACAGTGATGGGGCTCCGGCCCTCCATCACTCCTTGACTCTAAATCAAAACATAGACAAATTCTATAAAAGAGGAGCAAATGTGTCCACTGGCAAAGGCCATTCCAGGTTTTCTTCATGGCGTTGATTAATTTAGCACCATGTTCCTCCTCCCAATGCTAATATGTGTGGGGGCAGGAAAGGGTTGGTGGTTAGTGACTGTTGGGGACAAAACTTGGAGATAATACGGGAGTCACCTGGGAAGTGAAGCAATGGGTCACCTACCTTCTGCTTTGTTGTCATCTACCAGTGGACAGGCTGTCCTCAGGGTCACTGTGCTGATCTCCGAGTGTCTCCCTCGTGTATCCACAGCATACAGAGTGAACCTATATGGCAGAGCAAGAAAACAGAGCACCAGGCTGTGACTTCTGAGAAGTCCTGGGCAATCAATGCAGGGAGGAACAAAAAAATCATAGCACAGGTGTGGTCAAGAAAACTCAGGCTACAGGAGAAATGATTTGAACAAAAATAAGATAATTATAAAGCATTTACTGAGCACCAACTGCTTCCTGGGCACTTGGCACTTAATCTATTAATTTTCAAATAAGCAAGCCTAAAAAGCAGGGATTATTATCACCTACCTTTCACCAATGAGAATGGAGACTTAGACTGTGTATCTGTCCAGGGACTCATCGTTATTGAGGAATAGTGTCATCTGCGTCCAGTGCTTCAGAGGTGAACCCCAATGCTATCCTGGATAGCTGGGTGTCCTCACTTATATTACTCCATTCACTTATTTAACAAGTACTTATTGAGCATTAACTCTGTACCAGGAATTATTTTAGGCGCTCAGGTTATAAAGATGAGTAAGATTCAAGATCCCTGACTGTATCAAGCTAATAGAAGAGTAAGCAAAATATTGTATGATGGTAAATGTGAGAAATAATGTAACAGGAGAAGGTGAAAAAGACTAATGTGGAGGGGGGATGTGAGTGCTTGAGACAGGCTGTCCATGAGGGCCTAGCTGTGGAGAGAAGGTTTGAGCTCAGAACTGAATAATGAGAAGGGACTGGTTTATGGGAGGAAGACCTCGGGCAAGAGCCTTCCAGGCAAGTAGGACATTAAGTGCAAAGGATCCCAGACTGTTGGAAGAATGGGCAGCTGGTGTGGCTGTAGCAAAAGGACCAGAGGTGGGAAATCAGTGGGAACCTTCTGGGCCATGAGAGGGAGTCTCAGAGTTATTCTAGGTACAAGACATGTCCCCAACCTTCCAGGATGTTACCTGAGGCTCCATGCTATACTGAAGAAGTAGACAGACTCTGTGGCATTAAAAGGGAAGGTCTTGTCAACCACAGATTGGACCTGGTAGATTCAGGCCTACCTAGAGAAGGTTCTCTGACTCTTGCCAGCTCCAGATTGCAAAGTTCTGTGGTTTCAACAAAGGGTAAGGAGTATAGAAGACTTCCAAGAGGAGGTAGGCCTTGAAGGCCAGGAGCAGTCTTAATATAAGGGTTGAGCATCTGAGTGTCTTGTCTTTGTCATGCCATCCTCTTTCATTTGTCTTCAAGGAAAGAGGCAGCACTGTGGGGTGGGGAGAGGATTCCCTTAACTAAGTAAGAAGCAGTGGTCCCAAGGGACCTCCATCTTTTCCTCCTTCCCCAGTACCTCAACTCACCTCACATTATAAAATGGGCTAACACTATGATCTCTAAGTTGCAGAATGCTGAGCCCAGACTGACTACGCATATTAGGCACCTAATAAACATGAGTTAGTTGTACAACTTAATTAATATGTACTAAGACTATAATATGTGTTAAGCACCGAGCTAAGCAGTTTCACCTGCATTATCACTATTTCCCCCAAACAATCCTAAAAGTAGCTACTACTGCTCGAATTTATATGAGGTTCAGAGAGGGGCAGCTGCTTGTCCAGAACCACATAATAATTACTAGGAATGGCCGTTTAAGCCTAGTTTTGTCTGACTCCAAAGCCCATGAGTTTAGAAACTGTTAGCTCCCATCTTCTGGCCAAAGGTCTGTGAATATCAACTCTGCACAAATACAATTCCATTAGGTACAATTGCCTAACTCCAACTCTGATAAGAGAGTGCCGTTTCATATATTTTTTATAAATAATCACCCTTATTATCTCCATCTTTCAGGAGAGGAAACTGAAGATGAAAAAAATTAAGCCATTTGTTCAAAGTCACAGAGTTAGAAAATGAAAAGGGCCAAGAGCCACACTGTGGTTTGTCTCCTTTAAACCAGTACCCTTTGCTCTTGGCTGCCATTGCTGCCCCAGTTCTACCTTCACTGGCTTCGAGGGTCTGAACTTGGTAATCTACACGGGCCCTCCCAGCATGGACACCTGATGACCTGATGCCCCAACGGCTGTTTTTACAAAAGACACCGTAGATCAGAACTTCTTGGTACAAGGGTCATAGTAAGCAGCAACCAGTATCTTTATGAAAAAAGAAAAGAAAAAAAAAAAAAAAAAGGCCATTTGTCTTTGTGTGTGTGTGTGTGAAAATCTCTTTAAAAGTAGCTCAATTTCTCTCTTAAAGAACTGGAAAAAATACTTACCCCAACTCAAGAATGTGTTTCTAACTTATTCTTTGCTATTAATTCAGACCTTCATTGTAATTAAGATAGTACAGTAGCACCATCCTGTCTTTCCTTCCCTAGTTGAAATAATGAGCAATAGGAAGTTGATATTTTTTGGTGCACAATCGAATTCATTGATCGATCAGGCTGGGCTTGTGTTTGTGATGCCACGGGCCAGGCTGGCAACGAGTCCCATAACCATATACGCTCCATATTCTTTGCTGCAATGGGACACTGTCACTAGGCCCATGACACAATACAGCCATAGAGACACCTCCTAGCATTACAGGAATGTCAGCACTGAGCCTTCTGGCTGCACAGGGGACATGGCGAGGCTGGGTGTGGGGCACCAGGAGGGATCTGGTCACCCAGAGCCCAGATGTCATGCTTTGGGAAAGCAGAGGAACCTTATAGCCCAATGGGCATTCATGCAATCTCAGTTCTGGTGCTCACTAGCTGTATGACCTTAGGCTAGCTGCTTATCCTCTGTGATCCTCAGCCTCCCCAAATGAGAAACAGGAGAAACAAGTCTCTCCCCGCAGAATTGTCAGCTCAAGTGAAGGGAGCCCAGCACACTGCATGGGTGTAATGATAGGCATGGCTGCCAGCTAAAGAGTGCTCACAGGTGTCGGGCCATTTACATGCATTATTCCAGTCGCTCTTCATAATATATGAGTTGGGTACTGTGATTGTTTACATTTTACTAAGAAGGACATTGGTTCCAAAGATGCCAAGGAATTGACTGACCTATGATTAAGTATCAACAGAGCACCAGAGCTTAGGTCTGCCTGAAGCCAAAGATTATGTTCTTAACCACATTGTATAATAGTCCCCCCTTATCCGCAGGGGGATATATTCATGACCTTCGGTGGATCCCGGAAACTGTAGATAGTACCCAACTCTATACCTACAATGTTTTTTTCCTACACATACATACCTATAATAAGAACTTTTAGGCAATTTCATGGACAGAAGATTTGTTCTTAGCAACCGTGGCATACAAATTCTTTTCTTCCCTGATTAACACGTTAAGCGCCAAGCCTGTTTTGTCTTCCTTCCTGTTCAGCCCGTGATATCCGATTTCACCGATATGCTGATGTATCTAGACATCAGTCACCAGTGGCTGATGCGGTCCGAATGGAAAGTATAGTGTCAGTCACCGGTGACTGACATGGCGCTTAACATGTTGAATTGAGAACAGTCACCTTTTCATTTAAAGGAAGCACATTACGGCTTCTCCTTGGTGTATTCGAATTGTGCCAGCATCACTACTCTTGTGCTTTAGGGCCATTACGAAATAAAATAAGGGTGACTTGACTGCATGCACTGCAATACCACAGAAGGAGATCTGATAACCAATACAGTTATTACAGGACTAAGAGGCAGGGTGTGTCTACAGCATCAGGCACCTGTGATAGACAGGCTTCTGCTCACCTCTCAGGTCACCGATAGTTACCAAAAAGTAAACTCAGTCAAACAACAAGTCATTTATCTAACAACTCATTAACCCAACACAAGTGGGCAAGTAAGAAAAGATGAAAAAGAGTAAGAGGAACTCGGCAAACATGCATCCCAACTGTTCATGGATGTGAAACGTAAGTGCTGTACAAGGTGAGTTCATATTGGGAAGTCCTGCGGCGGGATTGAAAGCAAGATCACAAAGAAACTCCAGGATGTGGAAGGAAGCGCGTAGCCAAGCAGGGAGGCAAGGATGGTACTGTGTAAGCACTTACTCCCCGTACAATACCCATCCACAACCCATCTGGAAAGTGGCAGAGGCAGGATCCAAACCCCTGCTGGCGGCTCCCGTACTTCAGCTTGAGTACCGCTCTATCCCTGGCATGTGACCCAGTACTATGTATGTGGTAGGCTCTCAGTAACTACGTGAGTAAATGAATGAACTTGAGCGTATCGCCTCTCATTTCTCAATTTTGTTTCTGCATCAACAATATGGGAATGACTGAGGAGACAGCATATGGCTGTCTCAAGGATCCCATGGAGATGCATGAGAAGTGGCTTGGAAGGTGCAGATTTTTATAAAGACCATATAAGAGCACTTACTTATGCAACGGCACCCATTAGAAAAACTTTTCCTTGGAGTGGAAGAGAAGAGGATGCATTCCAACTGAGGGAAACATAAAAGGCTGGAGTGAATGGAATATGTGAATGAGCCTCAAAACATGAGGAAGTAAACTTTTCTTTTAACCCAGCTTTCCCATTGGCTACTTAGGTTTCCAAGGTGTCTCTGCAATACGTTCCCTCCACCAAGAGGCTCCGGGGTGACCTCTTTACTTAGCCAGGCAGCATGAATAATGGTACTCTGGGAAGAAGTAGTCTTAGGTTTTCGGGGTTTAAAACCTCAGTAGAATCCTTGCTTTCCCCGGTTGCTGGCTGAGCATTCTTTGGGAAGTCACTTCACCTTCTCTGAGCCTCAGTCTCTGCACCTGTCAAATAGCATGAAATTATCTACATCTCACAAGTCGGGGATCGGGACCCAATGACAACAATCCTAACGGGCCTGGTGCAATCTCTGCTCCCTAAAAGGAGCTTCTATTTGTGTTCTTAGAGTAACCGAACATGTCAGCAGAGGCCTCAGGATGGAGGACGCCTCAGGCCACCCTGCCAGTGGGGGCGGCGGGGCGGAGAAAGAGGAAGATGTCAACCTCACAGGCCTGGGTCAAAAGTCACAAGGCCATACGCTTTCTGCCTGTCTCAGCTGTAATTGTAGAACTGTTCCAGAGACACATCTGAAAGCTGTTAGGGGACCAGGCAGGGCCTGGCGGGGGGCTCTTTGTGAGGGGAAGGGCATGGCAGCCCTGACGTGGTGAAGGAAGAGGGAAAGGGAGAGGGAGAGATGGAGAAGCAGGCCCATGTGCACGCCCAGACAGCAGCGTGGGAAGCGGGGAGGGATAGGGACTGAGACAGGACCCAGTCAGACCTCTGCATTTCTCAGGGATCAAGACGGGGGCCCACTACCTTCTGCTCATTTCTTTCATTTTCTTTCGCCCATGCAGACAGACTGAGATCTGCCGAAATTTGAACTAGAACTCCTGAGGCATCATCAAACTCCACATCCTCGTGTTACAGGTGGGGAAACTGAGGCCCAGAGAGGAAAAAGACGGGCAGGGACCCACTGCCGATAAATTCAGAGTAAAGTCCATGGCTTTTCTGACTCCTCCATGGGATTCTTCTCTGCACTACCCTGCTCCTGGGACAGCTCGCTAACTTTGGTCCCACCACACCCATGCAGTACTTTTATTGTAAGAGGTGCTCCAAGGATGAAGCAGGAAGGGCAGCTTAGGAACCTGGAGCTCCAGGCTCCAACGCTTGCTATTTTTACCTCTGACCTCATTTCAGGGGAAAGGACACTGGCCAAGGTGGCTGAAAACTTGAGTCCCTGTCCCAGCTTTTCCACAGACTGTGGGCTGTGAGATCCTGGGGGCCTAAAGCAATATGGTCTTCCTGATTGGGATTTCAACAAGTGGGGAAATGTCTTGGGATTGACTATTCACATGCAAAGTACTTTTCAATGTTTCTCCAACATCCTCAGGACAAAGTCCAAATTTTTTACCTGGGGCCCTGAATGCTGGGTCTAGACGTTCATTCATTGAACGGCAGTCTGTCATTGAGTGACTTGTGAACTCTGACCACACATCCAGCCTTGTCTACCAGTCTGCTCCCAACTCTGTTTCAAAGTAGGACCCATCCAGCTGCTAATGCTTCCAGACTGCAGATTCCACCTCTTTGCCTTTGTGCATGCTATACCCTTGGTCTGGGTCCCCCTTCCCTTTCTCCACTTGACCCTCTCCACCTTGAACTTGAAGTATCAGTCAAAATTCATCTCCTTGGGCAAGCCTTTCTCCCTGCAAGATACCCTGTTGCAGTCCCCAGTAGGTCAGTGCCCATATATCTCTCCATGGCTCCCATGAATATGTGAGTATCCTCAGGACCAGAATATGGCTCTGCCCATCTCTCACCCCCTACACTGGTCCAGGTCAGCTACCGAAATCATGAGGTGCCCAGCAAATACTTCCCAGAATGAATGACAGACCGAATGAACGACTCAATCCACTTGGAGTTGGAAATCAGTACTGGAAATCAATTTTTCCATCTGTAAAATGAACAAAGCGGGATTAGACTGAAGGGTCATTGCAGGAAGCAGAAGAATGGAATAGCTTCGAAGTCAGATGATTTGGTTTTACATTCTGCCTCCCCAAGTGCTGTGAGGCCCTGCGTCACTGTATTCACCTACCAAATAGGAATCGTTGACATTAAGTCCCATCGCACAGGGTCATTTTTAGAATGAACGAAATGTGGTATGGAAGTGCTCCTATGATGCCTGGCATGTGCTAGCACTCCATGTGACCTTGAGGTAGGTATTATTCTTGATAGTACTATTATGATGCCACGACCCAGGGCTCTGACTCCCTGCCCCCCTCACCCAGAGTAAGTTGTCCTAGTGGAGATCAGAGGAGGGTAGGTGGAGAGGAAGCTGTTGTTGGTCCCATCCAAGACCCCTAGACCCCCTCGCAGCAGGGGTGAGAGAATGAAACTGAGAAGTTAATTGGCGGTGAGAGCTTCTCACGGATCTGACAGGGGGTAAGAGCAGGGACAGAGCCCCAGAGGCCCGAGTCAGGACCAGGTCCCCGAGAGTACGGGAGAATGCGTTTGAAGTCTCCGGGCCAACGCCTGTTCTTCCCCAGCCGCCACATGATTTAGGCATTCTGGGGAGGCAAAAGTCTCCTCGCTGATTTGAAGGGAAACAGATGTTTCCAGGCCAGAAGCCCTGGTCTTGTAAAATGCTCCTTCCCTCCACATAGCTTTGGCAAACAACTTCCCCTTAGCTTGCTGCCCCCCTCCCTCCAATTACCATCACTCCCCTCCTGGCCATTCCCAGCACAAGGTGGCAGCTCCAGCTCTGTGTCTGGGCAGCTGGAAGGCCAGGAGCACCTCACTGCCCTTCCCTGGGTCACCGTCTCTCGTCTCTGCAGTGAAAGAACTAAACCAAGACCACCTCTGAGGGATAGGCTAGATCTGATATTCTTCAAGAGACTGGGGATTTTTCCTTCTGGGAAAAGCTGCTCTTATCCATTCTAGATCTTCCTCTGCTGGAGTATATGGCAAAGAACATGGGCTTGCATCTCACATCGCTCTGGGTTTGAATATCAATTCCAACAGCTACTAGGCAAGAAGCCACTTAAGCATCGGGCCTTGGTTTCCTTATCTATAAAATGGAGACAAAGGTCCATCTCACGGGGTTGTGAGAATTAAATCAGAACTCAATCCCCTCAACCTATAGTTTAGTTGTCTTATGAACGTAATTAAGTGTTATCCCTCTTTCCTTTGCCCGTGATGCACAGAAGTGTCTGGACCCCAAGCAGGAGTGTAATAATGTTTGTACTTGACTATCGGCAGGAAAACTTCCTAGATACCTGGCAGTCCAACGATTTGGGGTCTTAATCCAGCTCTGCTCAAGGAGCAGAAAGAGCATTCTCGTCCCATGACCACAAGGAAGCCGAGAGTGGTGTGTGTGATTAGGGTGGTCTTTGGAACCTGAGTACCCAAGTTCAAATGCTGGTTCTACAACCTACTAATTTTGTGGCCTTGGGCAAATTAACTAATCTCTCTGTTCTTCACTGTTTCTTATCTTTAAACTATGGAGGATACTATGACCACCTTCGAAATGATATTAGAGGGATAAAGTACTCAAAACACTACTTGGCACATGGTGAATGGCAAGTGAACTTTCACCATTATTCAATGTGTGTGTGTGTTTAAATTGTTAATCTCTTTTATAATGGTTTTAAAATGAACCCCTACCCCATTCTCCACCCTCCGCAAATTCTTTGACATTACTGTCATTGAGAGGTGGAGGGTCTGTGTTTCTTCACCTTGAATGTGGGCAGGTTCACAAGCACTTTCACTGACAGAGCACAGTGGAAGATACTCTGGGTGACTTTTGAGTCTGGGTCATAAAAGGTGACACCACTTCCATCCTGCTCGCTGGAACAACTCTCACTTGGAGCTCTGAGCCTCTCTCTGGGCAAGACATCCTGGTGTTCAGACTCTCACAGCACAGGCTCTGGGTGGATGAGTAAAGGAGCCTTCCGGGAATTTCAGCCCTACTTGTCAAGTCACCCCGACTTTTAGATTCTTGAACCTGAGGCCTCAGACATCATGGAGCAAAGACAGCCCAACCTGCTCTGCTCTGCCCTGTCTTAATGCGGGACCCACAAAATCTATCAGCATCATCAGATGGTTGTTTTAAGCCACTACATTTTAAGGTCATTTGTTATAGCATCAACAGTAACTGTAATAATTTCCAAGCACCTAGAGCAGGGGTCAGCAAACTATGGCCCACGGGCCCCATCTGGTCTGCTGCCTGTTTTTGTAAATAATGTTTGAATGGACCCCTACCACATTCACTTACTCAAAACGTGTTGCCTGTGGATGCTTTTGCACTACAGGGGCAGAGTTTAGTAACTGCCACAGAGACCATGTGGCCCACAAGGCCTAAAATATTTACAATCTGGGCTTTTAGAGAAAAGTTTGTTGAACCTGATCTAGAGCTTTGACGGTGCTTATCATCATAAAATCGTTCGCATACATTATTTTGTTTGACCCCACGGTCAGAAATCATTCCTGTTTCACATGTAGGCTCAGTGAGTTCAGGTGACTATCTGAGATCACTAAGCTCTTCTGGTCTCCAGGTCTAAGGCCAGAACTGCCTGCTGAAGATCTGAACTCCGGTTTGGGTTCAGACACGCAATAAGCAGTGTGGCCTTGGGCAAGTACTGCTGGGCTCTGCTCTAGGGTTCCCAGCCTGTGAAATGAGGGCACTGGGCAAGATGGTATAGACTGGCTGCCAGAATTCAGATGGGCAAAGTTCTCCCCAGCTGGGTGCTGGTCACCAGGCAAAATATCTCTGTCCTCCTTTCTTCCAGGAGTATCAAAGTGAGATTTGAGAATGGACAGCCAGGGGTTGCTATGGATCCCTGCCCCGTTCCACAGGAAGTCCTCCACCTCCCCAGCACCAACAAACATCCTTCTTATCTCCCAACCCGGGCTGGCAACCTATGCTTTCTACCAACATAAATATTGAATTCCAGCAGAGAGACTGTCACGGTATTAAGGACTGGAGAGTCCTGGGTTCTACTTTGAAAACAATCCAGTCTGAGGCATGACTGGGAAACCCTTCCTGGGACAGAGGTGAGGCAGCCTCGTTGGACCCTAAACATCAAATCCCCCCATGGGCACTCCCTTCAAACCCTCCCAGTTCATGAGCTAACAGGTAAATAATTGGGGTGGCAGCAAACAGACCTTGGTGGGGGGTGGCCTAGTCTGAAACCCCGATGTCAGTGCTAAGCTCAGGCAGAGATAACAGCAATCCATAATCACTGCTAGAGAGTCACTGCTCTGCCTGCCAAGTCCCCAAAATTCGATGGAGTATGAGCATTACCTTAAATTTCACAGTGCCAAGAACACCAGAACTCAGAAATGGATGATTGTAGTACTGACAGTTAAAATTAAATATAAATGAATTTACAGTTAAAACAGGACAAGTTTATCTCTGACACCTGATTGAGGAGTAAGTGACTATCACAGCAGCTTCACTGTGTGTGTGTGTCTGCACCTGCAGAACACCTGCGAGGTGCCCGGCACTTCTGCTGAGCAGGGGAGACATGCTCATGGAGAATGAGTGTGGCCCTTGCTTTCAGGGAGGTCACAGAAGAACAGGGAGATGGCCAAGTGAACAAGAAATGGATGCAGTGCTATGAGAATTTCAGTAAAAAGTTATTCCTGCCCCTACCCAGGTTGGCTTCAGGTATGTTCCTTCTTCCTTAAAATACCGGACTATGCCTTGGACAGGCAGGCCATGTGCATCTCCTGTCCGCTGCCCCCTACAGGAATGTGATCCACCTTCAAGAATCTCATTTTTCCCTACTAAAAAAAAAAAAAAAAATGGTGACCATCCTTACCCTCCCCACCCGAAAAGCATTAGAGGAGTGAACATGTCAAGGGCTTTTAATATACAAATACTATGCAAACAACCTGTCAGAACTCAGTCATTTACCTGTCAGGTACAACCTGCCCCCACTTGAAAGAAAAATTCAGATTGGCACTCGGCTGGGCTTCCCAGCAGTTCTTGCCCTTGTCCTTCTTCTTCTTCTATATCCGTTCTCCTTCTCTTCCCCCACCTCACCCTTTACTTTCAGGGAGTGGCATACACGGTAAGACACAGCGGGATTGACGATAGCTCTTAGTTGGAGGGTGTCCATCTTTTGATAGGTTGTTTTAGGGTAAAGCAGGCGCAAACTAATTTTATGGTTTCAAGTCAAGGAAGGAATTAAGCATGATGCTTGATGATTCTACTTCAACCTGTATTCTTGGGATCTTTAAAGTAAGTTGTGGCCTTTTTCTTACATCTTTATTGTGTACTGGACACACATTCTGAAATGGAGATAAAAAAATAATTTTTAAATGACTTCAGTTATAGAAATGTTTTGCAGGAGAGCGTAACTCAGAAGGATGTTGGATTGAGAGAGAGGGGACATGATTTGTCGGATTAACCTGGTTAATGAGCTATGCGGCTTTGGCCAGACTGTTTGATCTCCCTGTGCCTCAGGGACCTATCGATAGCCCTACATTTGCTGTGAGAACCAAATGGTCATTGCGGATGTGAGTGTGCCTTCGAGATTCCACGCCCATTTCCTGGGCACCTAGTCTGTATCAGACACAGTGCTGGGAGCTTTTATACAGTCGTCTTCTGTTCTCTTTACAACTGCCTAAGGGGTGTGTATTATTAAATCCATTTTACAAGGAGGCAAGTGAGCCATGGAAATTTGAATTGACTTTCCAAAGACTGCACAGATATAGTTCAGCCAGGCGCCGGCAAAGGTCTCCTACCTCAAAGTCCAATGCTGTTTCCAAATAGATAGAATTACTAGGTATTCATTGATCCCAAAAGGGTCTTGAATCACAGTTCAGAGGATGTTAGTTTATTAGAAGGATGAATTCTGTGTTCCCAACTTTTGACAAGAAAGAATTCTTAGCACAGGAACACCATCACCGGTCACCCCTTTTCAACATCTGACTCTAAAGTCTTTTTCTTTCTACAAGGTGCCTTTCGAGACTACATTTTGCCAAAGCCAAGTCCAGAGAACAGTAGCCCAAGCAGAGGCCACCGAGCTGGATTCACTCTTGGACATTAAGTTAGGGGACACTTCAGGCAGGGGGATTCTTATTTAGTTCAAGCTAAGCCCTGTCTCCACCTCCTGTATGAGCTGTGCTTTCCCGTGGATGGAAGGTTGGGTGTGGGGAAAAAGAACAAGCCCTGCACTTGGAGTCTGAAGGGCTCAATTTGTATCATGTCTCTATTTCCTATTCTTATCATCTTTGAGAGCCTCTGTTTCCATCTCTGTGAAATGAAATTAACAATACCTGTCCCATAAGACTGTTGTAAGAAAGATCACAAAGGACACCTTAGAACGGTGCTTTGTACGCACTTGCCTTGCTTATTCATGGTACCCAAGTAAGATAAAATGGGAACAATGCTTCTTGAAAAATCAAACCCCTGGGCCAAGACAATCCTCCTGTCAATAAGGCCATTGTTTTCATAAGGTTTGGTTCGAGCTTGAGCTCAGCCACAGGGTATGTGGCAAGTCACAGCAGGCCTCAGTTTCTTTATCTGTTACATTTTGGCAACAATATCTGCTTTCAGTAGTGGTATGAGAATCAGAGACAATGCACACTGTGAGCTACCTTCTGGCTGAGATGGGTCTGAACCCTGGGCTGCCCTGGCTTTGCTCACTATGAGCTTGGGTGGAGCCTATCCTCATGGACCCTGATTTATTTTCCTATGAAACAATGGGTCAGCAGACGTCTTTACGAGTGACTCTACCAAATGTTAGCACCAATTAATACCAACCCTTCACAAACTCTTTCAAAAAAAAAACAATTTTATGAGGTCAGTATTACTCTGATACCAAAAGCAAACAAAGACACCATGAGGAAATCCCACTATCCCTTATAAATATAGACACAATAAGTTATGAAAAAAATCCAGTAACATGTAAGAAATTATATGCTATGACAAAGTGGGACTTATCCCATGAAAGCAAGATTCAGCATATGAAAGTCAATCAATATAATACATTGTACTAATAGAATGAAGGACAAAAATTACATGATCATCTCTATAAACAAAGAAAAACTTTCACAAAACCCAACACCCTTTCATGATGAAAACACTCAACAAACTATAAACAAAGGGACTTTCCCACACTTGATAAAGGGCATCTGTGGAAATCCAATAGCTAACATCACACTTCGTGCTAAAGACTGAAAGCTTCCCCCCTAAGATCAGGAACAAGACTAGGATATCCACTTTCACTATTTCTATTCAACATTGTCCTGAATGTTCTAGACAGGGCAATAAGGCAAGAAAGAGAAATAAGTCATCCAAATAGTAAAGGAAAATGTAAAATTATCTCTATCTGCCGATGACATGATCTTTTATACAAAAAAACAAGGAATTCTCAAAAATAGATCTTAAAAAAAGTCCAGTAAGTTTACATGTTAAAAGATAAATATAAAAGAATCAATTGCATTTCAATATACTAGCAATAAGCTACCAGTAAGTAAAATTTAAAGAATAATTCCACTTACTATAGCATCAAATGAATCAAACACTTAGGAATAAATTTAACAGAAGTATAAGATACATACACCAAAAACTACAAAACATCACTGAAAGAAATTAAAGAAGACCTAAATAAATGTTTATGGATTGGAAGACTTGGCACGGTTAAAACGGAAATAATTTCAAATTTATTATAGATTCACTACAATCCCTATCAAAATTCTAGCTGTTTTTTTTGGGGGGGGGGGCAAGGGGGTTACAAAAAAATTGAGAAGCTACTCCAAAATCATCTTGGAAAAGAAAACAAGGTTGGAAAAGTCCCACATCCTGATTTCAAAAATTACTACAAAATTACAGTAATCAATACTGTCTGATATTGATATAAGGATAGATATAGATTGATGGAGTAAGAGTCCAGAAATTATCTCATACATTTACAATGAACTGATTTTCAACAAGATGGCCAAAACAATTCAATGGGGAAAGAATGTTCTCTTTAAAAATTCTATCCCCAGGTATATACCCAAGAGAACTGAAAATATATGTCCATAGCCCCGACTGGTGTGGCTCAGTGGGCTGGGCATCATCCCACCAATTGAAATGTCACCAGTTCGATTCCCAGTCAGGGTACATGCCTGAGTTGCCGGCCAAGCCCCCCAAACTGGGTTGGGGTATGTGCAAGAGACAACCAATTGATGTTTCTTTCCTTTTCTTTTTCTCTCCCTTCCCTTCTCTCCAAAAAATTTTTTAAAAAAAGTTAAAGGAAAACAAGTCTACAGAGAAACCTATGCACAAATTTTCATAGCTGCATTATTTTTAATGGTCAAAATCAACTCAAATGCCCATCAACTGATGAATGGATGAGGAAAATGTTATATTTCCATACAACTGAATATTATTCAACCATAAAAAGAAATAAAGTCCTTATTCACACCACAATACCACTGTATCTTGAAAACATTATGCTAAGTGGAAGGATCCAGATGGAAAAGACCAGATATTGTATGATTTGATTAATATGAAATGTCCACAATAAGCCGCTTCCTAGAGACAGGCAGTAGATTAGTGGTTGCCAGGCTGTAAGGCAAGGGCAACAGGAGTCACTGTTAATAGCATGGAGTTCCTTTTTCTGATGGTTGAAATGTTCTGGAATTAGCTGTGATGGTTTCACACCTTTGTGACTCTCCTAAAATCCGCTAAAGTGTATACTTCAAAAGGATGGATTTAAGGGTGAAGTTCATGGTGTGTGGATTAGATCTAAAAAATAAATAAATAAATAAATCAACAGCCCTGTTTAAAAAAAAAAATGATGTCAGCTTAGAATGATCTTGCCTCCATACGGTGGTCATGGCAGGAATTCAGGGCCTGGGCGTCTTTCATCCGTAGCTTTCAGTCTCTGCATTTGAGCAAACACCCTCTGCCCCACCCCTTGTCCCATAGTTGCTCATGGAAGCATAAATGGGTACTTGAAGGGAAAATGGGACCTTAATGAAACCTGAAGTGAGTGGTTATGGATTTGACTTATTGGTCAAGGTAGGAGTCTGAGCTTAGGGAAAAAACTCTGTGTTTAAACGTCACCTGAGTTTAAATACCATCTCTGTTGCTTATGGGCTGTGTGACACTGGGTGAGTACTTTACCTCCTCCCGCCTCAGTTTCCTTGTCAATAAAAGAAACACAGTTCCACCTGTCTTCAAGGGGCTCTTAGGATTCCACAGAATAGAGAACATACCCTTAGCCACATTATTGACAGATGGTAACAGCTCCATCCATGGTCAGACTTACTGTTTTTAAAGACCCTCATCTGCATTTTCTCTCTCTTTGATAAAGAAACAAACAAACAAACAGTTTTCAATACAGTGTGGCTTCACCTTGAATCTTGGACACACACACAGCCTGCACGGGTTCCTCTCTCTGTCTGAGATGTTTTCTCTCCAGTTCCCTTCCTCACCTCCTTCAAATCTTTGTGCTAATGCCTCCTTTCCAGTGCAGTTCCCTTTTAACTTTCAACTACATTGCAGCTGCTACACCTAGAAGTGCATTAGACCACCATTTACCCACCTCTATGTTTTGTTCATAATACTTATGATCTTTGAATATATTATGTAATGATCTTGTTTCTTATAGTTATTGATGTTGTCATTCCCGCCTGAATATAAAATTCACAATAAGAAAGATATATTCTGTTTTATTCACTGATATATCCCCAGTGGCAAACACTGTGCTAGATCACAAGGTCAGTCTTCAATAAATATTTATTGAATATATGAAGATATAGCTGTAAATGTCCATGTGTCCGTACATGTGGACATGCATGCATGTTTGTGTGTATATGTGTGTGGGGTGGCTGGGGGAAGAATGTAAGAAATCACATGTGCATTGCTCAGGGAAAGGTGGCTTCTTCCCCCCCACACTCAGCATTGGAAAGCTGGGGATCAGAGAAGGTGGACCAAGAGGAGGAGGAGAAGGATTACAGTTTTCACACACTCGGAAACTCAGGAAGGCTAGTACTCCTGTGTGTATTTAAACAGCTCATTGTTCACTTTATAGCATTTCTAGAAATCTTTGTGCACCCAAGTGCCTTGGCTGCAGCTATTATAAAAGCAGATGCAGCCTGGCAACTCTATGCACCAGTGGACCCTACGTGAGAAGAGATTAAAAGGAAATATAAAACACACAGCCCCTGCCTCTCAAGGGGCTCCTGGTTTATTTAACTAGACAAGATATATATATATATATATATATATTTCATATACACATACCTTTGCCAATTATTGGCTACATAGTATGTAATCTATTCTTTACAACAATCTTAAGTTATAGATCATATTATCTATATCCATATCTACAGATAAAGAAATAGAGTCTCAGAGAAATGAAATGAGATCCCTGAATCACACAGGTAGTCAGCTGCAGATGAGGTTCCAATCCCAGAGCCTACCTGACCCCAAGTCTGTATTCTCTGTATTATACAGTGCCCCCTCCATGAGTTAACAACACTTCAGTGCTAATCCCAAAGACACCTGAACAGGTAAGACATGTCCACATGAATGAATGGTGAGCAAGACCGGAGACCAAGTTAAGCATTGGCGGAAGTACTCAGAGTAGGCGTAAGGGGGTTGGCAAAGCCTTTCTTTAGGCAAGAGCTGGGGGCTTTTCCCCTCACCAACGTAGGAAGGCCAAAGCAATGGAGGTCAAGTTAGGTGGTACAAATAGGATGACTTAAAGACTGACTATCCAATAAAAGGTTAACGATGATGAAGACACACTGGGTTAGGATTCCCAACAGTGGGGGGCCTGCAGAGGTGTTGGAGGCAGCTACCCAGAAAGCCCCAAGGAAAGCCTTGTATATATGTCAGCCCCGAGTTCCTGCAGAGAACCCAAAGCATTCTCACACACTGAGAAACCACCAGGATAGTCTTGTCAAGTAGCCCGTCTAACCCTTCATTTAACTAAGGCTCAGAGAGGGCACTGTGTGTTCTAGGTCACACAGTAAGTTCAAAGCAAATCTAGCATTTGAATCCAGGCCCCCTGCCTCCAAGGTATGCTATACAGACACTGAGCACAGTGAGGAGATTCACAGTGAGGAATAAGCACAGGGCTGAGAGTGTGGTGCCCTTCCCCAAGGGTGTCACCTTGCCGCCCCTCCACTTAGCATGGACCATCAGTGCGTTCCCCAGAGAGCTTTTATACTGGCCAGTGTTTGCTGTGTTTTGAATGTTTATTTCTCCTCTCGCTCCTTCAGTGCTTGCTCCCTGGGGTACACTGTCCTGTTCTCTGCTTGCCCCTACGTAGAACCCAACTTACCACTTCTTCCCATCAGCTATTATGTCTGGTAAGTGTCAGGTATACACATGCTACCTGCCTGACCCCCGTTTTCCCAAGGAACTTGCAAGGGCGGTGCCTCTACTTCCCCCAAGTGTAGGCTGCAGGAACAGGCTCAGAGCCTACTAGTTACACTGGAAGGACACCTGCCTGAGATGCAGCAGAGCACAGGATTCGAACCCAGGTCTGTCTGCCTCCATGACCAGGGCTGTGTACGTCCCACACGCTGCCCCGCTTTGCCCCAGCCAGCAGGTCTGATCACTGCTGTGCATGCACGTGACCCCACATAGCTTTTGTCCGATATCTCAGAGCCGGGCCGCCATCTGACTCCCTTTGCCCCGGGAAGATAAGCCTCTCTGGTTGACTGGACACACTGGCCTTAGAAACCTTGGGCTACCAGAGTAAGGACAATGGGCTGGCTGGGCATGGTTGGGGCATCCAGCCCTGATAAGACCTCGCCACGCCTGGACAAGCTCTCAGAGACGTAAGCCTTTGCGTCAGCAGGAGATTGGAAAAATAATTATTAAAATATTTATTTACATTCTTACAGGTATTGACATAAAAGGAGAGGGGGGCAAGTTCCCAAGAGAGATAAGACCCAGCGGGACCTTCTGTGCCTGACTTTTAAATACATGGTTGTTACAGAAATTAAATAAATATTCATAATAAATAATAACAAAAGCTGCAAGTGTCAGCTGCAAGCAGCTGCAGTTTCAAGAGCTAACATGAGAAGCTGGGGATGACGGTGGAAATTAAAAAGCCAAAAAGCAAGCAAACACATACACAAGCAGATACAAACTCACTTTGCTCTTTGGACAAGACTGACGCAAATTCAGGACACAGTGGTTGTGTCTCAGGAGGAAGGGGCGAGCGGAGCCAGCCTGCTAATGGCGAGATGGGGTCATCTTCCGGGGTATGTTTAGCTTTAATTTGTGTTGGGAGGAAAGAAAGCGCTCTGAGGCAAATGTGACAGAGCCCTGACATGTATTATAACCCCGCGTGGTGGGCACATGGCGGCTTATTGTACTGCTTCCGTGCTTCCTGCATTTTATTTTCATTTTCATGATTAAAGCAAACAAAGGAACGCATCCCTGACGCCAATCAATTCACACTTTGCAGAGCTTATTGCAAAAATAACCTTGAAAGCAAGACAAAGCAGGGCTTATTGCGCACGTTTTACATTCGGAGAATTTGATGTTTGCAGGGAGGGTGAGGAGGGGGCTTGTTAATCAAGGACAGACACATAATGGCAGAGTGATAGAGCTGGCACTTAATCAACTGCTCAGTCGAGGCCTCCTTGTGCTGCATTCACCTTGACTTGGAAGACAAAACTGTCCCTCTTGCAGAAAAATTTCTGTGAGGTTTGGACTGGCCCAGGGAGCGAGGCAGCACCGAGACATGCCTGCGCTCCAGCTGCTCGGCCAGTCCACCCGCCCTCACACGACTCCCCTCTCCAGCCATGAGCCTCAGCATCACGGGTCCAATAAATGTCTCCTGGAGCCTGAATGTGAGGCTGGGATGTCCAGGCGGTTCCCTACAGCGCCCTGCTTCAGATTCACGCCCGCCCGTTCTCTCGAGGACCCGCCCTGCCTGTTCCCTTTTTGTGAGTTGTGGGGTTTTGCACGTTCCTGAGACAGAACACGGACTGTGCGGTAAGGCAGGACAGTGCAGTGGCTAAGGATCCAGGGTGATGGACCCCGCTCTGTGCCCTACCTCTGGGAGCCTCTAGGCCCTCACCTGTGCAGTGAAGATAATAAGACTCTGAGGACAGTGACTTTTGCTTGTTTCCCCCGCCCAGCCTTTCTTGTTCCTTTCCCTGGACGCGTGGTGCCTATAACCACTTAAGAACTATTTTTCCATGTCTCAGTGTGATTTGAGTAGTACTGTCTGCCTGATGTCTCCGTCTGCCACCACAGAAGCGGTGACATCACCCAGGCCAGGCAACCAGAGTCCTTTCCTGGGATTGATGGGGATGTTCAGAAAAGGGTGCATATCCCTCTCTCGCTGAGATCACAGGCATGAAGGATCATCAAAGCCCGTGGCTGCCAAGGTCCACACTCACCTTCCCCTCTAAGAAAAACCAACCTCAGAATGCAGCCAACACATAGCAAAATGGAGCAGAGAGACAGACCGAGTCCTCGACACATCATCTGAGCTCCTGGATTCCACTGGGGCTGAAGTCAGCACGCACACCTGTTAGATAAATTCCATTTTTTTTCAGAAGCAACCGCGATCTGAGTTTCTGTCACTTACATCCAAGAATCCAGACTCATACATCCTTCAGACAATTTTCCAGAAAGTTGTTGTGAAGATTAAACAAGATAGGGTTGTTTAATCATACTCTTAACACTTCTAAGTGCTTAAGAACTGGTTGGGGGAGTTATTGTTCGCAGGACTACAGGGAGCTCTTGTCCCTGAAGGCAATTGTTATTGTTAACAGGACTGTAGTGGACTGCTGGCAGTTGCTCAGCTCTGCAGCTCAACCTAGTGACCAGCCAACAAAACCTTTACCACTGCCTGGTTATGCAACCAAGTCTCTCTCACCTGGCCCATATGGCTCCTTCTTCCTGGGAAACCATTTCCCCTTCCCGCCCTATCTTCATCTTGCCGCTCCTGTTCATCCTTTAAAACTCAACTATAATGTCACCCTTTCTGGACAGCTTTCACTGGACTGAGAGGCATTCTCTCCTCCGAGCTCTCACACCCGGGGACACGCCGTATCATGAACTCCATAGTGACAGGGATGATGTGCTCTTTACCTCTGGGTTCCCTAGAAGGTAGTGCAAAGTCATACTGACAGTGAAGGAAACGCCCTAAAACAAACATAATGAACAAGTACCAATGCTTACAAGGAGGATGCGACCTTGGAGCACTCCCTGAAGGAATAAGTGTGCGCTGGATAAGTAAAGAGAGGCTGGAGGAGCTCCTTCTTGACTGTCAAAAACGTCCTGTTTCCCCATCGTTTCCCATAGCTGATCTGTATGATGTTGTAGAATCAGTTCACTGAGTTTAATTGGCTTGTGGCCTGGTAGTTTGTGTACACATCTGTCCCCTCCCTACAGAATAGGAAGTTCTAGAGGGCAGGCACCATGTCTTATTCTTTCTATTGGCCCCTTATAATAGACTTCGCAGCAGGGAACGTAGTGCAGAGGTTCAGAGCATGGGCTCTGAGGTCAGGAAAGACCTGCTTTCAAACACTAGTTCTGCCATTGACTCTCTCAGTGACTCTCCCCAATTTATGAAACCTCTGTGGGTCTTTATTTCTTTTTCTCTACAGTGAGGGGTGACCGAAAATTGTCTGTCTCATAGGATGATAGCTATGATTATATATACTCTTACATGTAACAATTTACTTATCCAATAAATATTTATTGGGTGTTTTCTGTATGTGTGCAGCTGAGTATACAGAAATAAATAAAACAGACCATCTTTACCCTCAGAGACAATCAAGTCTACTTGAGGACAGACTAAGTAGGCCATGGCAAAGTTTAATAATTGTAATAATGACATGGGATGGAAACATAATTTAGGTGATGAGCTCTAGGGAGGCTAATCTGAAGAAGCAGCATCCAGGCTGAGAACTGGAGGGTGAATAAACGATGCAGCATGTGCCAAGGCCCTGTGACGGGTGAGAGCGCAAGACCTGGTGTGTGGTAGGCTCATTACATGCTCATGCGACGTCTGCGGAGCCTGGGCTAGTTAATGATTGTGGACCTTGGGCTCTGGAGCCAGCCTGTCTGAACTTAAACCCTAGCTCTGCTACTGACTAATGCAAGGCATTAGGCAAATTTCTCAACATCTCTGGGCTTTGGTTTTCTCATCTGTAAAACAGGGACAATAAAACACTACCCTCATTGGGTGATTGAGAGGAAGGATGAGCTCATGTATGTAAAGCACTTAGAGCAGTGCCAGGCATATCAGAAACACTCTTTTAGTAAAAGCCATTCCTATAATTCTTTTGTTTTTCCTCTGAAGTATTTGTGTGAATACTATTATGAAGGAGGAGGTAAAAGTCTTGCCTGAAGAATACACAGCTGGGCTAGGAACTGAAAATGAATAACGGGAAATTATGGGAGGTTGTCTAATAAAACACCAGGCAACTCAGCTTGCCTCTCTGTGTCACATTTCATGGTGCCAGTTGGTGCTCCTGAGATGCCTCCAGGGGACTCCCTTTGGCCTGCCATTGGGTATCTGGATTTGGACAAGGTTACTGAGATTCCTGGAAGAAAGTATAACTCCAAGACAGTGTATTATTAAAAAATTCACAGGATTAAAGCAAAAAACAAAACAAAAACAAAAGCAAAAAACAAAATAAAACTCTGGGGATTACCTCTGATTTTCCCCCCTTTCTTTTTAAAGATGGTTTTGTTGCTTTAATATCCATCTCGAAGTCAGCAAAACTGCTGCTTATTTAGCCTGCAGCTTCTGAGAGCCTTCCTTGCCCCTGTGTTCTCTCTCCCTGTTACAGGCCATAGATAGGATTAAGCACAATCTATTCATGGTCTTAAATGACTCCACACATTGAAGGAGAGATTTCTGGGGGCATTTCTGGGGCGATAAGGATGAGAGGAGTTGGAGAAGGTCGTGGGAGTCAGGAACGCAGCTCATCCCCCCGATAACCTCTGCACAAGTGAGACAGCTCCCCAGACTTCCCTGCTTGTATGGATCTGTGAAGGTTTCCCAGAAAGAAATAGTAACTTCTCCTTTTTCTGGCACAGATGCCTGACGAAACTCCCTGAAAACAGGGCCTCTCCCTCCCCTTCATGCCGGCCTCACACATGCTAATGCAAATGAGTCCTGACCCAGCCAGGGGTCTGTGGGAAGGCTGCCAGGAGCTTTAGAACAAACACGAAAAGAATGTTATTTCATTTCTGGCATCCTGGGGAAAGAGGGACAGAGAGAGGGAAGTTGGGCAGTCAAGGGGTGGAGGGAGAGAGAGAATAAATATGAATGCTCACTGCAGTATGACTGGAGCCCAGGGAAAGGATGGGAGGAAACTGATAGGAATAAAGGACCTACTAGGAGTCAGAACTTGACATATAGGGCACTTTCTAAAAATTTTACATTCACTAGAGTAGAATGTATTACTCCCACTTTTTGGATGCAGGAAAAGGGTTGGTCTCAAAAGTTAGGTATTTGTTTTTCAAAGGTTACCCAATTACTAAATGGTAGTCAGGATGTGAGCAAACCCAGACTGGTTGTCCTTTGATAGATTCCCAACGAAAACTGTGAGCACAGCAACACCACATCTTATGACTCTCCTCATCCAATTCCTCCTCTGGTCCCCTCTGCCATTGTTCCAACTGCAGATTCATTCCCTGTTACCAGGATTATTGCAACAGCCCCCTCTGTCTCTCTTCTCCACAGAGATCATTCTAAAACCCAAACCCTGCCCTTCTCACTGCTGCTCAAAGTGAATTAATGGTTTGTTGGTCCACATTGCAACACCTGGCATGTCCTGCTTCTCCATCCTCATATACTATATATCTCAAGTATCCTGAACTTTCTGCTGTTCCCTGATGTGTGTCCCTTCAACTTCCTACCACCTGGTGCTCATTTCAGCTGCTTCCTCTGCCTGTGATGCAGTAACTTCCCTGATCCTAGAAGGTCAATGTTATCCATTCTTCCAGACCCAGTATTTGCACCTCCCCCAAGGTACACTGGCTGTTTGAGATTATAGCCCCTTCAGAACTCCCATGCCTTCATTATGGGGCACATTACCCTCTACCCCAGGATAATTAGCTGCTTACAAGTTTATCCCCAGCATTGGGCACAGCTCTTTTAATCTAAGCCATAAGATTTCAAATTTCAGTCACACCACTGCCTACATGAGGAATGCATAGGAATATACAAGTGAACCCTGGCTGGTGTGGCTCAATGGGTTGAGTGCCAGTCTGCAAACCAAAAGGTCACTGGTTCGATTCCAGACAGGACACATGCCTGGGTTCCAGGCCAGGTCTCTGGTTGGGGGCATGTGAGTGGCAACCAATTGTGAGAAGCAACCAATCGATGTATCTCTCATACATCAATGTTTCTCTCCCACCATTCCCCTCTCTCTCTCTCTAAGAATAAATAAATAAAATCTTAAAAAAAAAAAAAAGAGTATACAATTGTGGACTCCAGGGCCAGATATCTTGTGTTATACTCCTGGTTCTGCCATTGACTGATTAGGGGAACTTGGATAAGTCAGTTAGCTTTTCTGTCTTTGTTTCTTTACATATAAAACAGAGATACGATAGTACAATACCTACCTTGCAGGGTAGCATGTTGTGAAGGTTCAAAGAGTTAGTGGACATAAAAATCTTGACACATTACATGGCAAGTAGTACAGCTCGATAAATGGCTGATTATAATTGTGAGAGGTGGACAGGAGCATGTCAGTGGTACGTCCTTGGTTAATAGCTACAGCTGTTTACATGCAGGCCTGACTCCATCCATTCAACCTGCAATGCGTGTTATTGACCTTTAGTGTTTGCTAAACTGAGTACTGATAAAAGCCAGGCCCTACAATAGGGATTCACTGATTCCTAAAACAGGGTTTCTAAAACCTGAACCAATCTGATGACTGACAATCTTAGTTCTATGTGATCAGAAGAACTACATTAGAGATGGGTTCAAGGAAAGTATAAGAAAAAAAAAAAAAAGAATGAGGGGAGGCACCTTTTCTTATATTAAATATTTGGGGAAAACAATCCTGAATTTGCCACATCCCATTTCGGAAGGGCTCCTGGGAGATGCTCAGAGAGAACAGAGAAATTTGAGCAGCGTCGTAGTGGTCATGAGTCCCCTTCATGATCATCCCTGATGAAGACCTACTAAAGAAAGACATGCACTTGGTGTGTTCTTGATATTGAGTACCTACCGTGTGCTGGACATGTTGTCCCTGGGAACTCTGCATGTGTTAACTACTCTCTCTCTATATTTGTTTCACGACAAAACTCTAATGGAGGAAGTACCAATATCCTCACCTTACAGATAAGAAAGGAGGGACCCAGGGAAAAGAAGTATCTTGTACAGTCAGAAAATGTCTAAAATTTGAATTGCCCCTAGGAGAGTCTGACTAAAAACCCTAGACTCTTAGGCTCGTGGACACTCAAGATCAAGGCACCTGTATGATTAGATCTAGGATAAGAGAACAGCAGGTGGGCTAGAGCGGAGCCAAGGGCCCTGGTTCAGCCCAGGTCCGACACTGGTTCTCTGAGTGACCTTGGGCAGGCCTCATGCCCTCCCTGAGCTCCAGTTTCTCCTACAAAGATAGAAGGTTTCGGTCAATCACGTCTGAGGCCTCATGCTCTATAACGCTGTGATTCAAATGTGAAAGCAGAAGGGGGCTGTCGGTACATGGAGGACTCTGCCCTTGGGAGAAAGCAGAATAGAGCGGGAGAAAATGCCAGACATATGGATTCTGTCTTGCCTCTGAGTTTCTACATATCACTGATGGTGATTCCTTGCAGTCTGCTAATACCTTCCCAGTGATGATCTCAAGTCAATGAAGAGCAAAAGTCTCCTTCACAGATCAAAGTAGGAGTCGGGAGTGGGTGGGCAGCAGCCCCTCAGCATGTAGCAAAAGACCGACCACTAAGACAGTGGATGTCAGGAAAAGTTAGGAGACCTGGCTTCTAGCCCTGGTGTATTCCTATCTTCGGGAGTTCCTAGAGTCCCAGAAGATCAGCAAAAAAAGAGACTCCTCCATCCAATCCCCTCACTGTAATGAGGAAGAAACAACCTCAGAAAGAGAAAGCTCTTTGTCCCTGGCTCCTGGTGGACGGGCAGCAAAGCTGAGCTCTGGCCTAGTGCGGCTTGTGACCCCACTGGGGAACCCGCCACACGCTGAGCAGTCTGTTCTTTTCCCAACAAAGAGACCCTAAGGCAGAAAGTGGGGGTCAAGGCCTGCTAGTAAGATGCCTGGACTGGGTGTCAGGACCCCTATGCGTGAATCCTGGCTCTGCCTTGACAGTGAAGCCTCTGGGTCTAGGGCCTCAGCTTCCTCACCTATATACTGACAGAGTTGATCTGGATTAGAGATTCTACATTAATGACCTGCAGGCTAAGTGTGAATTACAATTATGTGACCAATTTTACATTTGTTGCCTACAAGTACTCATTAAGAGATTTCACCTAAACACTCAAACTTATGGCTTGAAAAAATGTTCAACACTGACCTATATTCTCCTAGGCTTCTCATAATCTGTCCTCTGTCCGAAACTCACCCCTTTATTACTCTCCTAGGACCACAACAGTGGTGGCTTAAAACAATAGAAACGTACCCTCTCACAGTTCTGGAGGTAAGCAGTCTGAATTGGGGTGTCAGTAACTCCCTCTGAAGGCTCTTAGAATCCTACCCTGCTCCTTCCAGTTTCTGATGGCATGGGGCATCCCTTGGCTTGTGGGAGCATCACTCCAATCTCTGTCTCCTTCCCATGGCCTTCTCTCTGCGTGTCTTTCTGTGTCCTTCCCTCTTTAGAGATAAACCCAGTGAGGTATGACCTCATCTTGATTCTGAACTCATTACATTGCAATAACTCCATTTCCTAATAAAGTCACATTCTGAGGTGTCAGGCATACATGAATTTGGGGGGCACTATTAAACCCAGTGCTCCCCTCCTCTTATTTCCTTACCTGGCTGGGTTAGAAGCCCTTCCTGGATGTTCCTCCCAGTCCTTGGCTTTCCCATCAGAGCATGAAGTGAACCATCATATAACTGATTGGTCTCTTTTGCCTCCATGCCTGGACTATGAGCAACATTGCCTTCATTAGTTCCTTTTCTATTGAATTTATTGGGGTGGCATTGGTTAATAAAATTACATAGGTTTCAAGTGTGTCATTCTACCGTATGTCACCGGCACTGGGTGTTCACCACCCCAAGTCACGTCTCCTCCCATCACCATTTATCCCCACTTACTCCTTAGTTCTGAATCCCAAGTACCTAGCTTAGTATGAGGCATGTAGCAGATGCCCATCCAATACACCCTTCTGCTGAGCACTCCGCACTGCACTGCAGTTAGTGAGTAAGAACAGGAACAGCTGTTTCCGATGTTTCCAGAACCGTGCTGAGCCCACACTACTCCACTTTGGCTCAGCATATGCCCGACTCCCATGGGAAGAGCACCATTTGTCGGATCCCCAAATGTGTGAAGACCCGCCCTAAGATTAGAGTTGTCACCATAAAACACAGATTTAATAGAGGCTGCCCATCCTCAAGAGCCTTTGCTGGCTCCCCGTGGCCTGCAGGATCAAGTCCAGCTCCTCCACCCGGCATTCAAGGCCTAGCTCTCCAGAATGGCCTTGGCTTCCAGCCCTCCGCCCTGCACAAGTTCACACGAGCAGTCTGTGCCCTGTCCCTCTGGAACCCTGGCTGGTGTCCCATTCCTGGATGAAATCCTGACGCAGTCTGAGGAAAGAAACAGCCCGCCTGAGAGTCCCCAGCAGGTTTTAGGAGCCTCACTGTCTGTCGGCTGAAAAACAGGGTTATTTTTCCTCTACGAGTCTCTCTTGGCTTGGGACGCACAGCTGTGTTTGCTTCTGGCTTGAGGACAGCTCTTCCCCTCTCTAGGGCCCCAACTGTGCACTTTGGAGAGGTCAGCATGACCTGATGCTCGATGGGATTGAGTTTTAAGTGGCTAGGCTGTCCCCTTTACCCTCACCCCCTGACCAATAAGACAGGGCACCTCAGCCAGGGAAAACTCACATTTCACCAGGGTTTGGGGACATCAGAGGACCCTGCTGAGCTGTGGGACCCTTGGCCACACCCAACTGGCTGTTCACCCCAGAGTCAGATAATAGGCCTAGACCTTTGTACTTAGGCTGGGGAGTACGGGGAGAAGGGAGGCGGAATGCACAGGAGGATGGAAGAAGAGAGGTCCAGGGACTGAGCAAGACAGAGGCTGAGAAGTGATAAGAAAAGGAGACAGAGGCAGATGCCAGGAGAGCAAGTGACACAAAAGGACAGAATTCCGAGTGACGCAGAGAGAAGCAGCATCCAAGAGCAAGACAGAGAGAGGACAAGAAAGAAAAAGGGAAGAAAGAGAGGGGGAAAATAATAGAAAAGAGTCAGATAAACAAAGGGGGAAAGAAAAAGAGAGGTGCTGGAAACCTGCGAGGGGAGGGAGGAAGGAGGACGGGAGAAGAGACAGGGAGGGAGAACTGCAGAGAAAAGGGACTGAGGAAGTTTCACAGGAGGGAAGAAAAAGCCAGTGCAGAGCAGGGCAGGAATCGTCAGGCCCGTCCTGGCTCCTTTCCCTGCTGTGTCCTGGATCAACCTTGGCCTTGGCCTCAGCTCACATGGGCCCAGAGGCCGCAGTGCAGGATCCCCGGTCAGCACGGAAGGCTTCCTCTGAGCATATCTCCTTTCTCCTGGGGGCTGAAAGTCCCCTCCGAAGCTGGTCCGGTTACGTCAGGGACTTGGCTCAGGAGGTCTGCTAAGCAGGCTGGGTCACTGAAGCTGCAAAGGGGAGAGGTAGTGTGCTTTGAGCTCACTGAAGCTCTCCCACCCGAGGCAAACCCTTCTCTGTCACGGCCAGGGGCCTGAGTCCATCTTTGTGCTTCCATTATCTCTTGAGATGCCTGGACTCTGAAGTCATGAGCCGGCGCTTTGGGATGGTCCCATGCCATCCCTTTTTCACAAATGGAGAACTGGAGGCCTCTGAAGTGGCCACTCGTTGACCAAGGCCACAGAGCTGCTCTGGGCCCGAGGCAGCACAGTCCACAGGTCTCAGTCTCCCATCATCTGGGCAAGCGCTTTCCAAACCCAGCCCTGGAGGGCTCCTGATGACTTTCATGCTGTTTCTAGTAAATTCTGTGCTGATTCTTGGCACGAAGAGAGGAAATGAAGAGGGTAGGGTAGGAATGTAAATAAAGGGAAACTTTGGGATTACATCTAATATATAATTATAGTATCCATGGCGGTGGCCCTGGCTGCTTCTGCAATGTGCTGCCTGGGCGGGAGCGGGGTGTCCTGGGAGTGATGAGGAACCCAGCAATGCTCCATCCACGGCTCCACGTCCCCTGGGCTTTTGGAATAGCGTCTTTGGGCCAGGAGCCTGGACCTGTTTGCAGAAACACACGGCAGTCTGGGAAGCTCCTCGGCAGATGAGAGCTGGGGATCCTGGGCAACTCAGAGGTGGCAGTGGGAGGCCATCCCTGGAGGGAGCAGGGGTGCCCGCACAGACACGGGGTGTCACTGTTCGCGTGGCACCTGCCCGGACCGCGGAGGCACGGCTTAACGTGCTGTCCCACTGCGATACTGTGAGCACACGGGTGTCAGCAGTGGCAGCCCCAGGCCCAGCCGCTTAGGTAACGTGTGCCATTGCACAGAGTCCTAACGGCGGCTCCTCCTCCTCTTCTTCCTCCTGCCGTTTTTTAAGTACTGACGAGTGAGAAACGACCCTGTGCTCGTTGCGTGTATCATGTTATCGAAGCCTCTCAACCCTATGAAGTAAGTCCAAGTGTGACTCCATTTTACAGATGAAAAAGCGGAAACTCAGAGAGGTTATGACGTTTGTCCAAGGCCACACAGTCGGCGAAGGTTGCAGCCGAGGTCTGGTTTCAGAGGCCTAATTTAACAACATGTACGTGGGGTGGGGAGCCGGGGAGAGGCATGTTGGTGTCTCACACGCTCTCCGGTTTAATCTTTGTGAGGACTCGCGGGCGTATGAGTAACATCTCCATTTTGTGGATGAGATTAATCAGCTCCATATTACAGATGAGGAAGGTGGGGCATGAAGTACTTTCCCCACAGAACTGCAGGCTCCAGTCTGGGTCTTTTTTTTTTGTTTCCATTGCAAACAGTGTTGCTTGCCGATAGAAGGCCCTTTTCCACACCTCATTCTTACCTTAGCAGGTACTTCCGACAACCCCACACGTGTGCGTGAACAGGACAGAGACGGCACGCGTGGGGAGGGGTGGGGAAGGTGCTGTAAGAGTCAGCTGGGGTATAAATTTCAGGTCTATCCATTGTCATGTAACTTTGGGCAAATTGTTCACTCCATTAAGCTCTAGTTTTCTCATTTGTGAAATGGGAAGTAATGAAGATGATGATGATGATGATGATGATACCACCAGATCCGTAGCGTTATGGGGAAGATTCAGGGAGAAAGCACATGTAGCACGCTTCGCAAGTTTCCTGGCATGCTGTGAACGCTCCACAAACTATCACAACTGTTACTATTACTCAGGAAGTACAGGGCACAGAGACTCGAGGCTTTGGTGTGGAGTCTGCAGCTCTGCCTCTGCGTGCAAACCGCAGAGCTCACTGAGTTTAACCTTTCCGTTTCACAGATGAGAACACCAAGGCTAAAGGGGGGACGTGGGACTGGCCCCGGGTCTCCCTGGGAGCAAGGGTGGGAATTGTTGTCTGACCCCTGACCCCAGGCTCTCTCTTCACAATGCCTCCCCTTTCCTCCAGCTCCGCCCCCCACCCTGCTAAAAAGGAACGTTGGCTTGAAGACTCCGGTCCCACCACGGGTTGGCACGAGGTCGCAGTACTCAGGCTCCCTTGGCATTCCTTTCATAGAGCTGAGGCCAGAGAGGTGAGGGCGGGCCTGGGGCAAGCCTCTGAATGTGTGGGAATGAGCCCCCCCACCCCAGGAATCAGGCCTGGCTGCCACTGTGTTTGCTCAGGACCCTTTGGCAGTCATCCATGATGGGGGAAAGGCAAGGCAGCCAAGACAAGACAGAGGCTAATTACCCCGGGTAATAGGAAGTTGGGGAGCGGCAATGACAAGGGCGTCTAGGCCTCTGGCCAGGCAGGGGCAGGGACCACAAATGCCCAGCCTGGCCCGGCTCCTCTGTGCTGAGTAGAGATTCCTGCTCAGGGTCACCGCCAGACCCCAGCAGCCCAAGGGTGCGGGAGCTGCCACACTTTCAGACCTGCCGGGACTCTCTCCCTCCGTGGCTCTGTTTGTTTGTTTGCATTCAAAAGCAAAACAAAGGAAACAAACAAGGAAATTCAATTTAAACAGGGCTGGAGTGCTGATGTTTCTGTTCTGTTACACCAGGGTGAGCTTAGGACAGAAAATCAGCTTTGACTTTCACTCTTCCAATTGGTCTCAGCCCTGTGGCGCTATGTGAAATTGCATGGATGGACGGGCTGCAAAAGCAATTTGCCTTTCTAGGTTGGGTGGAGAGCAGGAGTGGGGATGGAGGGGGGCCAGATTCAGAGAGAGAGAAAGAGCACAAGAGAGCAAAAACTCAAAGAAGAAATGGCAGAGAAACTGAGACACACAGGAACAGAAATTAAAAGACTAATAAATAGAAAGGCAAAGGAGTAACTGGGAAAGCGGCAGACAGACAGACAGAGACAGGGTGCTATGCAGAAAATACACAGAGAGGGGATGAAAGGCAAGAAGAGGCAGGCAGAGACGCAGAAAGGCACAGGAGGGCGGAACTAACGTGAGCGCGGTAGGAAAGGTGGAAAGGCTGGAGCCCAGGAGGAGGAGGGGAGCAGATGAGAAAACATCGGATGGCAAAACTATGCTCCCCAGAACTCTTGAGCTGGGATTTGTCTCGTGCACCTGCAGTTTGAAGATGCCAAAATGGTGAAACAAGGAGAGGAACATTTAGCCCAAGGTCCCAAAGGCAAAAGTGGTGGTAGCAGGGTATGAACCCAGACTTCCTGCCTGAGAGACTGGTCTGCCACACCTGTACCCCCCCCCAAACCCTTCCATCATGTCCCCTGGCATCGTGGATGAGGGGGGTTGGTGTCCAACTGTCCTTAATTAACCCTTGGGCGTCTGGACCCACTCTCTCTTTTCTTCTTAGTTATTCCCAAAAGATCCTAGATGGCCATTGTTTCCAGGGCTAGGGGGGACCTCAAGCTGCCTCATAGGGTATAGCTCCTTTAAGACTGTCCTTGGAAGGAAGAGAACCAGCCATGTTAAGTCAAGGAGAATGAAGCTGAAAGAGGAAGAAAGCCACTAACGTCCTGCAGGCCTCCTATAGGCCAGGCAACCTGGTAAACCTTGTTCATGGCGTTTTTCACTTAACGCTCTTCCCTATAACCTTAGAGATAAGAACAATCACCAGCCCTCTGTTTGAAGAAGAAGCCATTGCTGCCTGGAGAGAGTGGGGCATGACTTTCCCCAGGGCAGGTTAGAGGAAGGGGGAAGAATCAGGATTTGCCCCCAAGCTCCGCTTGTCCTTGAAGCCTGTGCTCTTTCCTCACCCTAACCCTTTTGGCCCCAGAGGAATAAAACTAATTTTGGGAAGGAACAAGCAAACAGAAAGCGAGAAACCCCAAGAACAGACACTGAAACTATTTTAAACTCAAGACCAAGTCGGTCAGACTTCAGGGGAGGAAGGCTGCCAGTAGGATAAGAGACGGGTCCAAACAATACCCTGGCTCCTTGTCACAGTGGCCCAGCTCCCAGGGCCATTAATCCAATCAACTTCAAAAATAAGGAAGTATTCAAAGTTAGTCATGACAAGTTCATCACAAGCACATTTCCAGGACAGAAAAAGAAAGGACGATGCTTCTTCAAGAGGCGGGAAATGGGGAGGGGGTTCCAGGCAGTGAGAAAAAAAGTGAGGGAAAAATGTTCCTCACTTTTAAAGGATGGCAGGTGATTCTTCAACTCTCGGTGTTAATTGCTTTTGGGGTGCCATAAAACATTTCACTGCTTTCTACATAATGCACCTGTAAGATTCCAGCCTAGCTAAAGCCAAGTCCCCACAATGTCACCCGGAGACAGGGCTACTACTTCTGTCCCAGTTACAGGAACCACCTGCCAGGGCTCTGTCTCTCTCTGCTAAATACTATCTCTCCCAGCAATTGGAGAATGGAGGCCAAGGGAATTGAAATTTCATGATTACCACTATAAGGGCAACGGGAGCAGTAGTGATAGTAGCTAACATGTATGCTCCTACTGGGAGCTCACCACCACGTGGAGAGCTTTTGTGCATTATCTCATCAAATGCCCTTGGGGTCCCTGTGAGCTGGCCATGGTGTTATCCACCAGCTCACAGAGGAGAAAATGGAGGCTCAGAATGTTGAGAAGCTCACTCAGTGTTCCACAGCTGATAAGAGTGCAGGGCAGAGGCATGAACCCAGGTCTATCAGCCTCCAGTCTTTGTCCCTAATAACAGACAGAGGATCCAGAGGCTAGCTATCAGGAAATCTTTCAAAACTGCTACTTTCTATATATAATCATAGTTTTTAGAGTTGGAGAGGAGTTTATAGCTTTTAATCTAGTCCCATATTTGTTTTCCATAGATGCAGTGACCCTAAAGCCCCAGGGGCTGGTGTCAGCATTTACTGAATAAGAAGCTATAGAGTCACATGCACTCTCAAGATCCAGATCCTGACTCACCACTGAAGCAAAGGCCACCTCCTCTGTGAAGTCTGTCCAGATGTCCCACTGGAATAGGTCTGATAACCTACTGTCCTTTGGGATTCCATGCCTAGAGCTCTCACTGTCCCCAATTGACTTTTGCCATTCTGCATCAAATAAAGCTTGGCCCCTGACATCTATGAGATGGTCAGTGACAGAATCGGAGTCAGAGGCCCAGTTTTCAGCTCACAGTGATATTCCTGAATGCGGTGCATGGATATGTTAGGTGTTACCAATGAGCCTGAAAAAGTCAAATGTTCAAAAGAGCAACATCGTCTTTAGAAAAGTCATCGTCTTCCAGAAGAAGTGAAGACAGAATGTTTTGGAGGTAAGGGCAATTCACAGGTTGTAGAGGGACTAATATTTATTGAGCACACCCTTAGATACTTTGCTAGGATGTTTCTTATTTATTTTCATGAAACTATGCAATCTAAGATTTATTATTTCTTTTTAACTGAAGTTCATAGAGGGATAGCAATTTAAAGGTCACTTATCTAAAAACATCAAAACCAGATTTGAATACACAGTCTGTGGCCTTTCTTACCATAATTGGGTTATAAGTGACCTGAGCCTAGAACCTTTGTCTTAATCACATTCACACCTGCATTTCCTAGCACAGTACCAAGACACTGGAAATCCTCAAAATATATCTGCTGAATAAGTAAATGAGTAATGGATGAGTTGATAAAAATGTAAATAGAAGAATTAATAGTCAAAGGAGTGAGAAAATGATGGAGTATAAAATGGATGAAAAGAGAGATGGATCAATGAGATGAATGGATAAAAAGAAGAAATAAGAAAGGGCTAGATGGAGGGATGAAGAATTGATTGGGTAGATGGATACCTGAATGAATCATTGAGTAAATGAATAAAAGAAAAAATAAGTTGAATAATTGTAATAATCGTGATAATGCTTGTCTTGTTGACAAAGCAGCTTTCTTGGTTGGCAATAGGGGTGGTTTATAGTTTCATAATTAGGGTACATGAAGAAAAAACTGGTCTCTAGAACTTCATATTATGGCTTATGATGGCTGCATCCACACGTGACAACACTCATCGAGATGGGAAACAAAAGAAAAATAAGTGCCTTTTCTCTCTGAGATGAACAGATGAGTCTCAGAATGACATCCTTTTTCATCTCCAGAAGTTTGGATGCAATGACTTTAATGTACTCTCTGAGGGAGTGACAACGCCGTTGCTATTTCTAAGGAACTGGCTGGATCTGTTACTAAAAATGTGTATGTGTATATATGTATACACACACACACACATACACGAATGTGTATATGTGTATGTGTGTGTGTATAGCATGTATATGTACTTCAGATATGCTAACATAATAATTTCAGAGGAGATACCATAGAACTGAGAAAAAAACACAAGGCAGGGATACCTCCTTGCTAAGTCGCCATTTTTCCTCTCTGGGAAACAGATTCTTCATCAGCAGGGGGAATGATTTTGAGTTTCTGGCCACCAGGGGCCCTTCAGCACTCCCATGTATGATTCTGTGACTCATTACGGCCACACTTCGCCAATGGACACTTCTGAACCTTAGCATCCCACGGTGTGCACACAGGCTGGCCTATGACACGTCTGGCTGACCTGGGCAGACCTGCCTTGCCTCCTAGACTTGACACCATCCTGTCTGCGTCACACTCCCCACATGCCCAGCATGCCTTACTTGTAGAGACCGTCGGGCTCCAGACACTTGAAGATGACGGAGTAGATACTGACTTCAGGGGCCTCTCCATGGCTTCGACCAGCTGCTACACAAGATGTGCCCAGGCCAGAGAGTAAGTCATCAGCAAAACTCAGGAATTCTCCTGGAGGGAGACAGAGAAAGATAAGCTCCCCAGCTCAGGCCTTGATGCACAGACATTCTTGCCACTGACCAACCCCATCAAACGTCTGCATACCATTATTAGGAGAATTAGGGGACAGAATAGGCACAAGATATGAAAACGATACAGGTCAGTACATTGCCCTGTGACTCTTTGTTTCAATTCATGCCTGAACTTTCTCAACTGTAAAGTGGGGATACTGATACCTACCTTTATTATACTGTACCAAGACTCAGTTGAGTAAATTATTGTGTGATCAAAATGCATGAAAAGGCTAGAACAGGATAGTGCTTTCTGCTACTCCCTTCCTTTTTGGAACTGCATTTCCCTACCTGTATAATGAAGGAGTGGGACTAAGAATATAAAATAGGTTTCATGTCTCACGGTCACTCTAATGCACTGGCCGTAGATTTATGGAGTGTTGTGCTGTGATGGACAGAGACTGAGTTCTGCTAAGAAGGTAAGAATTCCATGACTGATTGATAATGAAGGAGCAGGAGATAGAACGGAACCATGGAAGAACAAGTATCCTGGACACTATGATTTTTAAGTCACCTAGCCATCATATTTTAGAAAGCAGTTAAAGTTTACTAGAAATAGAAGTAATGCAGAGAGTCTGATAAAGACTAGACAGAATGACTGACCATTTGGAGTCCTGAGATCTCATCTTAGCTCTGTTAAGAATTTGCTGTATAGTTTTGGGCAACTTAAGTCCCATCTCGGAGCTGTAGTTTTTTCCTCTGTAAGGTGGAAGTGCTAGAATCACTATTACCATTTTTTAAAAATAAAATAAAAATGAATATGTGCACAAAGATTAAATTATGAGGATAAGCAGCACTATTTAAACTAGCAAGAATTTAGAAACTAAATGTTCAACAGTATATAAACAGCACTATCAATCACAGTTCAGTGATGCAATGGAATATTTTATAGCCCCTGAAAGTAATATTGTGGAAAAATACAACTTATATGAAAGGATATTCATGACCTATTAAGTTTATAAACAGATTATACTAATACAGAATATTCTGATTTAGGGTAGAAATTTTATATGTGTATAAAGAAGAAAGAGGAGAATAAATACAGCAAATGCATAATAGTGGCTTTGTCTGGAAAGTGAAATAATGGGTACTTTTTTATTTTTGCTTATCGCTATTTTTAAAAAATTATCTACAATGAACATGTACTGTTTTGTAACAAGGAAAAGAATCAATAAAATTTACGTAAAAATAGATAAAGTGAATGAGTCAGACTGAATGGCCTCTGAGCTCCCTTCCAGTTCTAAACTTGGGTGATTTCAGAGCAAAGCAGGCATGTGTGGTATTTTATACCACACAGCACGAAATGACATGAGGCCTCCCAACTGTCGCGTCCTTGTTCTCCTTCTTGCCGGATACGGAGGGCCTCACACTCTCTACTTGTTTTTATTCTCAGTAATAAACAAGAGAAAAACATCTGTTCCACTCTCTCTTCTCTACTTGGGCTTAAGGACAGCCCAGTTTAATGGAACCGTCATGGGACAGTGTCTGAGAAGACTGAGACCCAGAGAAGCCATGTGGCACTTCTCTTCCAGGGAACTGAATGGGCAGAATTTGCAAACCACTTCCTGTGAGTCTTTCAGAGTCAAGATCACAAGTGAATCATGCAACACCTGTCTGACCGAAGTGTCTGGATGGTCCTGGGATTCAAGTGAACCACAGTTCTATAACATATTGGCCCCTGTGGTCCAATACAACAGATCTAATGGGTAGTGTTTTTGTTTTCCACTTTTTAAAAAGACAACGTACAGTTCATGGCCTTGGTAGGTAGATGCTAGAATGAGTATCTGGATCAGGCTCTCACTGACATACAAGTTCAGTCGCTGTTGCCAGGCAGACTTGGGACTGAATTCTATTTCCACCATTTATTGCCAATCCCTTAACCTCTTAAAGTCTCAGTTTTCCTTTCTGTAACAAGGGACCCGTAACTCTTTTATGAGTTTGGAGTCTAGAAAGAAAAGCTAAGTCTAGGAAGAAATTCTTTGTCTAGAACCGGAGGTCTTGCTAGAAAATAAAGAGGTAAATGAAACCTTTTTTTCATCACAGATTCTGGCATTCCTGTTTTTTCTCTAAGCCTCTTATGTCAGCCTCTTTCGTAGTAAAATCATAAACCAACAATGTGTCTCTTCCAACAGGTACCAAAGCAATGCATGGGGTAAGGAAAAAAAAAAAAAAGTATGTGTGGGATGGACATGGGATTATTCACTGAATGGGGTGAGGGCTTTTTTTCTCTTGGTTTCTTAGGATTTCAAGTCCAGCGGCTTGCATTTGTTTTCTCTGAGCTTGTATCCATGTCTGTCAACTTTTCAATTTGTTTCCTGATAGCCATTGGAAAAGCTGGCCCCTCATGAGGGAATGCAGTAAATTTTGGCCTGTATTAACTGTCTTCAAGTCAAAAGATGGCTGACATTCATTTTCAGACAGGCGTAGCTTTCCAGATATGTCCACGCATGTCAGAGTAATGCTGACCGTGGACAAAAGCCCCATAAATATTGGCACACAGTTCTAAGGTTGATAGGTTTAGTTCAAGTGAAGAAACTGGGTAACATGGAGAATATAACTAGTCGTATCCAGGGCATATTTAGATCCCAGTTCAATTTGGGACTATCTATCCATAAGGAATTTCAAATGAAAAGAATTAAAAAGAAGAAAACTGACATTGAATAGCAGTCTTTTTTTTTATATATATATATATACAATCTTCACAGTATTCAATCCTAAGGAGCTGAATTTTAGTATCTCCACTGTAAAGCTGAGAGTAAGCTTACAAATTTAGGAAGGAACAGAGCTGACATTTGAACCCTTATCCTCCTAACCCCAAAAGCCATGCCTCTTCTTTTATACGATGCTGCCTCCTAGAGAAAGTTTAAAAAGGGCAGTGTTAGAAAGCCAGCTTTCTCAGTTCTGTTCAATGTGCCACTGAATTCACGTCACTCTCTTAGCTCTATGGGCTTGAGAAATGAAACAATGAAAGAAATGGTCCCTGACCTTCTATAGCTTGTAATCTGACAACAGGAAGGGTTGTTAAATACAAGAACTGACCCATAAAGTAAATGGTAGCATTGCTTTTCTTGGCACCCTATTCCAGAAGGTTTCAATGCAACCTAGATGGAGGCAGGTCTTCGCTGTCCTTCCTCACTTAGTGGAGGGGGGTGGGGATCAGAAAGGCCTGGGGCTTCACTATGCATAAATGCATTTCAGTGCAATTCCACACATGTATCGGGGTTCCGCAGTATAACATGCTCCGCACCTGGCAGAGGCACAACTGAATGAACAGTAAGTAACACAGCGCAGCAGCAGTTAAGGGGCCAGGTTCTGAGGTTACACCGCCTAAGATTAGCTCCTGGTCCACCCCTACTTGCAGCTTGCCTTGGACAGGTTCTGTCTTCTCATACGTAAAATGGGTATAATAATAGTATGTGGTTAGAGACCACCTAGCACAATGTCTGGCATACTGCAAGAGCTCAGAAATGATTTCAACTCTCATTATTGTTTTTGTTACTATTGTTGTCATAACCCAGGGGAGAGATGAGCACTCCTGGACATTATTTTTTATCCGACCCGCTCCTTCTCCAGGGGGCAAAACTGAAATCCAGAGAAGGAAAGCG
Organism: Furipterus horrens; assembly: GCF_987537825.1. Classification (NCBI taxonomy): domain Eukaryota; kingdom Metazoa; phylum Chordata; class Mammalia; order Chiroptera; family Furipteridae; genus Furipterus; species Furipterus horrens. The sequence continues at coordinate 189,711,427 of NW_028327174.1, forward strand.
GCATCCCCATGGCCATACACAAAGTGAGAGTTAGACTTGGAACAAAACTGGATCTCTTAACTCCTATGTCCTATCTGGTAAGTCACAGCAGCCAGCCTATGTGGTAACATCGCCGAAAACCTAAAGAGCTCCCAGAGCCGTCCCAGGAGCCCTTGCTCCTCAGTTTCTGACCAACTTTATTCAACCCGAATGTGAGCTGTATTTCCTGCGCATTTACTGTGTGCCAGGCAGTATATTAGGCACACAGTTCCAAACTGCTGTCTTCTTAAACTTGGGACGTGTAAGAAAGGTAAAAAGCCCAGGAGAGACAAAAGAAGGTAAGCTTGGCTGGTTTCCAATATGTAATATAGTCTAACAATGGTTGGCAAATTAGGATACCTAGAACTCTGGGGTAAGAAGGAATGGCAAACATGGGGGGGTGGGTGGCTAAGTCTGTGTCCTCTATACCCACGCTGACCTTCAACTGGGTTAACTCCACTTTAATTATTTTATGTACCAATGCCCATGTTTTATTTAGGTTGGGAGAAAAAAAAAACACTTAAAAAATAAAGAGCTTGGCTTAAAAGTTTTCATGCTTGCGATGTTTGAATCTGAAAACCCTGCCACATTCTCTGATAGAAATACAGAAGTTCAGGAATGCTGCGCCCCTCAGTAGGCTCTGCGGCCACTTGGGGCAGAGTCTTGTGCCTCTGAGATCCATGTGCCTTCCACTAGGACACTCAGCCTAAGCTACCTCTGTCCCCTCCTCCATGGTACACTGTTACGGCAGAACCCTCCAAGACCCAGGCTGCTGCAGCCGCCTCACCCATGCCTGTCCAAGGCTCTAACATTCTTTTTCTGTTTTTCTTTCCTTGAAAACAGATAGGGAGTTGGGAGTCGCTGTACAGGAATGTGCCTGTTCCCCATTATGGCTCTTCTGGGGCTGTAACCCGAGTGGGTTTGGGCCAGACCCCCGCACATTTCTTTATCCACTCAGACTCAAGCCTTGCTCTCATTATGATCCAAAGAAAGGGTCAATCATGATTCTGCTGAGGCTTCAGAACCAACCCAAGAGAGCCAAGCGCAATTTTTCTCCAGGCCCCGCCCCCTGCCTCCACGCTCTCTCCCACTCCTTTCATCACTCCCTCAACCCTCTTCCTCCTCCATTTTCCCTCTCTCTTTCTTTCTCCCCTAACCCTCTCCCTCTGATTGAGGTCACAGTCAAAGCTGGCCACAAGAGCAAATTGAAACCAGGTTGGGAGAAAAACAGCAAAGAAATTCCAACACGGAAAGGGCGGGAGCAATGAGTTATTTAGCCCAGGTGGGGAGCAAGGTCCCCGCTCAAGACTCCACGCTCTTTTCAGGAAACGCCAAGGGGATTTGGAGGCCACCCCAGGCTGGCTGTCCCAAGCCTGCAGCTGCTCCTTGCTGGGTGGGTGCACAGGGGAAGGCGGGGCCCTGTATTTCCCCCACCTTTCCTTTACACGGGCAAATGCAGAAACGCATTCTGAGACCTTGTCAGGGACAGAATGCTTCTGGGAGGGCTTCACACGTGAGGCCCTATCAGCTGCAGCGGATTCGTTCCTTCCAATACATGATGCCGTATCAATTGGAAAAACCGTCATGTGATGGTGCTTGCCTTATCCTAATGGCCGTGAGAGGTAGGGCAAAGGGAGTGGGTTTGAAGGCCAGGAGAGACCTGGTTGGAAGCCAGGCTCCACCACTCATGAACTGTATTATGTAGGGATGGATGATTAAACTCTCAAGAGATTGCTTCTTCATCTGGAAAGTAGGAGGTCATTGGCGAATCGAGCCAGGAATAAATAATACATGTGGTATCCGCTCTTTGTGGACGGTTTACCATGTCAGTGCCCCCACACGCTGCTACTTCTTCCCCATCAATTTACCTCAGACATTTTTAGTGATCGAACTCAGCTGCTTTTAGATACATTGAATCATACCTAACTTCTTAGAACTTCCCCCCCACCCCCAAAAGGACGTAAGTTTTAAAAGAGAGGAAAAGAAAGGAAGGAAGGGAGGAAGGAGAGGGAAAGAAAATGTTTATATAGTTCTTACTAGATGGCATCAAAAGTGTTGGACATTTTTACTTATATTGCCTCGGTTAAACATTCAAAACAACCCATGTTAATGAATAACACTCGATACAGCCTAATGAATTAGGCTAATTGAGCTTTTACAAATGAGGAAATAGGTCCAAGGTAGGTGAAACAACTTGCGTCACAAGAGCCCCTTAGAAATGGTAGAGTAAAGGCTAGACCTAGGGCGCCCGAGCTGCTACCAAGTCTGTGTTTTCCCTAATGCTCACTGGCCTACGGAGACTGAGACCCTTTGGGTAGGAGTTGTGTTTTTGTCACCTCTGTGCACCAGTGGCCAGCAGAACGCTGGCCTTGCCGATATTTGTGGAAGTCTGTGGAAATGAACTTCACTGGTTGAAGCCTCTCCCCGCCTTGCACCAATCTCCCCGACACCAGCACTTGGCACTAGTATGCTTTTAGGAGAGGCGGCAGGCTGCCTTCAGTGGGACCTCTTTCAAAAGCGGATAGGTCTCACAAAGCATGGGAGAGGAGGGACTGTCAGAAAAATAAGTCCTCCAAAAAAGACAATGGTGGTCTAGCAAGTATCTGCTGAGAACCACTATGTGCCAGGCCTTGAGCTGAGGGACTTTTGGCTCTTTGTCACGCCGATCCCTAAGGAGATATCTGTTAGTCCGACCTACTCTAAAAACCCATGTCTCCCTCTATCAATAGCGCCCTAGTTTTCCACCAGGGAGTTATCTTTCCCCCAATTTCAGCCAACATGATTTATGTGTAGCTAAGGCCTCCTTTCTCCCCGAGAGATGGGCATGCAATCAATGGCCTAATATTCCATGTCAGAGACCAAAAACCAATGAGTGACCCAGGCCTGAACAATTAGATTAACTCTTAGGACAGAGACCAGGTCCTGAGGACGTCACTTAAAGGCTTGGATCCATGGGTCTGAAGCCAGATATACCTGTGGATATTTCAAATATATGTGTTAATATTTTCCCTTTTCTGCCAAAGCTAGTTTCCACTTGTTTTCTATTCCTTGCAAACAGGAATCCTACCAGATACAAGTTCTACGAGGTCAATTTTTTGATTACCCCTTTATACATGAAACCAACAAAAAACATGCTCACAGGTCCTAAGCAAGTTGCCCAAGGTCACGCTCCATCTAAATAACAAGGCTGACTTCAAATCCAGAGCTGTCAGACTCCAGAACTTGAGGCTTTCCCATCATAAAACACCACCCAGGGCAAGGGACACAAAGAGTCCATTATGGGGCAGAAATCACTGAGTATTTCCAAGGCCCTGCTTCCTGTGGCCCAGGCTTCTGACCCCAGCGCTCGTGTTCCCTTCCTCGCTCGATCACTGCAGCCGCGCTGGCCCTCTGCCCCCAACCCCATCACGCCAAGCCCGTTCCTGCCCCAGGTGTCTACGCTGGGGGAGCTCCTCCCCAGGTCTCTGCATGGCTCACCCTCTCTCTTCACCCGGATCCCCGCGTAAGGGTCATTTCCTCAATCTCATCTAACCCCTCTCTGCCCTTTCCCCTACTCTACTTCTTTTCATTAAACTTATCTTGTTCTCTCATATATCAATGAGTTAAAATACCGCCTGTGTGTCCCACTGCAAGCCCCCAGAGAAAGGGACTTTCTTCACTCCCCGTGGTTCCTGTACACAGCAGGTTCTCCATAAATAGTTTTCTAGGGAGTTCATGTGTTTAATGCACACTGTAAACTGAGCTCAGGGCTGGGAACAGCATGAAGAAGAATGTCTTAGTCCGTGATCCCTGGAAAGCAAAGCGTAAGAGAAGGGCTCAGGCACAGATGGTTTATTTGGGAGGTGCTGTGAAGAAGCAGGCATGGGGAAAGGGAAGGATGAGATAGGAAAGAGGAAAAGCCAATACAGAGGTGCGTCATTAAGTTTGCGTGTGTGAGTGATGAGGGCTCTGCCCCACGGTGACCTCCTAGGAAGTGAATGTGATGTCTCCCATGCATCCCCTGATTCCTGATGACCACAGGTTGAGAGCCTCCCCAGGGGTGTAAATTTCCCCACACTATATTTTTTAGCTCTGCTTGCGCACGGCCACAAAAAGCCCCTCGGTCTTGCGCAAGGCCACAGGCAAAAGCTGGAAGCGTGCATTTGATGTCACTTGCAGCGCAAGGTGAGCCTGGCTGTAGACAGACCTGCCCGCCACACCTGCACCTGCAGTGGCCATGGGCCAAGAGGATACAGCCCGGCCCCTGAGGGGTCTGCCACAAGGTCCTGATCTCTGCCTTTAAGGAAGCGCAATCAATGTGTCTTCTTCCCTGAAGTAAGTCCTAAGCAGGCCTGTTAGCTCTGCTGTGGAAGCAGTCTGCAAACAGTTTCAGAACACCCAGTAGGTATCAGGGAAAAGAAAAAAACTACCCACTGTGGCGCATACAGCACAGAGCGCCCTCCTTCCCTGTGGGGCTCACAGCTGAGCAAGGCAGAATCATAGTGGTTGCTTTTATGAGTGGTCCACCACAGGCCTGCAACTTATTATTAATACAGAATTTAATAATATCAACGTCAGCATTCACATGCACTTGGCTAATGGAGCCTGCCCTTTCCTATAGTTGGATTAATCAGGGGCATTAAGAGCCCTCGTCATCCCCACTGTCCTGAGGACAAATGATGCTAATATATTTGGCTGGAGAAGGAGAGGGTATTACTAACATGTGTGAGCAGAGCCGACCTGAGACTGGATTGCGGAGGAGGAGGAGGAAGAAGGAGGAGAGCCAAGCCTGCCCCCTTGCCATCACTCTCTGAGGACCACAGTGTGCGTTTACTGCCGGCCCAGCCCTCATCCACGGAGGGTTTTCTTTTCTTTTTTTAAACCTCAGTCCTAAGTGTTACGCTATTGCGAAGTAGGAAGACCCAACTGTACAAAACGTGCTTCTCATTAGAGTCTTGGTTCCTCTAACACTTCCAAGTTTCTCTGGGCCGAACACCACTCAACATCTCCCTCTCTGTGCGAAGCAGCAGACGCTGTGGGTGCTAAGCGTGGGCCCGGGCCGCCCCTCTGACAGCAAATGTGATGAAACAGCATGTAATCTTGCAGAGCTGGGCTTCTTATTCTCAGTTCGTCAAGGAGACAAGAGAGGCTCAGAGCGTCAAGGCAGGCTGCCCAACCACACAGCTACGACGGAGCGAGGCTGGGCCTTGAAACCCGGGTCACCAGTTCCAGAGCCTGCGGTTCTTTCCCCAACACGCGCTGCCTAATTGCTTTTGTCTCGATGGGCCTCCGTCTCCTCGTCTCTAAAATGAGATGTCAGTATTACTCTGCAACGGGGTCAGGAGGAGTGAATTAAATTAAGTCCATAAAAATATAAAAGTACTTTATAATCTGGAAAACATGACGCATATATAAGGGGTGATTGTTAAGGGAAATCTACAGAGTCTGATAAGATGCGGCCAACGTCAGCTGGGGGCTCCTGAAGTTAGAAGCGGGGGCAGGAGGCCATGCTTTGCGGGTAAGTGAGGTATGTATTATAGGTGTTTAGACCTAAGAGCACACCAGGACATGCACGGTGTGGGGATGAAGAACCCTTTACCAGGGTAAAAGCATAGAAACGTATCCACTGGGGACACAGAGGAGTTTCTGCATCTCAGGAAAGGAGAAAAGAGTTGGGGGCATGCAGTTGCTAAATGCTGAGAAATGTACAGCTGCCTTCCTGCAATCGGAGCTTCCAGAACTGTTCTCGGCCCGACCCCGGCACGCCTGCCCAGCTGAGACCTCTGCTGCGTCACTTCAGCACCCACGCAGGCTGCCCACACCCTCTCTCTACAGCCCTCTCCTTTGGTCAAACCTTTTACAGTTCACAACGCCTGCCCTGGCCTCCTCACCACAGTTAGGCTTCCTCAGTGCTCCGGGAGGTGGGCGGGATGAGATACAGGTACACACTCCCATTTCACAGAAGGAGAGACTGACGCCCGGGAAGGTGTGTGTCCACCTGAAGCGGTACCTGGGCTGGAGGCTGCGGGTCCTGCCTCCCAATCCGAGGCTCTAGCAGCCGTACCATGTGCTGCTATCTCCTCACGCAGACTTGGAGCCCAGCCACGACCAGGACAGCTTGACAGCCACCCCCTGAAGTACATTTCCTGAGCCTTCTATGCATTTGCTGATTCAGACGACTGCATTTATTAAGACACCAGTATAAATACCGTTTGCAGAGAAAAAGGTATCAAAGGCAATATTGTGCTCAGCCCCGGGTTTAAATCCTGCCGTTGCCAAACGACTCTTCTAAGCAAGTTGCTTAATCTCTCAAGAGCCTCAGTCGCTTCATCTGTACAGTGGATGTTAAAATGCCCATATGAACATAACCAATGGCCTATGAAAAAACATTCAATAAATGGCAGTTCTATTGTTCTTATTACTGTTATTATGAAAAATATGAATTCATAAAACATTGTGTATGGGGTTAGTAGAGAGGAGAAATTCAACAGTCCAGGAAAGGTGTATTACCCTTGTAAATTTGGCACCTCCTGCTCCTCCCAAACCAGGACTGCCTAGAAATTAAAAACTGCAAAATGCCCACAGTTTCCCTCCCTTTTCTAAATATAAACATCAAAGCCTGCGGTTAGTAGATAGCTGGGACATCTTCTGTAGATAAGGGAGCCTCCATTTGTCTTTCTTCTTCCCCCTTCGGTGGGACCAAGCTTCAAACCCAAATCAGACCAGGACCCTTCAAAGGTAGCTTCTGAGGATCCCATCAAGGCACCAGAGAGGATCAGAATGACATCCTGAGGCCATTCCACTGCCCCAACCCACTTGCACACCACACTGGCACATACACACCCACAAATGCACACCCCCCTCCTCATCCCATCCCTGCGCCCAGGCCCTACAGCAAGGTGGAGAGAAGGCCGGCAAAGATAAGTCAGGTTTTCTGGTCATGCAAGCAACACTGTTCCACCAGGCTGAGGTGAATCACTGAGAAGGAGGTGGGATCTGGGAGGTGGCAAAGAGGGGTAGACCTCCAAGTGAGAGAGGGAGAGGGAGGGGGAGAGTCAGAGAGAACTGTGGCCAGGTAATACTCAGAGCCAGAGAGACTGAGGCAGAAACAGATGGCAATAGATAGGAACAGGAAGAACGGGAAGAGAGAGAGAGCGAGAGACAGAGACAAAGACAGAGAGGGAAGAAGGAGGGTGGGAGAGAGGGAAGAAGAGGGAGGAAGAGAGAGAGAGAGAGAGAGATTAAAACAGAGACAGAGAGACAGAAGAAGACCATGATCAAGAGAAACAGAAAAGAAGTTAGGAAGTTGGAAGGGAGGAAGGAAGGAAGGAAGGAAGGAAGGAAGGAAGGAAGGAAGGAAGGAAGGGAGGGAGGAAGGAAGGAAAATGAAGTTAGGAAGGAAGGATATTATCCACAGAGAATAGACAACAGCCAGACAACAATATAAACAGGAGAGACAGAAGCAGAGAGGTCAGAGCACAAGAGGGCAAGACCTGAGACCCGCCCCCCGCGAGGTGACCAACAGAGGGCAGCGCCTGGCCGGCAGGGCACACATCTTGGCTCTCCCTGAGGCTGGCTAGTGCTGCTTCCTCTCACTCCATGCTGCATGGCCTTACCTAGTGTCCTGGACAGAGGAGACAGACCCTGGGTCCAAAGTGTGGATGCTGCTCTGTTCCCTCTTCAGCTTTGGCCCCAAACCCAAGGCAGTGAAGGCCCTATATCCCCACAGTCTGGCTGGAGGACAGCCTTGGGGTCTCGCTTAAATCCCACAGGCAAAGGGAACTTTCTAGAGATACACAGAGGCCAGAAGGGCCTTCACCAAAAATGGATGCCCTTGACCATTTGACCAGGGCAACTTTTGGGACTGTTTCCATCCAAATCCCCTCATCCATCCCTCCCACACACATACAGATTTTTGTTTTTGCTCTCTAGCAAAATGACTCCCTGGCTTCCACATTTATATTAAAATTTTCCTTTAAACAGAGAAGGGGAAACAAGCTCCAATGAAAGCTATAAAAGGGTTTTTAAACTTGGAAAATTTGGCTGGTCAGTTTTTCCTACCTTTTAATACATGCATTAGGTTATACGGAATGAGTAAACATGGTTTATAAGTTTCTAATTCATACATAGCCCTGAGAGTTTACAGCTTTACATATGTGTGTGTGTGTGTGTGTGTATATATATATATATATATATATATATATATATATATATATATATATATATAAAATATATGTGTGTGTATATATTTACACACATATATTTATATATATACACACATAAACACACACAAATACATGTACGAGTATCTGTGCGTACATAAGTAATCCCTCTAAATGGTACTGCTCATTCAGGTTTACAAAGGACTCTCTCATTTGATCCGCATAATAACCCTGGGAGCTAGGAGGGTAGGATTATCGCCTCCACTTTACAGGTACGTGTATGGAAGGCAGAGGCTCCAGAGACCCACAAGTCCCCAAGGGGTCACAGCCCACACCATAGTTCCCCTGTCCAAGGTCACACAGACCGATTTCATGACCACAGCTGAACCTGCAAGAAGCCAAAGCCAACAGGAGCCGAAGGCATCCTCTGTTTGGGGCTTCCTTTCACAGACTGGAAGCCTAAGGCGTAGAGAGTCACTGCTAGCCTGCATGGCATGTCTGTGCAAATTAGATGTTCTGATTTATCAGAACAAGATGCATAATCACTGAGGAAGACGTAGTGACAATGTCTGTGATTGGAACGGTGAGGCTGGGCCATGGCGGCACTCGGCACTGGAACACCTGTGCATGTGGCCTTCCTGGAAGGGAGCTCGGCCAAGGTCAGGGCAGAGAGGAGGGCAAGAGAGAGGGGAGGGGAGGTCAGAGGAGAGAAGCAGCAACCTGAATTGCTGGGGTCTAAGAAAACAACCTATTTTACTTAAAGGGCAACGGGAGTATAATAATAACTAGTGTCTATTAAATACTTAGTCATGTCTGATGCCACAGTAACCCTTGAAAGTGGGACATATCTCTAACTACTCTTGCATTTTGGCTTTGCTTTCTCAACTAATAACATTACTAATAATAACTGTTATTATTACAGTTATTATTACTATTTGTGCATTCACAGTCCCTTACGTACTGTGCCCAGTATTTCATGTCATTTGTCATATGTCAGCTTCACAAGAACACCAGGGCCTATTTCCCCAGATTGACAGATGAAGACACTAAGGCTCCTGCAGGGGCAGTCACTGGCCTGAGGTCATGCAGCCAATTGTATAGCTGAGATTTGAGTTTTATCAGGAAAGGGCAGAGGTCAGAGAGGATGCCCTGCCACCCTCTGAAGACGACTGAAATGCTTTACCTCCTCACTGCTGACCCTCCCAGCTCACCAGACCCCACTGTGCAGGTGGGGCATCAGTATCCAGCAGGGGGAAATGATTTGACTCCAGCTGCATCACAGGAAGCACCAGCCAAGACTTAAAGCAGCTCTCTGACGTCTCACTCTGTGTGTTTTCCAGGGTCTCACAGTCTATTCATTCCTTTAATCACACTGAGGTTGTTGATGAATGGAGCCATCTGGACGAGTTATTTATGAAGTCTCCGCTCTGGGGACCCTGCGGTAACTGCCTCCGAGTTTTAGCCTGGTACCCAGTGTGCCTCCCTGCTTCCAGCTCTCCCTCACTGGCCACCCAATGGATAAAAACAAATATGGATAGTCATCAAAAAAAAAAAAAAAAGTGGGTGGCAGGGCAAAACAAAATCAAAGCCAGGAGTCTACCACAACAGGCAAAAGCACAGTCTTTGGTCGTCCTGCCTTCAGCATCCTCTGTGTGAAGGGGAACCAGCATTCCCACTGGGCTGCAGTGTTGTGAAGGCTTAATGGGATGAAAGCTGCCTGGCCCGATGCTCTCCCTCTGTGCATAAAGTATGTTGTTTCCAGTGCAAGGAGAAGCTACGACTGGCTGCAGGCGCTCACACTGGCCTAAACTTAACAGCGCACTCTGCACTTCACAGCCATCGATTCCTCACCACGGTCTGCGAGACCCGGATGATCCAGGGCCCCGCTATCCCTGCGGCGAAAGCCCCTTGGGCTCTCACCTGGCTGACCCCGCTTCAATGACTCTGAAGTCATGCTATCAGAGAGGCGTTCCCTGATCATCTTAACTAAAATTACATCCCCTCACCCCGCCTCGCCCTGACCCATGTGGTTCAGTGGTTTGGACATCATGCCGCAAAAGGGAAAGGTCGCCAGACCGATTCCAAATCAAGGCACAGGCCTAGGTTTGGGTTTGGTCCCCAGTCGAGGCATGTGCCAAAGTCAACCAATGGACGTTTCTCTCCCTCCCTTTCTCCTTCCCTTTCCCTCTCTCTAAAAATAAATAAAATCTTTAAAAAATAAAATAAAAATAAAGTGACACCTCTTAACCTCTGCCCCTGTACTTGCTTTTTACTTCCTTTCAAGCTCATATTACTGTTTGACCTTCCACTGTACATCTATTATTTTTTTTTATCATTCTTCCCCACGGATAGGAGGGGTTTTGTTTTGTTCAGGGCTCTCTCTTTGGCTTTTAGAATAGTGTGTGGTGCATAGTAGGTACTCCGTAAGTACGTACTGAATGACTTAACTCATAATTGCACACAAAACACCAAGAGGCTAGCAGGCTGGCCTTCTGGTTGGTTCCCATATTACATTAATCAACTGAGGCCTGGGGAGTTAAAGAAACAGCTCCAAGGCTCTGCCGCTGGTAAGGGGCTGGCAAGGTGAGCTGCCGGACTCAAATCCAAAGTTCTTTCTATCCCACCAAGTTGTATTTCCAATTATCATGCCCCTTTGCTTCCAAGTATACATGGGACAGTGGGTGTCCCCTGGGCTTCTCTTGTTTAGGTGAGAAGTCACGGGGCATGCAGGTATTAGGAGTGATTTCCCCGTGTGTCCTTCACCCCGGTGCAGGCTTGCCTGTGCCATCCTATGCCCAAACCAGAGCACTGGCCCTGGGCTGTGGGCAGACAGCGGAGCACCCATGTTCCAGAGTAGCCACCAGCAGCCAAAAGGAGGGAAGGATTGGGATCAAGCTGAGAAAAGAGGGGAAGAGGGCAGGAAGGGATTGCTGTCTACCAGGCTCCAGAGTGTCAGGCAGGAGAAGTCTAATGACCTGTTCAGAGCGATTTCCGCTCTATAAAGAGGCAATGGCTTCCTTCATTGCCCTGAGGTTTCCACTTGCCTCCTGGGACAGCCAAGTCCTGCAGGGGAGGGAGGGACTCACTGACTCTCAGGTCAAGTGAGAGGAAAGGGTCCTGGCATTGAACTTGAGCTCTGACTTCCTCTGTGACTCACCTGCCCCTTCTGGATACCATTTCTCCAATCGATTAAAGTAAATCTTGGGCCTAGAGCTACCCTGGGGGTTGATCTGGAGAGATGGTGTTGAGAGAGACATGGCCCCTGGCAGGCACACATGGTGTAGGCTGGGAACTATGCTAGGTGCTACATGTCTTTAATCATCACAGAAACACTTGAAGGGGGAATTATCATGCTCGTTTTACCCTTGAAGAAATAGAGGTGCAAGGTCAAGGATCATGTTCAAACTCACAGAGATGGGGAACAACAGTGCTGAGATGAGAACTGAGATCAATCCAGGCTCTTAATAATTTGTCCACCTGAAATGCAGGGTTAGGGTATTGTCACCTCATGTCCTTAGAAGCAGAGCCAGGGCCTTAGAAACTATTAACGTGCATCTTCTGTTTCCCAGACGGACAAACACGCACAGAAAGGAAAGTAACTTGCCTGAGGTCGCAGAGCAGGATCAAAGCACAGTCTAATTAGAACCAAGCCAGACTTTTCTATGGAACTTAAATGCTAATGAACATGTCAGGAAAAAGTACCCCTCTGGACCACAATATTCCCAGGGCCTACCACAGTGTTGGCACCTAGTAACTATTCAAGATATTTTAGAATAAATGAATAAAGGGATGCATGAATTAATAAATTCCCAGGCCAGAGTCACTCCTCTCTTTTTCCTATTCTTGGCACCTTCCTCCAGTGGTACTTTTGTCTACACTCATGTATTTGTCTGATAGGTTCTTTCTGTCCATCTGCAAACTCAATCTTCAGGCACCCGCATAAAGCACACTCATGCCCATGTCCACCACCCTCCCGTCCCATGTTCCAGCTCAGTTCACGGGGACCTCTTTAGCATATGAACCTGGGCAAGTTTCACAGCTTTTCTAGGCCCCAGTTTTCTCACCTACACAACTCAGAGGGTAGCAGAGTCTCCCAAGAGCTGCTGTGAGGACCCGCAGTGCTAGGTGAGCTCAGTGAGGCAGGCACCACCCCCTCGTACATGGGGGTGCTATTGTCAAGGTCATCATCTCCATTTGCTCTTTCAGAGCCCAAATCCCTTTTAATGTGTCTTTTCAGCAGGAGCAGTCATGTGCCTGTGAGGTAGGGGTGTGTGCATGGGAGTGTGTTTTCAGTGAGAGAGAGAGAGAGAGAGAGAGAGAGAGAGAGAGAGAGAGAGAGAGAGAGAGAGAAAGAGAGAGAGGGGATGCGTGCCTGCACACCCCTGCAAACCAAAGACCCCCGTCGGGAAGCCTTGATCACGAAGGCATCCCTGACACCCTTGCCTACGGCACCGCACTGCACAGTTTCCAGGGCCCTTTCCTTTTCCTCCTTCCTTTTGATTCTTACTGCAACATTTCTGAGCAGATGATCTTACTTTCACTTTACAGATGGGGAGAACTGAGGGCCAGAAAGGGGAGCTGACCTGCCACCGCGAGACGTGTGAGATGTAAGGATAGCCATGAAGGAGCTAGGATCTGGAGCCAGCTCCGCGAACTTCCTGTCCAGTGATCTTTCCTCGGCATCTCCGTTCACGAGATAAAGGGGATTAGTGGAGAGCAAGGAAGGAGGCGCTTCTAAAGAAGGAGGCTCTGGGAGAAAAACAAAAGGCAGGGCCATGGCCCCAGGAGAAGACAGGGTGGAAGAGCTGGTAGGACAGAGTCAAGAAGATCCCCCAGGTGCTGTCTGCCGGGCAGCAAGAGCACGGGGCGCAGCCTCTGCAGCATCACGTCCACGCTACCCTCTCCTCTACCTCTGACACTTTAAACACATTTGCTGATAAGCTGAATTTTTACACAGTTCCCACTTGGACATGAACGTGAATCTTGAATTTCCCTCTTTATTTCTAGTGACAGAACTTAGATTTTGATGAGGGGTTGACTCCTCCGAAAACAACAAAGCTGACGTCATAAGCCAAGGGTGGTCTGGCAATGGTGCTTTGGTGGTGAACTTCTGAGCCAGGTGTGGGGGAAGTGTGAGGGAGGGCTTCTGAGGAAGGTCTCCTCCCTCTTGTAAGACGGGGACACTGAAATAGCATCCATTTCTTCTCATGGACACATCTGAATATAATGTTTGGAAGCCTTGTGTCCATCTGGTGATTGGCACTGGGCAACTGTCTCACTGCCAGCCCGAGGGAGGTGCTGGTACACAGCTGGGGACAGAAATAAGGGCATGACATAGATTCAGAGCTGAACCTCTGAAATACTGCTTTGGGACCCACCCCCATCTCTGGACTTCTGTTAACACAAGGAAATACATTTTCTTATTGTTTAAATTGATTTGAAGCGACTATTACTTGTAGCCAAAGGCCACCTGACTCCTCCTGGTGGCTCTTATGTGCAGCTGGCCTTGTGACTCAGTGCAGTTCTCTCTAATGGTGCTGTGACCCCCTGAGTCGGGTAGTCAGAAGTTATTAGTCACAAGTAATAAAGAAAAAATATTTAAGCATGTTTGGCTTTTTAGATAATTGAGACCAGTAGTGTTCAACCTTTTTCGTCTCCTGACACACATAAAAATAATTACTAAAATTCTGTGGCACACCAAAAAATATTACATTTTGTGCTCTCTGACAAAAAATAGGTATAATTTTGATCCCTTCACACCAGACAGCTACTGTCGTGTTGGCTATTTTCATCTTTTTCATTTGGCAATCTAAGGGAAAATAGGTCAGTGCCCCTGACTAAATAGGTAGGTATTGTATGTTTTAAAAATTCTTGCGGCACACCAGTGGGTTTTCACGGCATCCCAACGTGCTGCGGAACACGGGTTGAAAATCACTGATCTAGACCAATGGTCCTCAAATTTTCTCAAGCATCAGAATCACTGAGAGGGAGGTTCTTGTTAAAACACAAGGAGTGGGGCCCCACCTCCCAAGTTACGAATTCAGTCAAGTCTGTGATGGGGCTTGAGAATTTAGGTTTCTACCAAGTTCCCAGATATTGATGTTGCAGCTGTTCTGAGGACCCCATTTTGAGAACAAGTGACACAGACAATTTTATAATACTGTCCTTCGTACATATTTGCATATAAGCAGTGCTTCTTGCTCAGGAGAAAAAGGAAGTGGAACTAGAGCTGATAGTCAGGCACCGAGGAATGTCTAGGGGAGTGAGTCTTGCGTTGACTTCATCCTTCATGTGTGACACGTGGAAATAATGGCTGAGATCCAAGGTTCCTGATACCTGCTCCTTCAGACCCACACAGTGGAGCCTAGGAAACAGGTACAGGGACTGAAGGATCAAACAGGATGAGGTCTCTGTCTTCCGGCCCTGCCTGGAGGTGGCTGCTAATATCTCTGCAAGATCAAAAAGGTACTATTTTCCTTATCAATGCCATCAACATCATCATAGGCTTTATAGATTTCTATCACAGTTATCATGTCATTTAACCTCCATAACAACCTTGTGAGAAAGCATTATGACTATAACTAGGATGAGGAAGGAGGATGTGGAGGAGAGAGAAGGGGGATGAAGAGGAAGGCTCCCATTGTAGAGGTGTGGAAACTGAGGCCAAATGACTTGCTCGTCACACAGTAAGTAAATTCCTGAGCTAACTCCGGTGTCTCTCTACTAAACTGTGATATGTTTGGTGTGTTGGTACAGGTATTAATAATGGATAAGAAAAAGCAAATTCATGAATTCTAGGGCATCTCACTTCCAAAAGAAACTAATTTCTTGCTTCAGAGACACCGGCAGAGTAGACACAGCCTTTTGGGATGGCGTGGTATAGACAAAAGGGCCCAGGGATGTTGGGTGGGTTACTATACCTCTCTGAGCATCCACCTCCTTGGCTTTAAATTTCGAGGCAATAATTACATAGCAAGATCTTAACAGTCCTTGGTCCAAAGTAGACCCTAAATAAAAGAAGGCTCATGATTTTGATAACGATGACTCTTCAGGGAGCGTCTAAAAATGAACTCATACAAGGCCAGGGGCAGAGAAGAGGGTCAGATGGGGCGGCCAGCAGGTTTGGCTTGGGCAGTAGATACAGCACTTCCTTTCTAACCAGGCCTTTGACGCCTGCTTCAAATATTATTTTCTAAAGTCATAATTTGCTAAACCAAGCAGTTCATGGGCCTTACTTCACAAATTATTACTTTGCTGTTTCAAAAGCCTCTTGTAACAAGAACCAGCCCTCCACAAGGCAGGCAGAGAGTCAGAGCCGGGCTCCACGAGGAACACATTGTCTCGGGGGCAACAGACGCATGAAATATATTTTTGGCCAGTGCTAGCTGGATTTTCAACAAGGAGAAAAAGGCCAAACTGTTTTTTGTTTTTGTTTTTGTTTTTTTTAATCACATAGCTTCGATGCTTAGATTTGGACTAAGGTCTGTTCACTCTAAACTTGAACCATTACAGATGCTGCCTCCCTGTTTCATTGACAGGATGTATTTCTAATACAGGTTGCACAGCTTGGTGAAAAGAAAAGGGATTCTCTAGGGAAGAAAGAGTGAGGTTCTTATTTTTGAGTGATTTCTGCAAATGTCTGCTTTCTTCACCAGAGCAGAGAAAGTGTCTTTTTGTTGGTCTTGCCTGGTCGGTGCTGTGTGAAACGTAACTAGGTTGACTCGAAGGCACAGGCATTGCCGAAACACAGGCCGTTACTATTTGAGCCACTGATCTTAACCGCCATGGGTGAAAATGTTTCCATGGGAAAATGTGGTCAGAGTTCCCTGCCATGCTGAGGTGCCAGAAACACCTCTCCCTTACCGCCTTTCACTGGTTCTGCAAGGCCGTGTGGTGTCATGGAAAGAGGTCTATGTTTAGAGCATGATGATATCAGTTCCAGTCCCAGCTTTCCCTGCTGTATTAGCTGAATGACCCTTGGGCTCTCTGAGGCTCAGTTTCTTCATCTGTCAAGCAGGCACAAAAACTCCTACTTCTTTGGGGTTTTCTGAGCTTAAAAGAAAGGAACTTCTGCAGAATCACTTTAAAAGTTTTGGAGCACTGGTACAGTTCTGAAGAGTGGATAGTTAACTGTCCAGTCTGTTAGGATGTGAGCCCCCCCACACGACTTTTACATGAAAGTGGACATTCACTTCTCAGGGCTCCATGGCCAAAATCCCAGGCCTCTCTGCAGAGATGTGCCTGCTTCTGCCTCAAAGCTGCCCAGACAACTCTGCTCCAAAAGCTTCAACTTCCAAATGGCATGAGCTCCAAGATAAAGACAACTGAGAGAGAGCAATGATTGCAACACATGGGGACAATATGTGGCGTAGATCATGCCCTGAGTGGGGCCCTCCTGATGGATGACAGGGAGGAGGAGGAGGAGGATGGTGTGGCAGAGGAGGAAGCAGCAGAGCACAGAGGCAGGTGGCTTCCCAGCTCAGGGGGTGGGGTTTCCTCACCTCCTCCATCCACCCTTGTCCAGCCCGAGAGCCTAAATACCACCAATGTTTTCTGCCCTCTCTGGCCACTGTAACATGGTAATAAATCAAGCATCAGATTATTAAAGCAGGCCACCTGCATGCAACAGCAGTGGCAGAAGGAAGAACTGAGACTTTCCAATGTGCCAAGGGAACTTTCTTGCTTCTTTTTCCTTTATCCTGCTTAGGGTGCCAGCCCTAAGCAAAGCTCTTCCCAGACAGTTTCCCTGCTGAAATATCCTTAATTATTCACCACGGGCCTCAGAAAAAAGATCAAAGCTCTTTAGAGACATCCTAAACAATAAGACCCAACCACTGTTACTGACCCCTTCTCTCCACAAACCATCTCATCTGGGTTCATCCCCAAACAGAGCTCTCAATGTAACACCTCTGCTTTTGTCCCCTCAATGTGGTAGAGCACATCACCCTACCCCCTTGCCTATCACCAGCACAGTCCCCCTTACTGAAATCCTGTTCATTTCCAAGGCCCAGTTCAATGCCATCGTCTCTAGGAAGCTCCTATTGATCCGAAATCCTCTCCCTAGCCCTCTGCATTTCTTCTTTAATCCACAGTTGACCTAGGTTATTGGGTGCTCATGTCATTCACACAAAGGACCAGACATCAGAAGGCTCAGATTTGCATAAATGTTCTTCCTAGATGCATGTGTGCCACATTGTAGAAAACTCTAAAACAACGCTTTCCTTATCTGTAATATGAGAGTAATAATTATATGAGGTTTGTCCATAAAGTATCCAGCCACACAGCCATGTAATATGAAAAATAGAGACATGTATTGAAGAAGATACAAAACATAAGAAACATTGTACATAGGACAATGACGCCTCAGTCCCCTTCAAAGTAGGCACCTTGGGACCTCACACAGTTCTCCCAGTTACCATCAGCTGCCCTGTCATAGTTTCCTGAATCTCATCGACGGTCTTATATCTCTTCCTTTTCAAAGGTGTTTTAGTTTTGGGAAAAGCCAGAAGTCGCAGGGCACCAAATCTGGGCTGTAGTGGGCATGAGGCACTTGGATGATTTAACGTTTTGCCAAAAAACTCTATACAAGACATGATGCATGAGCGGGTGCATTGTTGTGATGAAGCTGCCAATCACCAGTTGCACAGAGCTGTGGCCATTTTTGTCGTATTGAATCTATCAACTGACAAAGAGCATTGAGGCAGTACTCATTATTAATTGTTTGGCCCCGGGAGCATACTTATGATAGACAACAGCTTCCCAATCAGAAAACACAGTTAACATGGGCTTGATCTTGCTGTGACTCTGCTGCTCCTTCTTGGGTCATGGAGAACCAGGCAACTTCCTTTGGGACGACCAGGCTTTCGTTTCGAATTCATAGCCATAGACCCATGATTCATCTCTGGTTACGATTGTCTTGAGGAAATCCGGTTCACCAGTAGTGGTTTGAATCAAGTCTTTAGCAACTGTAGCATGATGTTCCTTCTGCTCTGGTAGCAGAAGCCATGGAATAAATTTTGCCACGACACATTTCATGTTAAGATCCTGCATCAAATCTCAGACACAGAAGTTTTTGGAATCCCCAGACCAGCTTCCAGTTCTTGCACTGTCAGTTGCCGATCTTTGTTGATTGCACAGCCAGTAAATGTTCAACATTCTCAGGTGCTCTGCTTGTTACAGGTCTTCCAGAACATGGGTCACTTTCAACAGATTCTTAACCATCTTTGAAGCATTTGTGCCAAACTTTTATTTGCATTGCACTCATTGCATTTTCCCCAAATGCTTTCTGAATCATCTGAATAGTTTCTGCGGAGGAATGTTCAAGGTTAATACAAAGTTTGATGCAGATTTGTTGCTCTGTTTGCTCAGTCATTTTAAATGTGATGGCCACACAGTACATATGCTCACTCAATGGCGTCTACCGCCCACACTGACTAATACAGTGAAGTCGTCATTGTTCACACATGCTCATTCCAGTCCACTCTCTTTGGCTGTCGGGTTACATCGATGCCGTGCAAACCATTCTCATTATATTACCAATGGCTGGACTTTTCCCCCAACAGACCTTTGTATACCTGCAGCATGGGACTGGTGTGAGTTAATAAATGTGCCAAGAGATAAGAGAGTATATTTTAAGTTTGAAAACTAGATAAACGTGTCATTATGACTTCTTAGTAAGCCTCCCTAGCTGAGTTTTTAATTTATTTCCTAGTGAGCTCTGTCTGACATTTATATCACAGGTTCTCAGGTCCAATTATGACCCAGCACAAGTGATTAGAAAATGTCTGATAAATGCATAACTTAAAAGATGAACGAGTTAAGCAGAGTTAGGAAACAGGACAGAGGACTCTTTTCAACATGAGAATGACCCCTTCTCCATCAACTCAATTAGGGTTCTCCTGATATTTTTTCATAAGATCTAATTGTTCCCTTCATAGAACCTGTCACAGCATGAGTTGTTTATGTATGTATGTTGATTTATCTCTCGGCTGCATTTGACAAGCCCCACCTCCCAGTGATGGGGACCATTTCTCTTTTGCCCATTGAATTCCCAGTACATGGCATGCAACAGCCACTATATATATAAATGAGTGCATGGATATTTTTATTTCATTTATAAAATCAGAAAATCATGCCCAGATGAAAGGTGAAGATAGAGTGTAGCCTTTTGCTTAATAACTATATATTAACATAAGCAGAGACATCTTTTTGCCCCTATTCCATCCTCTAGTCTGGGTAAGGGGCACAGTCTTTGTTCCCATTCCTTCTTACATTCTCTCCCATGAAAACACTTATCATGCTGTACTGCATCTGCCCATGTCCTGTCTGCTTGCCAACTAGACTATAATCTTCAAAACAGAACCACCTGTCATTGGTCTTTATGTCCCAAATGCAAAGCCACGGGTGCTGACACACAGCAACACAGTACAACCACTATGTGAAGTTCTGTTTGACGTGTGGCTCAGGGTCCCTCTGCTTGCTCATAGGTGCTTTTTCTTTTTATCTGGCCTCTTTGGTCACTGAAATTTCTCCTTGTTTACAAAACAGTGCACAAACAATTGAAACTTTGGTTTCACAAATTTACATTGGTAACTCCACATTCACTTGACAGTTCTATCATCTTTCAAACAACCGCAGATTTTCTCTCTGCCTAGGACCCCTATGGACATCATGTGAGACAGAGTGGCCTGTGTAATGTGCACGTGTGGTGAGGACAGGGAAGCCCTGGAGGGGGTGGGGGTAAATAATTGAACTTTGATGGAACCCCACTTCTCTTAAGTTCCCCAGAAGCCAGAAAACCCAGCAGAGTCTCAGAGAACAGTTTTAAAGACAGTTCAGACTATGGAAACAGTGTCCACAGCACATGGGTAAGAGCAGAGAACTCCTTTGTCTATTTGACTATCACAGAATCAGAAGAGCTGCCATAGGGGAAACAGCCTACTAGTATAGAATCAAAATAAATAAATAAATTTCAAGTCATAGGTACTGAGAGGTGATCCAAGCCAGAGAAAGCCAGAGCCAGGCAGCTGGGATGGGAGAAGTGTCATTTGCAAACATGAGGCCCTCTCATGTGTGATTCCACAGAGTTATTGCAACCAGCCTTCTAGGTTGCTGTCATTTTACAGAGGATGAAACTGAGTCTCAGAGAGGTGTGATAATTTACTCAAAACCACAGTGATCCTAAGTGGCCATATCAGGGCTGGAAACAAGATCTGATGCTCCAAATTCACTACCGACCCCACTCTATGACAATGTTTCCTGGTTGGTGACTAGGATGACTCTGGGTGACCTGTCAGGCCTGAGCTAGAGCTGTGGTTCCCAGTCCTGAATTAGCATCTAAGAAAAAGAAAGGAAGAAAGAAAGAAAAGAAGGAAGGAAGGAAGGAGGGAGGGAGGGAGGAAGGAGCGGAAGGAAAAAAGAGAGAAAGATTCTGGTTCGACACCAGCCTTACTGGAAAGGGATCTTCATGGTTGTGACCTGTGACTTCATATTGAAAAACACTCTCCAGGTGATTCTCATGTCTAAGGACAGAGAACCATGCACTTGGAGGGGACTTATGTTCTGGCTCTGGTGTTTGACTTGTGACTTCAACTATCCCTTCAATTTCTGGTCTGTGTGTCCAAGTCTCTCTGTTTGTTGGGGCTCGGAGTAAACTCACTTCATGGTGATCTAAAGAAAAACCCTAAATATACATTCTGTGCTTTACTACTCCTAAAATACACACTTTCAATATATCTGAAATTCACACGTGACCTACAGGTGATGATGAGGTAGGAATAGTTTCTGTCATCCAGGTGGCAGGTAATACTGTGTGCATCTGTGTGAACTTGGATGCCATTCCTGGTGGGTCAACTGGATACAGACAACCCTTGATGTTTCAGGACCCAACTACTCAAGAGCTAATTGTGAAAGGAACATGAGTCCCAAAAGCCCTGCCCACAGCACGGAAGTCTTCCCATCTGTGCCGGAGGAGCAGCGTGGCACTTCCACACACATCCAGAAAGAAAAGCATTCAATGCAGATCGTCCATGTGGGATTCGTGAAGCCAACACCCGGGCGTGCGGCTGCCCACGCGGCATCCACCAGCGTGCCCGCTGGCCTGCTCAGGATGTGCCGCTGGCCAAGTAGGAGAACTGACATCCTTCCCTGGCAACTGCTGGTAAGACCATAAAAGTGCCAGTATTAAAATTTGAAGAAAAACTCCAGAGGTAATAATGGAGTCTTCTTTTAAAAAAAGGCAGTAATAAAAATGAGTGATGTATTAATACATGCTACAACATGGATGAACCTTGAAAACATTATGTTAAGTGAAAAAAGCCAGTCACAAAAGAACACATAGTGTAAGATTCCATTTCTATGAAATGTCCTTAATAGGCAAATCCGTAGAGACAGAAAGTCACCTACTCTTTGTTCGGGACTAGGGAAATGAGAGGAACAAGGGAGTGGTTGCTAACGGGTTTTATTTTGAGGGTGTTGAAAATGTCCTAAAATTAATTATGGTGATAGTTACAACTCTATGAACGTTCTAAAAACTATTAAACTGCACACTTTAAACAGAAAAATTGTATGGTATATACATTATATCCCAATAAGGCTGTTAAAAAAAAAAAAATACGAGGGAAAAAAGAAGCACAGCAAAGCCAATCCTTTGGCTCACAAAGAGGACAATGGTGTATGGAAAAACCCAGAATTCAATTACCCTGAATCAAAAAGTGATTCAGAAAAGGCAGAAGCTTGATGTGAAGAAGTTTTATAATAGGTGGACATTTATTTTACTTTTATATCACAAGAATGATGTATTATAAAAAATATAATCAGAGTAAATGAACTATTTCAATTAAGTCTATAAAATTAATTGGTAAGAAAGCATTGGGTTATAGTTCAGTTGGCAGTATTTTTTTTTCCTATCTTAATGGCACTTAAAATAAAGTGGCTCTTAAAATCAACGGCATCTCAATGTGATGAAATATAGTATTTGAGTCTCAGCTACTTGATACTGGTTTTTCCAGTCAATGACTAGCTGTGAAATACACTTTACCTTCTCCATTCCTAAGCTTTCAGATCTTTATAGTGGATTTATTTCTAAGAATGCTGTTGGCTCTCAGATGTTCCAGTTCTAATTTAAAATTCTATTGCTGTCTGGTGGGAAATTCACCATTCATTAGATCCTACACCAGATCACAGGCTTAAAAAATAAGGAAAAGAGGAAAACGTCACATCTGTCTATATCTCTCTTCTACTGAGAGAAACACACTAAAAGAGAAAGGTAGAACAATTTCTTGTACCTTTCCCTTGATTGCCTGTAGATTTCATTGCTTATTCCTCTCTGGATGCCAGACCCCCAGAGACCGGAGAGTGAGAGGGAGCACAACAAGAGGGCTGTGGTCTAACGTTTCCCCACGGCAGCCCGCCACTTGAGCAACAGTGTTGGCCCCTGGATGAGACCTCCTTGGGGTGTAATTGTCCAACTTGCAGGTGGCGTCCTGAGGACCAGTGTACAGGGCACCAACCAGGACATCTACCACACAAACCTCAGAGGGCGCTCAGGAAGAGATAAGACTTTACAAAGAAAGACACACAGTGGAAGAAGAGACTGGCTTCTAAGCTCCATCAGAGAAATAAATCTTTTCTAGTGGGTTCCAGGATTCTTTTTAGTCGCCAGACTTGATAAAAAAAAATTATTTGTGTCTAAAATGCAAAG
Organism: Furipterus horrens; assembly: GCF_987537825.1. Classification (NCBI taxonomy): domain Eukaryota; kingdom Metazoa; phylum Chordata; class Mammalia; order Chiroptera; family Furipteridae; genus Furipterus; species Furipterus horrens. The sequence continues at coordinate 189,734,287 of NW_028327174.1, forward strand.
GCCCATGTTTACTTTAGCCATCGCCAAAGCAAGTGAGAAATTAGAAATGCCTAAATGTTAACACTGGAGAAATGGTAAGTAAAATCTGGACTATATATAAAACACTAAACAAGCACTAAATTATTTGCAATACTATAAAGGAAAGATTTGGCTTTCATTATGTAATAAAAAAAGGGAGAGGGTGATCCAGTCAGGATGGTGGCATAGACAGACGTGGCTCACCTCTTTAAACGACCACATCAAAATTACAGCTAAAATATAGAACAACTATCAGCCAGAACCATCAGAAATCAAGTGGAATGGAAGTCTGAAAACTACAGAATTAAAGAAACCACATCCATCGAGACAGACAGGAGGGGTGCACACATGGAACAGGCTGGATTTGCACCCACATGAGGTAGATAAAAATTCAGGAGGGGTATCTCAGGAGTGAGGAGTCCCAGCCCCACACCAGTGCCCCTCAGTCCAGGGTTCCAGTGCAAGGAAGATAAGTCCCCACTATTTCTGGCTGCAAAAATCAGCAGAGATTGAGTTGGTGGAAGAAACTGTTGGAGCCCCAAGCAATTTTTCTTAAAGAACCCTCACATGGACTCACTTACTCAGACTCAATCCCTCGGAGCTCCAGCACTGGGGTAGCAGCTTGAAAGGCACCAATTGTATAAAGGGAGAAACTGAAGTATCTGGCATCAAGGCCAGTAGGAGCCATTGTCTCTTTTCTAAACCATCCCCTGAACAGAGCTGGCAAGCTGGAGACATGTCTGAGACTCCATCAACCTGGCTAACACTGTTTGACCTGCCTTAGAGATCCCCAGAGACTCTGCCTCACCCAATTTATAGGCCCACCCAAGCTGCTTTACCGTATGAATGGCTGGTCTTGGCTCATGCTTCACAGCTCCCTAAATCTTTTCAAATAAACAACAGCTGGCCTCAGTGATCTCTAGGCACAGCACTGCCAGCAGACAGCTTAGATTCACAGCTTGGCTTTGCCTGGGAATCTCCAAGCCCAGCACAAGTAGCAGCCATCTCAGATTGCTTTATGGCTCAGGCAGGGTGACACAGGAAAAGTACAGGTGGGGGTTGACCTTGGCCCGCACCACCCGGGAAACCCCAGGGCCATCACAACCAGTACACAGCTAGACCACATTGCAGGACCACCACCTTGGCCCTGCACAGCTGATACTCCACAGAGGGCGGATGTTGGTGGTCAGTGGTCACAAACAGGCCTTGCAACTGACTGGCCTGGGTAAATCCCTCCCATTGATCTGCCAACTGCAACCAAGGCTCAACTTCAAGAGGAAGGTGTACTCAGCCCACATGAAAGGTGCACCTCAAGCACCCAGCTTGAGTGATAGGGAAGGCTGTGCCACTGGACCCTACATGACACCTACTACATTAGGTCATATTATCAAGTCACAGAATCAAAGCAACTATACCCAAAAATACAGAAACAAACACAGAGAGGATGCCAAATTGAGGAGGTAAAGAAATATGGCCCAAGTGAAAGAACAGAACAAAACTCCAGAAAAAGAACTAAATGAAACGGAGATAGTCACCCTATCAGATGCAGAGTTCAAAACACTGGTGATCAAGATGCTCAGAGAAATGACTGAGTACAGCCACAAAATAAAGGAAGAAGTGAAGGTTATACAAAGTGATAAAAAGAAAAATATACAGGAAACCAACAGTGAAGGGAAGGAAGCGTGGATTCAAATCAACAATTTGGAATCAAAGGAAGAAATAAACATTCACCTGGAATGGAAAAAAGAAAGAATTGAAAAAACTGAGGAGAGGCTTAGGAACCTCTGGAACAACTTCAAATGTACCAACATCCAAATCATAGAAGTGCCAGAGGGAGAAGAGGAAGAGCAAGAAACTGAAAACTTATTTGAAAATATAATGAAAGAAAACTTCCCTAATTTGGTGAAGGAAATAGACATATAAGTCCAGGAAGCACCGAGAGTCCCAAACAATTTGGACCCAAAGAGGAGCACACCAAGACACATCATAATTAAAATGCCAAAGGGTGAAGATAAAGAGAAAATCTTAAAAGCAGCAAGAGAAAAGCAGAGAGTTACCTACAAAGGAGTTCCTATAAGACTATCAGCTGATTTCTCAAAAGAAACTTTGCGGACTAGCAAGAAGTATCTAAAGTGATGAAAAGCAAGGACCTACAACTTAGATTACTCTACCCAGCAAAGCTATCATTTAGAATGGAAGGGCACATGAAGTGCTTCCCAGACAAGATAAAGCTAAAGGAGTTCATCATCACCAAGCCATTATTACATGAAATGTTAAAGGGACTCAAGAAAAAGAAGATCAAAACTATGAACATTAAAATGACAACAAGTTCACAACTATCAAAGACTAAATCTAAAAAATAAAAACAAATACAAACTAAGCACACAACTAGAAGAGGAACAGAATCAGAGATATGGGGATCACTTGGAGGGTTATCAGCTGGGAGGGAGAAAGGGGAGGATGGAGAAAATGATGCAGGGATTAAGAAGCATAATTGGTAGGTATAAAATAGACAGGGGGTTGTTAAGAATAGTATAGGAAAGGGTGAAGCCAAAGTATTTACGTGCATGACCCATGGACATGAACTAAGATGGGGGTGAGACTGCTGGAGAGAAGGGGGGTTCCAGGGGGAAGGGGGGCAAGGGAAAAAATAGGAACAACTGTAACAGCATAATCAATAAGATATACTTTAAAAATAAAGGCAGTTCTTCAAGCTTGTAATAAAATGAAGTAAAATAAAACAAGGTCATTTCAAGTTAATATGTTTTTCATTTTAAGCTAAAGATCATTGGAAAAATGTAAGTTCATTATCAACTTTAAGAATAACTTAGAAAAATATAAACAAAGCCAAGGTATAGATTCAGGAAAGAAACAGGTAACATTTTAAAGTACTTTAAGACCATCAGTCCCATTCATCAAAGTGCTGTTCTAAGAGAATTATTTTTGAAATAACCTTCATACGTATCTTTTGAATGTCCAAAAAAGTCATATATGATGGTATCTGTGTTGGACAGTGATAATCATTTTTTGGAAATAATTTAGATTGACTATTAGTTCAATTAAGTATGCATCCTAAGGACCATCCAATTAGTGTGTTTGTTTATTTGTTTTTAAACTTAAGAAAGATTTGAAGGAAATTAGGGGAGTTCTTCATACTCATGGGTTTCAGAACCACAGCATAAGAGAAAATTGATACACTCTTTAGTTAAGTATGATATGGTTTTGAAACAGATTGTCATAAAGGAAAAAGAAGCTTAAGTGAACATAGGAGTGTTAATATTTCTTCAACATCCTGAAGTGTGATTGTTGGATCATATGATAGATCTATTTTTAATTTTCTTGAGGAACCTCCACACTGTGTTCCATAGTGGCTATATCATTTAACATTGCCACAACAGTGTACAAGGGTTCCAATTTCTCCACATCCTGGCCAACACTTACTGCCTTTTCTTCTTTCGGTAATATCCATTCCAACATGTGTGAGTTGATCCCTCATTGTGGTTTTGATTCATGACAGCCAAGATACTGAAACAACCTAAATGTCCATCACCAGGTGAATGGATAAAGAAAATGTGGAATATACATACAAGGAGACATTATTCAATCTTTAAAAAGAAGGACGTTCTGCAACGTGACAACATGGATGAAGTTTGGGGACATCATGCTGAGTGAAATGAGTCAGTCACAGAAGGACAGATATTGCATGATTCTATTTACATGAGATATTCCAAAACAGTCAGACTCACAGAAACAGAGTGGGGCTAGGAGAAGGGGAAATGGAGAGTTATTGATAAACAGATCTAAAGTTTTAACTTGACCAGATGAATAAGGTCTAGACATTGCTGTACAACAAGTGCCTACAGTTAACAATACTGTACTGTACCCTTAAAGATTTGCTGAGAGGAGAGCTCATGTTAACTGTTTTTACCACAATAAAATAAGATTAAAAACAAAGGAGCTTAAAATTACTTGCAAAACAGAAGCTTGGGCAAGGTGGAGTAACATTCTGCTATGCCATATGCTATGTTGCTTAGCTGAAACAGTGATCCCTTTCAAATCATGTTCCCTTAAGACAAGCCTTTATTTTCCTCACCCCCCTTCCAGTGGCCTCTCTTGAAAAATGCTCCTCGTCCACAGATGGTCAACATTATGATGGAATTTTGTTTTTCTCTCATGTGAATTTGGAGCTGATAGAAGCTTCCCAGCTCCTTGGTGGGACCTGCTGACAAACCCGCTGGCCCCAGAACTATCTGTGACGTCAAGATGATGCTTCTGAGATTCCTCTTGGTACCTTCTGCTGACCCACAGGGCCCAGCGGACAAGCACTGATGAGGACTTGGAGCCCAGACTTTGTCACTGCCCCTCACAAAGCCAATGTGACCTGGAGTGCATGGCTGATCCCTCCACTGTGCCACCCCCCCACCCCACCCCATTAGAAGACGACAGCATCCAGTTCTAACAGAGAGAACGGGGAATGGGTTAGCAACATCAAATTCCCTGCAGAAGCACTTGGAGAGAAGCTGCCAAAAGGGACCTTGTTTGTAAACTCAGGCAGTTGCACTCAAAACCGTCCGAGGGCACTTCCTGGCTGACACTCTGGTAGTCTACGATGAGTCAACCCCGAAGCTTGCACTGAGGCCACCATACGCTGTCTCGGGACAAGTGAGAAAGCTGCATGAAAAACGGAGTTTCCCTAGATAGTGAGGGGGAGGACACTGGAGGCAACCCAGAGGCCCTCCGTGTCTAATCATGTGACTCACCTATGACTGTATCCCTTTCCCACAAACACACACGCAAATGTTTATCATCCAAAACTGTCACTGACAAAGGACACAGGTATCTCAGACATGATAGTGGTAGGTCTTTTCCTGAAATGGCCCACCTGCTATATTTCCATTTTTATGGGTGATTTGCTATACTTACACATCCCAGAAATAAAGAAATGGATAATTTAGGCTCCTCTATTCATGTAGGTTTCCTATACTTTTGACAGGAAATCTACTGCTTTTCTGATAATTAAACATTTCTGATCTTGGGTCATTTAGTGGATTAGTTTTTTTAAGAGCATTAGAAATTTTCATTGGAACACCGTAAGGGCTCACAGACCTCTTATACTTTTGATGCCAAAGGTCACACTTTGGATTAGGTACTGGGGGCCAGGCCTCTAGACCACAGGCACAAATACAACAGCGATTTTCCAGGAGTCAGATCAGTGGGAAATATGGCAAAGACGAAGAAGCTGAGAGACATATTTTGTGGCTGTGTTAAGGACATAAAAAGTCATGAAGCATAAAAATGCCTCAGAAGGATTCCCCCATCTCTCTTCCCAGTGCAGAAACGTTTTGGAATCTAAGCCAGAAGACCTTTGGTGGGAATGCCCGTGTCCTGTTCCTGGCCCAGCCACCAGCTCCCTGTGTACCTGAGCAAACATAGATGGGCCCGCTCCTCTGCAGACTCTGGGACAGCGATGTTCCTGGCCCAGAGATGGGCCAACCTTCCAGATGTGTCAGACCTGGCATAGGGGGCCGTCTGCCTGGGGCCATGGGCTATCCTCAAGAAAACAGAGAGTTTGAGAGGGCCTGGAGTTTCAACCCCTCCCTGTGGCTAGATGCCAGTGAGTTTCTGTAACTTTCACACATCTTTATGCGCAAGTGCCTACAGATTTCTCTAGGAAGTGTTACTACCCAAATTAGTGAATGAACTGCCAATGGGAGTCTTCACACACACACACACACACACACACACACACACACACACACACACACACCATGCTATACTCAGTGCCTAATTTGGGATATTCCAATCTCTTTTCATTATCTTAAACCAGTCATTTTTCAAACATTTCAAAGCAGTAGAACCCACCTTTCTGAAACACCTTACGTACACATCCTATATGAGAACAGAGGGCAATGGGGCCATCAGGTCATACCCAACACCCTTCCCCATCCGCTCCTTGGCTATCCCACTGCACAGCTCGCTGTCCCCTGAGGTCTAGCCACAGAGCCCTTAAGCTCTGAGAAGCATATTTGAAAACTATAGTTTAAGGATTTTTATAAACAAATGAAATCTTTCTTAAAATGCAATTTCAAAATCACCCATTTTTAGCAGGAAAAAACTTTTAAGCAAGTGCCCATGTAGTCAGTGTCAGAATGCATTCAGCAAACGTTTTTGGGATATAGGGTGCAGGCCTGGCACTGTGCTAGGCAGTGGGTGTGAAGAGATAAATGAGACACAACCTTATCATCAAACAGCCCTTATTACTGAGTGGCCTTAGAAAAGCCGCTTGCATCTCTCTGAGTCCCTGTTCTGTCCTCGAGGAGTGAAATACGCTAACAATGGGAGTGCTCATGGCTGCTGTTGTCCGGAACGTCTGCATTTTCCAGAGGTTGGGTTCCGGAGCACGGTGTCAGACTCAACTTCTGGTTTCCTGGCTTTGCAGATGAGCCATGTTTCCGATTCCAGGGCTGCAGAGGACAGGAGAAGTCAGCAAGGGGATACTGATGAGGATGACCTGAGAACAGGGACGGGGCTGATGCCTGAGTCTTCTGACCCAAAGTGTTGAAGATATTAAAGATGGTGGTGGGAAAGGACTCCAGGGTTAGGGTGCCCAGAGCCTAGCAGAAATGTCACTGTCAAATCTATCAGTCTGAGAGACAATGAGTTTCCATTGCACATAACATTCCCTTCTGCATTCCAAATGCCTCACAATTTGCAAAGTATTTTCACTGGCGGGATCATGCTTGATCCTCCTGGCAAGGTAGTAGGTGTGTAGGAGGGATATTGTCTCCAATTCAGAGATGGGGCACCTGCATCTCAGAGATGCAAAATGACTTGCCCAATGTCAGATAAGTGACAAGCAGCAGAGCCTGAACATCTCAACATGTCAGGAGTGCTGAGCTCCACACTCTGTTGTAGTTGAGTAATATATTGAATTAGAGATAGGTGTGGGTCTGAGCTCTGGCTTGGGAGGGTAAAGATGGAGTTGACATTGACTACATCCCATCATGTCACAATGAAGCACAGTTATTGCCTTTTGGAGATTAACCAATGAATGGGGAAGACAGGTGTATCAAGAGGTAAACAGTATTTCATGCAATGAGGCCTCCACCAGAGATACGTACAGGTGTTTGTTGAATTGTTTGTAGCAACCATGTGTTAGATGTGTTTTATTCCCAACTTTCTGATGACAACACTGAGGTTCAGAGAGGCTAGGTCACCAGCCTCCAATCCACGCAACCAGTACAAGGAAAGAGCAGGAGCTGAACTCGTCACTCCAGCTCAGAAGCCCTTGATCTTTGGACTTCACCTAGCTGCCCTTAGCTTCAGTGAGAACATCTGCAGCCATGTTGGCTAGAGAGGACAGGAATAATATTATTTCATTTAGGTTTTATTTATGTGGTGCCATGATATTTATCTAGAAGCTTTCATCTGAGAGATGTGAAGTGTTTTATAAACAGGTTCTTAGGGTTGCCTTTCTCCCCTTCCACTCCTCCACCCAAGTTCTTGGGAACCAAAGAGGTTGCCAGAGGTGGCCAAGGTCACAAGTATGGACAGGTGGATGTGTGAGTGTGATGGTGGTTCCCTGCATGTAGACACAGCTGCATTTGGTGATAATAGCAGTAATCTCTTACCTTGTATGTTTCTCTGTTGTTTACTAAACTCTTTCATGTCCAACTGTCATTTGATCCTCACACCAGTCATGTGAAATAGGCAGAGCAAGCATTAACTTACAGAGGAGAAAACTGAGGCCCAGGGAGGTCAGTTAATTTGCCTAAGGACGCTTGGCCTGTCATCAGAGGGCTGGAGATCAAACCCAGGTCTACTGATCCATGAGAAGGCAGTATTGCAGAGTATCTGAGAGGCTGGGTTTTGGACCAGGCAAACCTGAGCTTGAATTCTACATCTACTATTGTACCCTCAGGGCTGTATGCCTGGACCAGTGGACTTCATCTCTCTGATCCTGTTTCTTCCTCTGTGAAGCAGGCCAACTAATCAGCCCTACCCCAGTGAGCTGTGAAGACTCCACATGAAAACTATATATAAAGTATAAAGAACTTATCATAATGCCTGGCATGTAGTGAGCTCTCAATAAACAGCAGCTATAATAAAGATCCCAAGATCTCCTTCCACTCTAACCATTGTCTGGGACAAAGGGAGTGAGGCTTGCATACAGCTGAGGACGTATGCTTAGGGGCAGGTCCAGGTACAAGGTTTAACAGCAGCTGAGTTTCCAAGCCCCCATTCCGCTCTCAAGTCTCATCTCCCATGTGGGACACATTCTCAGGCAGCCCATTGGCAGCTGCTAGCTTACCCCGGCTTACCCCTCCTAAGGGGCCTTGCCCACCTGTCTCCAGTCCTCTCCATGTGGCAACCCCACTTGGACTGGGAGAAGAGCAGCAAACCTGCGTCCTCAGGTGCTCTCCTCCTAGCTCTCCCACCTCGTCCTCAGGTGCTCTCCTCCTAGCTCTCCCACCTCGTCCTCAGGTGCTCTCCTCCTAGCTCTCCCACCTCGTCCTCAGGTGCTCTCCCCCTAGCTCTCCCACCTCGGGATGCAGCCAAAGAAAACCAAAGCACTGTGTTTGTTTTCTAAGCCGGAGCCAGAAGCGATTCCCGTAAGGCACGCCTGGCTTAATGGGGCCGTGTCTGGGCCCTGCCTCTAAGCCAGGCTCTGGCAGAGTCAGAGGCTGCTCTCCTGCCTGGCCTCACTGCAGGCGGTGACATTTGCTTAATGGCGGCATCCTGGTTCTGGTTCTGTCTGCACTAACTCACCCGGTGGTGACCCTGGACATGTTCCTTTCCCCACTCAGGGCCCCATTTTCTCCACCTTTACCCAAAGTCAGTGTCTTTCTTTTTCTTTTTTTCTTTCTTTCTTTCTTTCTTTCTTTCTTTCTTTCTTTCTTTCTTTCTTTCTTTCTTTCTTTCTTTCTTTTTTTCTTTCTTTTCTTTCTCTTTCTTTCTTTCTTTCTTTCTTTCTTTCTTTCTTTCTTTCTTTCTTTCTTTCTTTCTTCTTTTAATTTTATTTTTTTTACTATGGCAGCTTCCTCTAAATCAGTAATTCCCCACCCTGGCTGCACAAGAGAATCACCTGGGGAACTTTAAAAAATGAATGCCTGAGTCCCACCCTCATAAATCCCCCTCAGATGGCTCTGGCAGTTTTTAGAAACTCAATAGTTGTTTCCAGCAGCCAGCCAGGGTCTAGATCCAGGACCCTGAATTAATTCTGAGAGCCTCGTGGATGCCGTCATTTAATGATTCTATGAAAGAGGTAGAGGAGTAGAAACAGAGAATTGTAGAAGGAGAAATCCTGACGGCTCTTTGTCTCAAACCACCATCTAACCACACTGCCCTGCCGGACACACGGGCAAGTGGAGGCCCCCTAGAGCAGGGGTGCGTCTAAAGCCGTCTAATAAGTCACTGGTAGCCTGGTCTACACTTGGGTCTCCTGAGTCACATTACAAATAACAAAATGCAGACAATGAAAAGATTCAAAGGAGGGAGAGGGAGAAGCTGAAAGTAAAGAAAGAAGGAAAGGCAGCTGAGGGCAGGTTATAAAAAGGAAGGCAAAGAGAAGAAAGTACAAGAAAAAAGAAAAAAAGGAGGTAAGGGGAGAAAAGTGGGGGACATCCAGGAGGGAGAAATAGAGGCAGAAAATCCGTGAAAAGGGCATGAGCCACTTGGATAGTTCCTGTGAGTCAGGGCGGCTCTGAGTCCCTCTTGGCTGCACGGCGCTTATTTGGCAATTGCAACCTGGGCAAGAGCTCCCATCCCAGCTGGGGCCCGGGCTGGGGCTGGAGCCTGCTTGGGGGCGGTCTGACTTATAGCTGCTGCCTCCTCACCCAGCTTCCAGCCTCTTGCTCAAACCAGGCAGCAGGCAGAATGAAGGCTCTTTTGCAAGGTGATCCCAGCAGAAGAGGACCTTACATACAACCTTTACGGAAGGATTCCGGCGAGGGGTAGGGAGCAGAGGGGGCAGGAGACCCTGTGCCCCCATCATGCTTAACCGCTGGGCAACCCCCAAACAAGCCTGTGTTCTCCTGCCTCTGGGCCCCTGTTTGATGCACACCTCTGCTGGTGTGCCCTTCCCCACGGACAACCTACCTAGCATGGCATTTGAGGCCACATCTGCTCCCGGAATAGCTCCTTCCTCTCCATTCCCCTCCATGCTTTTCACCCTGCCTGTAAGACCGTCTACTTCCCCAAATGTGAGTGGAAGCCTCCCCACTTCATTCCCTGGCTTAAAATCTCACACGAAAGGTCCCTGTTTGAATCTTACTCCTTCCAAATGGTCCTCTCAGCTCTTCATAGCCAGAATCATTCCCTTCACCTTCTATAATTCCACACCAAGTGTCCTGACCCTCCTCCGCAATAACCTAGCACCCTGGGCTTTGGTATCAGACCACAGAACTGACCGTTCCTGGGTGACCAGAGTTACGTCTATAGAACGTCCCTGGGCATGAGCTGTGGACTCTGGACAGACCCGAGTTTTAATCAAGACCCCACCACCAGCCGCCTGCCTGTTTTATGGCTCCGCACCCCCACCTGCACGATGAATGTCCCCACCTGCACGATGGATGTCAGTCCTCACCTCCTGGGAGAGCTGTGCCGCCGCCCCCAGCAGTGTTAGTGAGGAGGAGAGCAGGAGAGCAGGAGGAGAAAACAAGAACGAACCCTGCTAGGCTGCAGCTACACAGATGCTGTTAACACTCTTTCACTGACGGGGAAACTGAGGCTGGCAGTTCTGAAGTAATTTCACATTCACACTCAAGATCTCCTTTCCTCCCCCTCCCAGCCCTGGGCGGCAGATGGAATTTCTTGTCGGTAGAATGAGAGAAGGACCCTATCTGGTGTAGGGAGCTTGGGCCAAGGCCGGGGTAGGTTAGAACTGGGATCCTCCTGACTGTTAGATGCCTGGTCTTGTTCTAGGACTCTGTGGCTGCAGGAAGAGACACAGGCGTGGCTCCACTGTGAGCACACGCCCGCCTTTGGGTGCAAGGGGACCTGACTGTGGGCCTACGGGAAGGGGAACACACTCGGGGAACACCTGCCTGCTCTGCCTCTCACAGGAAGCCAGGATGTGGAGTGGGGAGAGAAGAAGGGGCACTCCACGGCCGGCCGGCAGAATGCTTTGGGAGAATGTTTATTTGGTTTCATCATCCCAAGGAGATTCTCAACCATGGTGACTCTGAAAGGTTAGTAGACATGGAATCACTTGGGGAGTGTATAAAAAAATAATGATTCCCAGAAATTCTGATTCAGTAGCTTTAAGGTCAACCCGGTAATTTGCATTATTAAAATGTTCCCCCTGGTGATTGTGATGTAAATGGACCACACATTGCAAAATGCTTTAGCCCATTCCCTGATCTAAGTCCTCTGGCTCTCTTCCCAGCCTGGTCTGCCCCTTCCTCAGCATTACCTTTTACTGGGAATGCTGAGTAAATCAATGGATGTACCCCCTCCTCTTTATTCTGCCCTCTCCCATCATTTCCTCTGGTCCTGTTTCACCTGGGCCCTAGACTCGGGGAGGCGGGTCTGAGAGACAACAGCACTGTTCTACTTCTATGAGGTCAGCCCCCCCACCCCCCGGGGCTCAGAGCCTTGAATGCCCCCTCTTGACTCTTCTGGGACTCAGTTCTATCAGTTACTGTATTTCCTTCCCTCCAGAATTGCTTCTTCTCCTCCATTAATTTCCATTTGGGAAACTGGCCCCAATAGCCACATGGTCAGTGGTCCTGGCTCAATCCTCAGAGTCTTTATTCACTCTGCCCACTCAGTCTTTTCCAGCAACCCTCTGATACACACACACGCACACACCACATACACACCATTCACCCCCACACAAACACACACATATACCACACACATATATACATACACACATATACCTACCACATGCATATAAACACACACACCTCACACATGCATAACAGACACACACAAACACACATACACACCCCTCACCATCTCCACTTTCCCATAGATTCTGCCACTCAGCATCCCTCCCCCTCCATCCTCACTACCATCACTCTAGTTAAGCTCTCCTTTCTCCCTGGACCACTGTAGTTCAATGACACTGAAGAGTAGAAAATGAGGGGGTAAGCAATCAGGCTGGGGATCAAGGGAGCAGGACCTTCCCATCTCAGATTCTCAGGAAATGGGAAGAGCTATGCAGAATGAGGGACGTCAGAGAAAAGTCAAAGATGATGTCTAACCAAGTTTGCAGTTCTATCCATAATGATAAAGTCAACAGATTTCAAAATAGTCTGCCATATACTACACACACACACACACACACACATACACACACAATATACACATACACATACACGCATATACACATACATGCATATACACATATACACACATGCATATACGCATGCACGTATACATATTTATATACATATCCTTGGTTGTCATAAGTTTCAGAAAAACAAAGCGTCTATGAACACTTTGCTTCCTGTCCTCCCAAACTTGGCCCACTGGACTCTTATAACACCAAAGATTCTAAGATTCTTCCCTCATGGAATGTGTGAAGGCGTGGTAAGTGAGAAAAGCATTTTTTTAGTCAACTTCCTTCCCATGTGTCAGTTAATCTATCATCTAAAACAGTCATACTACTAGGAAAATAATATGTTTTGTTCATCTTCATTTATATTCTTTGGGAATATTTTGTGTGCGTGTTTGTGTGTCTGTTTTTGGATGTGTATGTATATGGGGAGCAGGTGTTTGTCTCAGCTGAAAGTAATCTAAGAAAACATGTTTTTTTTCAAACCCTTTTATTTAAATAAAGAACCACTTATTGCTAATAAGATCTCCTGAGAAAAACCCAGCAGGTAGAGGTAAGACACTGCCAATAGCAGGAGGTGAGTGGACACAGAGACTAGTCTAACCTGCTTCCCTTGATGGCCTTATAGCATTCCCTCAGGTTCTAATAACATAGTTTCACAAACTATTGATCTAGTCCAAACTCCTTCTTTTGAGAACCAGAGAGAGCAGGAGACTTGCTGGAACTCACACAGCAGCTGTAGTAGAACTGGGATTTGAACCTTTGATTCCTAACTCTTGAATCAGTGTTCCTTGAGCTAAGTGGCTCTGCTGTGTGTGCTGGAGTGATAAACCCCGTCCGGGGCTCAAAGGCAAATGCAGATCCAAGGCCTGGTGACCTGAAACTTGGCATCGCCTGGGCCCAAGTGTGGGTCTGGCCACTCTGGTCCAAACTGCCACGGGCACAGCACATGAGTGTCCCAACCTCTGCAGGATGGCCAAGGGCTCCTGGTGAGCCTTCCTGGCTTCGTTTGGAAACCCACAGAGTTATCAGTGTTCTGAAGATAATGGAAAAGGTTCTGTCAGGGAGAGGGGGCAGTAGGGCAGAAGGCGCCGGGCCCAGCACAGAGAAGACCGAGGCAGCGTCAGAGAACGCGGCCTGGTGGGACAGGGTGGAGGGTGTCCTCTGCCTGAGAGTCTTAAAAGATGTTGGAGTCCAGCTCAGGCAAACCTCTTCTGGAAAAGCAGGTATTTTCCTCCCTCTCTTTGCTTGTGTGTCTCCTTTTTTAAATTTTCTTTTTCTTTTTTCTAACAGTCAGCCTGTTTGAGGAAGATTTTTGTGAATCTGCAGACACACCAGGGAAGCTGACGGAGAGTCTGCCTTTTGACTCTAAAACAAGACTGATCGATAACCAGTCTCGCCTCACTTCATTTTAGTCCCCAAATTAAAACTATATAAAAAGATGCAACTTTAGGGGTTTAGGGCATTCAGCGCCAAGGAGCCCTAGGTTGGGTTGTGGCACCCAAAGAGCACGGAGCCAGGGGCCAGGGGCCAGGGGCCAGTGATGATCTCCCTTTACTTGTCTGGACCTCGACTTCCCCCATCTGTCAATGACTATTATCCTCAGCAGATATTTACTCAGCAGCGACTCTGGGTAGGGCACCGTGAGAGGCCCTGAGGTAGGATAGAAACCACGTGTGAGTACAATTGTGTGCTCTCAAAATGCTTGTGAGTTTTCAACTCTGAGAGGCAGTGGAAAGAGAGCTGCCTTTGGAATCAGAAAGAGTCGAGCCCCAATCAAAAGCCTACCTATTAGGCTGGGGCAACGTCAGCGGAGACTCCTCTGCTTTATGCGTGAGGTCCAGATAATAGCTCCCGCCTCACACAGTCCTGGGCACATTGCTGGCGCTCAGCCAAAGTTACAGCCTCTCTTCCCTCTCTTACAAAATCTGGGCAAGTCAAATTTGGGGTGAGCTTGTCCCTGGATTATACGACCTTGGGCAAAAGCCATGGACGAACATGATATCAGGCTCCAAAGGGCCTTCTACTAGTAACAGGTGGATGTAAGTACTGGGGTAAGTTGCTAAATAAGCATTGAATGAATGATTAAACTATTAATAGTGGAAGTTCGGCATGCTTGTGACTGTTTTACCTTTAAATTTTTATAATTTCACACAAATTATCACTATAATAGTCACTTCATTCGAATGCACTTCTTACGCAGGGTATAAAATATGAAGTGGTAGCTGGAATGCTGAAAGCCTAATAAGTATCTTAACAAAACCACAGACACAGAGTATCATGGTAGGAAAAAAATAACCTTTTTTTTTTCTGACAAAATCTTTACCGAATGAGACCCCAGTCCAGAAAAGTGAATTGTTTCCTGCAAAAAGACCATTTGATGTGTGGTTAAGGAGCAAGGAAGAACCTGCTCTGAAGTCCAGTGTCCTGGGTCCAATCCCACTGTTGTCACAAATTTACAGTGTGACAAGGGTCCAGTCCCTGGTAAAAACCATTCTATTGGGTTACATGCTGTTTACCTAAATGTGGGATACATAAGAATTAAATCATTTAATGAAAGAAAAAAAAAAAAAAGAATGTTCTAGTTTTCTTTCAGTCCTTCAAACTCAGTCATGGAGAATAGCTTGGTTTGGCGCTGATATTCTTGACAAGTCTGTCACTTTTGCCAACCTCCCTTCTTTCAAAGGGACAAAACCAAGCTGTAGCTCAGAACATTCCCGAGGCAACAAATAGCATCTGCCGAGAATTATATAAAATTGTTTTGTTTTCATTATATTGAGTTTTAGAGTTGTCTTCTATTATGCCAAGTAATACTGGTTTTCCATTTGCTGGTAGTGATATAGATTTCCATTTGAAGTCATTGATTTAACCAAAAATAAAAATAATGAAAAAGAAATGCATCGATTTCAAGAAGACCACACTAAGCTAATCCTAGCCCAGGTACAACAAAATTGTGAAGCCAAGGCTGGGATGCAGGGTGAGCAAAACTGTACTTGAAGATTCTGCAGGGTCCGTCAAGGAAGGGAGCTCTGAGATTTCAGGGTTAGCTCTTCAAACATTGAGACTGCCAGCCAGAATATTCTTAAGGGGATCAAATGTACTTTGGTTTTCAGGGAAACCAGGTATTGGTTTCCAGGAAAACTAATTTGTATAAAGTGATACCCAGATGTTTGGGAGTACTTCTCCTCCACCAGTTGCCCATAAAAATAAGAGGCAGGTCTACAGAGGCTCTGGGAAAAGTTAGTGCCCTTCAACTTCAGAGGCCACAGAAAATAGCCCACAGCTGTGCAGCGGCCACCCGAGCAAGAGGCAGAGGCCCTGTGATTTCTCTGAGCTCCCCAGCCCAGGCCTCTCTGCTCCCTGGCCAAGAAGAGAGGCGAAGCCAGCTGTGCAGGCCGGCCCACTCATGTGCATCTAGAATCTGCGCCAAAGCTAGTCAGGGCCCTGATGCAGGCCCCTTCTGCAGTCTCCTCCTCCCTACCCTAGCCTGAAACAGAGCAGATCAGGAGGGTGAATCCAGGACAACCCAAACTGCAGGTTTTTAGTGGGACGGGGTGGGCTTTCCTCTCTTCATTCAGCACGCTCCAGCTTTTTCCCCCCAGCCCCCAGACCATCAGAGCTCACCAAAACCTCCGGTTGAAACGGACCTCAAGGACAGCTATTGCATAGCGCTCTGCAGGCACTGGGGAGGAAGAGGTCCCCAGCTCTGGAGGAGGAGGAGGCGAGGGAGGCAGATGGATGTCCCTAGGGATTCACTAAATGGAGTCAACTGAATTAAAAAGCAAAACAAAAATCTCAACTGTGAACCTGATGACCAGATGACAGCAGCTCCTGGCTGTGGACTGAGGGAGAGGCCTCAGGAGTAAGGTCATGGGGAGGGGGTAGTCAATGATTATTCAGGATAATCAGCATCTCAAGTTAGGGGCTGCTAGTTCTGTGAGCCCTAGCTCGTCCTGTGAATTCTGTGGATGCATCGTACACTCACAGCATGGCAGCACCCAGCTGGGCAGAAAGAATCCACCGCGCTCATCCATTTGCTCACCCACTCAGCAACGCTGTATTCCACACCTCCCAGGTGCATGGCTCAGACTAGGCACTGAAGCACCGTGGAGAACTCTGCCAATGTTGTCTCTGCCCTCTGGGCACTTTACTTTCCATCAGCGAATATAGAACATTGGAATAAATGATTATAGTGAAGTGTGAAGAGAGCTTTTAGATGAGCGCATAAATCCTACCTCACTTCTGCTAAGAAGTTTCTGAGAGGCTTGGAGATGTGTCTTTGCAGCCCTGGTCTTGTGTTGCCTCCTTGGTGACAAGTGTGGAGGCCTGGGGGCATGGTTTTTAAGTCACAGGGCGCTTTAGGAGAACCTACAAGTGCTGAAAAGGAGGCTTCGGGCTAGCTCCCTCAGCACTTGCGTTCCTAAATTGTCTGCCAATGCATTCTTCTGGTATTAAAAGAAGAAGGACAAGAAAAAGAGGAGGGGGAGAGAAAAGGGAGGGAGAGAGAGAAAGAGGAGAGAGAAGAGAAAGAGAGGGAAGGAGGGGGAAAGATGGAGAGAAAGAAGGAGGTTGGTAACTGTTAAATGATCACCAAGATTCCTTTTAGCCTTGGCTTTCTAAAACTGTGTCCCAGTCCTAGACATAAATCTCCCCAAATTTAATCCAGTAACTCTGAGTCGTAAGAAAATAATATACCTATGAACCATATTTACATGTTGAGATTTTTTCCCACTCTATCCATTTGTTTTCCTGTAAGCATCTAGAGAGAGGAAGTCATTAGTATGTATGTACATACACATATATACATGTGCATATTACAGTTACAGTGTATGCATAATATATAAAAATATATACAGAAAATGTAGATGAAGAGATACATTAATACAGGCTTCACTGGGTGTGACTAAAGGTTGTTGCAATCAGCAATGCGATGGTTAAAGGCTCAGTGTTCTCAATCTGCATGACTACTACTTCCTGGATGTGTGATTTCTGTGTGTGTGTGATGGGGAGGGTTCTGACTTCACTTCCCCAAGTCTAAGTCTCCTATTCTGTGAAATGGAAAGTGTGATACCTACCTTTGCAGTATTTTTGGGTGAATTAAATAAGAGTGTAATTATGGCACTCAGCTTGGTGGGTAGGAAGTAACAGAAGCCCATAAATAATATTTTCTTTCCCCTTTTTGCTGCTTCCTAAATGTCTAGGCATGGAGGGCCACGATTGTTTTCTTTTTGCCCTTCTTGCCCTTAATTCAGACAGGGCCTTGCCACTTGGAAATTGTCCTTAAAGAAAACACAGGCTGGTGGAGAAGTGAAGGAACTATAATTTGGAAGATCTTAGTCTGAGTCCCTTTACAGTTCTACATAAATTACCTAAGTAATACATAGGCCTGCACTGGAATCGTGGAAAGTATATGTAAGCAAGGATGGAAAAAAAGTTACCTGCAATCACTCCACATCAAAAAAACTACTGTTGGCATCTCGGTGTATATTTCCCAGGCTTTTTTCTAAGTATATATAAACAAGTGTAATATTTTCTATGTATCTGAGGAATTATAAACCCCAGTATGAAAGAAGCACAGGGATGATACAGACAAATAAAACACTATGACAACCCTGGCTGCTGTGGCTCAGTGGGTTGAGTGTGGACCTGTGAACTGAGGGGTCATCAGATCGATTCCCAGTTGGGGCACAAGGCTGAGTTGTGCGCCAGGTCCCCGGGTGAGGGCATGTGGGAGGCAGCTGATCAATGTGTCTCTTGTACATATTGATGTTCCTCTCCCTCTCTTTCTCCCTCCCTTACCCTCTGTCTAAGAGTAAGTAAATAAAATCTTATGAAACAAAACACTATGGCAAACACACACACACACACACACACACACACACACACACCCTTTCATTTTACTCTGTGGTTCCTTAACAGCTCTAAACCTGCCTTAGTTTCAAGCACTGTCCATGTAGCAAGAGGCTATGATTGAATATATGTTGTTGGATTTTTGTTTGTGCAGAGGTCCCATTACAGTGCTATAAGCACAGAAATGGAATGACCATGTCCAGTTGCTGCTCATCAGCCTTTCAGTAAATAAGCACTGGGCTCTCATTACGAGCCATGTCCTCTGGGATGGAGGGCACTGTCCCCATCCTCATGGGGCTCTCAGACTACAGTCACCACACAGTCCCCACTCCTTTTGGGTGCCCAATTCAGCCATGATGTGGCAAACCAGCTGGAAACCTTCAGATAAAACAGCAGGACAAACAGCAACAGTAATGGCAGCTACCACTTAGGAAGGCTTATTCATGTAAACAGAAACTATGCTGAACACTTATTTGCAGCCTCTGGTTCTCTACACCCCTGCAAGGTAAACACAGCCACCCATTTACCCATTTTTAACTTACTGATGAGAAAAGCAAAATGTGACTTGCTGAAAGTCATGCAGCTAGTAAGTAGCTGAGCCTAAATTATATATGAGGTCCCCTCCTCCTCTTCTGTGGTGCAAGAAAGTGTATGGAAGGACATAGACCGTTTCTGTGCAGGATCAGAGCCCATAGTCACAGGCCAGTGGCTTGGCCTTGCTTTGGCCCAGGATGTTCAGTTCAGGGACGTGAACCCAAGCAGCCCAGGAATATTAGGTCTCAGAAAGTCATACCTGCTTGACTCAGTTGAGCCACAGGTTCTGATTGGCTTGAGTTCTCTCAGACCACCGAGCTCAGCATCCATCCCCATCTTGAACCCGATTGCCCCACTTTGGTCTGCTTTGGCTGAAAGGCAGCCAGATACCAGGTTAGCTTATGTTTCATTAGGCACTTGATATGTTGGGGCCCATAAGACATATATATATATCGGCAGCCGTCCATCTCGAGAGACGATGGTGTAGCTTCTTAAGAGTCTATCTGCACCGCCGAGAATGGCTGTGCAGTCCGACTCGGGAGTGACACGGTATCTGTCTCCTCCCGTGTTGAATCGACATCTTGCGATGACGCTGGAGTGTCCTCTCCAGTGAGGCTGAAGCTACAGAGCCTGGGCAGGGTGATATGGAGGGTCTGCTGTTGCCCATGCAGCAGACCCCCCCTCTCTTCGCAGCTGAAGGATCCAAGGGAAAGACGGAGTCAATACAGCTTGGCTTCAGGTGCGCCGCAGGAGTTGCCGGTGTTGACTACAACGTCAAACCGCCTTAGGGACTCCGGCTCCGGATTTTCTGTCGGGGTTTACTCCCTTAGCCTTTCCCCTGAAGAGGTATGCCGCAAGGCAGCAGAGGTTTTTTTGGAGTCAGAGTTTTCCTTCTCTGATGTGCCCTGACTGGAAGATTGAACCAGCGACACTTAGCTCGCAGGCCGACGCTCAATCCACTGAGCCAAACCAGCCAGGGTAATAAGACATATATATACTATGTTTTTCCCTACACAGGCATACCTTCCCATTTAAAGGAAGCACTTGACAGCTTTTCCTTGGCATATCTGAATGTCCAGAATCACTACTCTTATGTTCTTGGGCCATTATGAAGTAAAATAAGGGTGACTTGAACACAAGTACTGTGATACCACCATAGTTGGTCCGATAACTGAGACGGCTAGTAAGTGACTAATTGTTAGGGACAGTCTATAGTGGGAATGCGCTGGACAAAGGGATGAGTCACATCCCGGCAGGACAGAGCTGGATGGCTCAAGATTTCATCACACTACTCAGAATGGCACACACTTTAAAACTTATTAATTGTTTATTTCTAGAATTTTCCACTAAATATTTTTTGATCTGTGATTGACTTCAGGAAGCTGAAACCACAGAAAGCAAAACTATGGAGGTGGGGGGAGAACTACTGCACATTAATTAATTTTTTAATTCAGTTAATGTGTTTGTCTTCCTCTCGGCCTTTGCTTGTTGATGCAGGTATCTCCAAACTCTACAAAATGTTTCTGGGACCCGGGGGCCATTCAATAAATACTTTTTGAATAAGTGAAGATATAAATACTATGTTTTTTAATGTTAATCCAGTAGTATACTATTATGACACTTACTTTCTTGCACAACTTTTAGTTTCTTGGGACTAATCACTGATTATTTCTCCCCTCTACCCAGTTTTATTAAAATATTATTGACATATAACCTATCCAACATGATGATTTGATACATATATTAATACAGATTGTGAAATTACCACAATAAGGTTAGTTAACACCTCCATCTCCTCTCATAACAGCCTCTTTGTGTGGGTAACTTTTAAGATCTACTCTCTTAAAATCCTTTCAGTATATAACACAGTATTGCTTACGATAGTCACCATGCTGTACATTAGATCCCCAGAACTTACTTCTTCTATAGCTGGACATTTGTACTTTTTAACCAACATGTCCCCATTTCTTCCACCCTCAGCCCCTAGCAACCATCATTCTATTCTCTAGTTCTCTGAGTGCACATCTAAATGAGAACAGACAATATTTGTCATTCTCCACCTGACTTACTTCACTTAGCACAGTACCCTCAAGGGTCATCCATGTTATCACAAAAAGCAGGACTCCCTTCTTTTCATGGCTGAATAATGTTCAAATCACACACACACACACACTGTTTTTTAATCATGGATCCATTGATGAAAACTTGGACTGTTTTAGAGGCACAGAATTTAATACATATTAATATTTGGGCTTGGATGAGAGGGCACACAGTAAGAAAGCTACTCAGAAAGAGTGAGAGTGACTTCAACTAAGCATCGTGAATGGTGTTTGACAGGAACCACAGGAGGGAAGAGCAATCCATGCATGTGCCAGGAGAGCTGAACGTCGAAGTGTCTAGATGACACCTGGTTTGTTTGTAAAAATGAAGCTGAGAGTTTGGAGGAAATAAGTTTAGAGAGAGCACACATGGTAAAAACCAAGGATTTTAAAAAACAAACAAAAAGAGTCCCTGCTTCAAATCTATCTCATGAGCACAAACCCTCTGATCCTTCCCACCTGGGGCCCCTCTCGCCTTAGACCCTCTAATCCATTGGGCATCCTGATGTATTTGTTCACCTTTATCGGTCTCCCCTACCAGGCCGGAAAGTTCTTTGATGGCTATTACATGAGCCTTGGTAGAAGTTCAAGGAATGCTTACTGACTGAAACTGAATGGACGCAAGATAAAATAAGATGAGGCACAATGGGTTACATTTTCCTCAGCACTCTACTGTCCCAGTTGTCACCTTGCATGTCCTAAAGTTTAGCTGGATCATCAGGTTCCAGATCAGAGAAGCCATTCCAACTTTATGAGACAAAGGAGACCACCAAAGAGAAAAACAGAAACAAAGAACTACTTGGAGACACATACCAAAGGAGTCAGAAAAAAGAAGAGCTTCCTTGTCAAAATCTGGAGGGACCTGTTGGCGTCTCCCACAAGCGCCAGGGAGCAAAGATAAAGATCCCATCCCTCTGGGTATCAAGCTGCATCCATTACATAGCGCCACTAATTCAATTTTTATGGCATAAATTGAACTGCCAAACTTCAACTGTTGAGACTACATGAGAAGGTAGCTATGGAGGGTGAGGAGGAAAAAGCCATGACCTCTACCTCCACAGCCGGGTCATAAGTGTCCCCTTTTTATTCCTTTGGCTTTCTCCCAATTTTCATAATTGTGAGTCTTTCTGTTTTATGAGGGGTTCCCTACTGGCCAGCAAAATTTTAAAGTCTGAGGTCATTTCTCCTTCCCAAGCAGCCTTTTTCTCAGCAGGCAAGAAGGAGGCAGAAACCAAAGCCAAGGTACTGCCCTGGGCCATGCAGCTGGTGGGCTGAGGTTAAAGCAAAGAATATTCCAAAAGCTGGGAGAGCCCCAGCCGAGTTTCAACACTGCATTTCCCAGAGTGGGTTCCTAACAATCACTCTGTTGGGAGAAGGTGCATCGTAGTCAAACACATTTAGAAAACATCCTCCGATAATCCTTCTCCGAGGTTCGTAATGCCCTTGATCACATCAAAGTCTCTGAGAAGTCACTGAATGAAGAAACCCACTTAGATTTCATTAGCCGACAATTTCCCAAGTTAATTGATCTCAGAATTCTTTTTATGTTTCATAGCTCACGTATTAGAATCCCATAGGACCAATGTTCTTCTGTGAAGACTTTCGAGTTCAGGGCAAGAAGATGGAAGCGTGACCTTGTTAAGTTAAGGAGTAATTCTTAGAGAATACAGGCTTATGTAGGACCTAGAAGGATGAAGGTGAGGAGGCACTGATAAGGCAGATGTGACAAGAGGGGTTCAGAAGGCTCATTTGTTCATTCAAAAATGCATTTGATAAATATTCATCTGGGGCCCATTCTCACAGTGATGACCCGGAGAGGCGTGAACCTTGACTTCATGAAATCTCTGTTCTGCTGTGGGAGGACAGAGGTAAGCAGGCCATCCCAGAGCAAGTCCTCTGCCCAGATGCCCAAGGAAAAGGAGCTGGGCGTGTAGGTTAATTAAGAATTCTCCCAGCAGAGTGGCAGGAGGAGGAATTTGAAAGAGAGAGCAACACGAACAAGTTCCCTTGCCATCCCGTAAACACGGCAGGCGCACTCCTACCTCAGGGACTTTGCACATGCTCTGCCCCTTGCCAGGGACACTCTTCCTCCAGGACCCTCATCTCCTTCAGGTCTTTGTTCAAACATTCTTTTTCTGTTTCTTTTTTTGTTTGTTTGTTTGCTTGTTGGTTTTTTTTTTTTTAATCTGTTTCCCCCTCCTACTAGAGGTACCCTTCATTGCTGTGTAAGTGGTGTCCTGGAATTATGCAAAACTGTGACCCTACCCTTCGAATGCTGGCCCTATAAAAGCAAGGATTTTGTCCTTCTGTTTCACTCATGTGTCCCCAGCACTTGGTACCTGGCACACAGTGAACACTCAAGAGGTATTTCTTAAATAATGAATTAACAAGTGAAGAAAATGTGTAGGACATTTGAAGGACAGAGCAGGGAGGAAAAGAATAAAGATTTATTTAGCATAAATTCTTTGCAAAGCACATGGATCATAGAAATAAGATCAATATTATGTCCACTTTATAGGTGAGGAAACTGAAGCTCAGAAAGGGAAAGTGACTTATCCAGCAAATAAATAGAGAAGCTCAGACCCAAGCCTAGATCTGATTCAAACAGTTAAAATGACTTAGGATTGGTTAACTTTTAGTGACTTTGGGTGGCTTTCTGGGTTCTTGCTCTTCACCTTAATGCACTTCTCCTTTGAGCTACATGTGCAGCTCTTTGTCATGGCCCTAGATCGCATGCGAGTGGTTGGCTCCTAGTCATGGGACTGATGAATAATGGCATGGCAACCCTCAAAGCTAGGGATGACTCAGCAGCCCAGCCCTGGGGAAAGAGCCCATCTCTCCTCACCCCAAACACCTTCTTCATTCTCTGATGTCAGGCGGCTGACTAGCCCCATGCCGGGCCAGTTAATAGCTCACCCTATAAACGGGTGCGTAACAAAGTCTACTGCAAGGCCGTCATCACTTGGTCAAGTTTGGCTGATCTCTGTGCTGACCACAGGATTAATTCCAACTGGCTATGGTCCCCCGCCTGGGGTCATTCAGAAACCCTTCAGCCCTTGGCTGGGAGTCTACAGACTCATGGTGTTTGTGAAAGGATTTGAGTTTTCTTCCTTTCTCCCTTCTTCCCTTTTCTCCTCTCACCTTTCTTTTCTTTTGTTAATTTGTCCACCAAGTTTTCATACAGTTATACAGTCATTTAATCATTCATTCATGAATTCATATATTCATTCATCCACTTATTTGGATAGTGCTATTACATTAATTTATAATCTGTATTCATTCATAAAGGCATACGTGGATCCACTCATTCTCTTCATCAAACCAGGTATTGTAAGGATATTATGAGAATTATCTGCTTTTAGAAAGATCACTTAACTTCTTCAAGTGTCACGTTCCAACTGAAAGAGGCAGAGTGGGAGGGTCTTGAATGGCACAAAACTTCTAAGTCAGTTAGAACCAAAGACCTCCTCTAACTCTATAATTCCTTCAGTTAAGATTTGTAAGAATAATCCCTGCCCTACAAGAGTTCATGGCCTACGAAAGTGTCTTTCAAACAGTTTTTACTATGATTCATATATTTTACATTCCAACCTAGTATACACACATGTATATATGATTGAAACAAATTTTATGAAATAACACTTACCCTTGCTACATGTAATAAAATCTCATATATTCTATTCTATTTACTTTTTAAAAATGTTGGCCACAATCCAGTAAGTTAATTTCATGACCCACTAAGTTATAAGGTAAAGTTCAAAAACTGTGATCAAAAACTCTAGATCAGCGGTTTTCAACCTGTGGATCGCGACCCCTTTGGGGGTCAAACGACCCTTTCACAGGGGTCGCCTAAGACCTTCGGAAAACACATATATAATTACATATTGTTTTGTGATTAATCACTATGCTTTAATTATGTTCAATTTGTAACAATGAAAATACATCCTGCATATCAGATATTTACATTACAATTCATAACAGTAGCAAAATTACAGTTATGAAGTGGCAACGAAAATAATTTTATGGTTGGGGGCCACCACAACATGAAGAACTGTATTAAAGGGTCGCGGCACTAGGAAGGTTGAGAACCACTGCTCTAGACCATCTAGAGAGAGACTTGGTTACAAGTATGAATTATACAAGCTAGCTTCTTGGACATCATCATAGACTCTCCACTCATATTCTCTCAAATCCAACAGCCATCTACTCATGGAAACTCTCTCTCTTAAATGCCTCTTGATCAGCTTTTCTTGTTATGCCCACTGTCCCTGCCATCTCCCTCCCACATGGACCTCGCTTCCTGGCCTGACTTACTGCCTCCTGTCTTACTCATCCGGTCCACCCTCCAAACTGTGGCCAGTGATCATCCTAAACTATGCATTTGAAGAAAAGTCTGTAATGCTCCTTACTTAACTTCAGTCTACAAAATAAATAAATGTATCCCATTCCCTTGCCTTGTCTGGCCTTGGTTCATTCTTTAGGGTCATTTCTCACTAATTCCACTCTTGTACCTTATGTTGAAACCATGTTGAATCACTCACAAGCCCTTGAATCTTCCTTGTTCTTTGAAGATTTTCCTGTCTAGAATTCCCATTCTACCAGTACTGGGCTCATTAAAGGATTGTTAAACCACTTAATCTCTACACAGTCTTTACTGATAGGCTTCTTCATCATCCCAGTACATCTCACATGATTCTGAATGTGTTCGTTTACTTTTCAGTCTCCCTTGGATGGGTCCCCTAAGGTCAAGGGCCGTGTATCAAACCTCTCTTCATCCTTAGGTCTCAGCACTGTGTTTGGCACAGATTTTAGGTGCTTGGAAAATATTTTTAAAGATGTGCAATGTGATCTGGATATGATACATCCAATGGAACTTGATGTGTTCTCTCTGGCCATGAGAATGCACCTTGGGAATCCAACTTTAGGGGCTCAATCAGCCAAGAGCCCTAGTCTGAGGGCTCCAGACTCCATCCCCACATTTGCACATGTGGCTCCCCACAGGCCACTCCCAGCCAGTGCATGGACTCAGCATGTAAGAGCTTCTGGAGGACTCCTCAATGGCCCGGCCAAACCTCCCTTAAACCCCCTTCCTCCCTCTCCTTCACGTGGGGAAAGATCTGCACCACAGCCCGACGAACTGCCCAGCCTTCGCAGCAACCTCGCAGCCTCTCTCACGCAGGCGTTTCCCCTAATAAAATCCTGAATGTTCCATCCCATCTCGGCATCTGCTTCTCAGAGGAGCTGAACTCACACACTCTCCTCAATGTTTATATGAGGAAACTGAGGGTCAAAGAGCTCACGTGACTTGTGAACAATGGACGAGACTGAGGTTCAGTGGAGTATTGGCAAATGTTTAACAACCGGCTCGCTGGAGACAAAAATGGGGAGGGAGACGCTGATTGGTAGCACTGGATGATTTCCATGGTGTGAACACTGGCGCCACCACTCCACCTCCAGTTTCACACGTCCAAGGTGATATCACTGAGCACAGCTCCGGGAAAAGGGGTGCACACCTGCCTTCAGGACCCAGTGCAAACCAGCTTCCGCACACCGGTGTGAGGCTGCAAGCCTGGGTTCCTGTCCGTCTGCTAGGCAACTTTGGACAGCCTCCCTGTCTGTGTCACTCCTGAGTGCTCTGCCCCGGAGGGTGTCCTGCCCCCACCCTTTCCCAGGAAGTCGCTGTCAGACCACTGGGCTGGACACCTTGTGCATCAGTGGCTTCTCTGTGGGTCCAGGAGAGGGATGGAGGCTCTCATGTTCCTAGAAACATAGGCTCTGCTATGTGAGAGTGGCCATGCGCTACGTTCTTAGAACAGACCCATGATACCACAATGGCCTTGGGTGAACTCTCTGGCTATGATGTGGAAGATGAACTGAAGAAGAGAAGGCAAAAGACGGCAAGACCAGTAAGAGTTGGTTTACATAAAAGTAGTAACACTGAATCAAAGATGGTGCTGTGGGGACTATTTCAAGAAAGGAAGGAATTGTAACAATATAATCAATAAAATATACTTAAAAAAATAAAATAAAAATAACAAAAAGAAAAAAAAAAGAAAGGAAGGAAGCGAAGGAGGGAGGGAGGGAATAAAGACCATAGTTACCAATTATTGAGCCTTTACTACCTACCAAGCCTATACTAAGCACCTTCTCATTTCACGCCCCCATATGCCAAGATGAGAATTATTGTCTCCCTGTTACAGATGTGGAAACCAAGCTTCCAAAAGACTGCACCTTTCATAATAATAATGACGAAAGAGGCAGCAAAAGTAGTAGTTAACATTCATTGAGACTTTGTTTTACACTAGTCGGCAGCCGTCCGTCTTGAGAGATGATGGTGTAGCTTCTTAAAAGTCTATCTGCACCGCCGAGATGGCTGTGCAGTCCGACTCGGGAGTGACACGGTATCTGTCTCCTCCCGTGTTGAATCGACATCTTGCGATGACACTGGAGTGTCCTCTCCAGTGAAGCTGAAGCTACAGAGCCTGGGCAGGGTGATATGGAGGGTCTGCTGTTGCCCATGCAGCAGACCCCCCCTCTCTTCGCAGCTGAAGGGTCCAAGGGAAAGACGGAGTCAATACAGCTTGGCTTCAGGTGCGCCGCAGGAGTTGCCGGTGTTGACTACAACGTCAAACCGCCTTAGGGACTCCGGCTCCGGATTTTCTGTCGGGGTTTACTCCCTTAGCCTTTCCCCTGAAGAGGTATGCCGCAAGGCAGCGGAGGTTTTTTGGAGTCAGAGTTTTCCTTCTCTGATGTGCCCTGACTGGAAGATCGAACCAGTGACACTTAGCTCGCAGGCCGACGCTCAATCCACTGAGCCAAACCAGCCAGGACAGATGTAGTGTTTTACACTACATCCCCCGGAAACCCCATGAGGTATTATTATCACCCCATTTTAAAGATGGAACTAAACTACTAATAAATGGTGGAGCTGAAACTATAATTCAGGCACTTTTACTCTTGACCAGGGTCTAAGCATCCTACTCTAGATGCCATTAATAACTCAGATTAGGTCCCAAAAGGAGGAAAGTGCTCTTTTTTTCATTTCTCCTTCCCAAATGAGGACAGAGATCAGGAAATGCCCAATGGAAAATCTGGGGTGCCTCCCCTGTAGGTACAAGGACCTACAGTCCAGGACTGTACAAACCCACAGTGAACTCATCACATGGGAGGAGTTTTGGAGATGTTTTATGCTAAATAGACTCAAGACCAAGAAGAGTAAGGGATAAGATTAAATATATTTGAGAATAAAGGCGGCCACCGACCTCCCCATCCTGGGGTTCTGAGACTGTGGCCAAATCTTCACAGACACAGCAGGATAATTCCAGCGTAAATCCCCTTGCTGAGCAAGAAACAGAACCCACCAGAATAAACAACAATATCTGAACACAATGGCCTCTTGGCTTTACCACACAGCACTCCATTCTCAATACAGATAGTTTTTGTGGGGTGGTTCTGGGTAGGTTATTTCAGCAGCCTGAGTCTGGTTCCTCTCTGAGCCCAGGGACAACTATCACATACATGGATGGAGCCAGATCCACAATAAAGAGAGCTAATGTCACCTAAGTTGGAGTAAGAACCTGACCGAAATGAGCCAGGTGAGAATCAAGGGGTCTAGAGGTAAAGGGTTCCCCTTCATGAAGGAACCAACTGAAACACAGCAATTGAGTGACATGATAAAGAGGCCCAGGACAGAGAAATACCATCCTCTAGTATTCCAGAAGGATTCTCTCTAGGTAAGAGGAGGCCTTTTTTGACCCTGACATTAACTGCTTTACCAACCCAGAAAGAAAAGTGATGGGGCCAAGCTTAGTCCAGGGAGCAATAGGAAGGAAAGCAGAAGTCAGGGCCTCTGGGTCTTGATAATTTTCTCTGTGACATTGAACAAGGTACTCCTCTTCTCTGACCTTCATTCCCTGCTCTGGCCTTTAGGTTGGTCAGGGAGGTCAAAGTTCAGGGCAGTTAGGAGTGACTGCTGAGAGTCAGGTAGGCCTGGCTTGCCGCTCAATGATGTCACTGACCAGTGGCATAACCCATGTCAAGCCACTGCACGTCTCTGAGCCTTGGTTTCCTCATGTGTGACAGCAACATATAGTGCCTGCCTTACAAGAGTACTGTGACCATTGGACAAGATAACACATGCCGAACACTTTGCATAGTTCCTGGCACGGTACTGAGTATTTAATTAATAGCAAGTAATACGATTATTAATCAAAGCATAACAATCGTAATTTAAGGCATGGTGTTGGACCGCAGATTTCCTGCCTGTGAGATGAGCAGGTGATCCTGAATGTCCCTTCCACCTCTGCCCTTAGCTAATAAACCACAGCAGACACCCAGTGATGTGGAAAAGGAAGACGTGCTTCAGGCCACAGGAACAGGAGGACAGAACTCAGATCTCTTTGGCCTCCGTCCACATGTGGGCTCACCCGCTTTCCTGCCATTGCTTCTTTTCTCTACCAATCACACCTAAGAAACGCAAGAAACCAGAGGTGTGTCCTTGACCCCCCAGCTCCCACAAGTGTGGGACCTGAGGGCTGAACTGCACAAGGGCAGAGGACCTCACCGGGACCTGAGGCCAGGCCCAGAGATGAGGACAGCGGCCCTTGGGAATGAACAGCAACTTCACAACCCAAGGTTTCTTCCTGTGGGTAGGGGAATCCAAAGCAGGCTCTTATGCCACCCAAATCAGAGTCCTTTAGAGGGGACTCTCTCTCTCCACACTTTCTCTTGGCTCTCACTTAAGATCTGAAAAGCCAGAGGAAATACTTAATTATTACCATGTAGTAGAAAAGACCAGGGGCTCTGAAGTCAGACTCCTTGGTTTGAAGCTGAATGTCCTAACAGAGCTGGCTTGGAAAGGTAGCTTCACATTTTCAGCCTTGGTTTCTTCATCTATAGCCTCGGAGCTTTTAATCCCTATGCTCCAGAGTTTGTTTTATGAGCGTTAACCCAAATAATGAATAGATAGGATTCGACACAGTACATGTTGTGTGCTTTCAATTAAGTTCAATCTTTTGCCCCCCCCTTCCTTTGTCAATATAAAATGAACCAAATTCTATTATAAAGAGGTGGGCAAAAGCAGATTTATAGTAGTGAGTACACAAAACACAGAGTTTACTCTTGTATTATTAATTTATGAATTATCATATTATTATTATTAACCTACTTTTGTCTACCCCTAATATTTATATAACCCCTTGCCCCTCATTTTGTAAGTTTTGCATTTTATATTTCCATTCCCTCATTTGACTGTACATTCTGGAAGGTGGGTTTTGAATTTCTTATTTCCATAATCCAGCACCCTGCAACGGTCTGGACCAGGATGGTTGCTCAAGAAAGTTTGCTGATCTGAATCTGTTTCAATGAAAATCCTGTGATTCCAGGAAGTGAGTTTTATTTGCTTAGTTACATAATAATCAAACTGTGCCAAGTCCTTTACCATCCTGACCTGCCCTGTCTCCTTTGGAGTGACACCCTTCTTAGGACCACTCAAGTGATCCTTTTTATTTTTAAAAAGTATACTTTAAAAGGGGGAAAATATATCCTGGGAGTTTGGGTATGTTTCTTTCGATACGGCTGCCTGGGGAGAGTCAGACCATGGACCATAAGCAACTCACAGATCAGGGTTAAATGAGATGGAGTGGGGCCAGTGATGGGGATGGACCGGAGGTGCAGAGACCCACAGAGAAGAAGCTGTGCTCCCTGCTGAAACTGAGGCCCAAGCACTGGGCCCAAGCTGATGGCTCACTTTTAAGTTGTGGTCCCCAAATCTGTGTGGCCTCCAAATCTGTGTGACCTCCCCAAGGGCATCAACCAAAACCCGAGAGAGGAGACAAGGCCGGCTGATTTGGTCTCCAGGCTCCTCCCTGGGATTGTTCCTCTTTCTCCCCTGATTCCCTACCCTCTTTTCCTTCTTTCAACCTTCCTTCTCTTCGCCCACCCCAGTTCTGGCCTCCCTCTCTTTTTTTTTCTCATAGAAACATGTACTAAATTCCAAGTGCTTTGGTTGCATGTGGACCTGTGCACCATGTAGTGAGTGTGAGCCTTGTGTGTAAATGGATGGCGTCTAATGTGTTACATGCGCCCATTTGTCGGGTAGATCAATGCGGCGTGTGTCTTTACATATGCACATAACATATGTCTTTACATATGCTGTGGGGAGCTGGCTTGGTCGGTGCTTCTGTTGCTGGCTATGCTCTGCCTCTGGAGGTGTCTGTTGTGTGTGCTGTGCTATCCCCATGCTGGGTGTCTCTGCCTGTGTTGTGCGTCTCCTGCGTGTGCCTGTGTGCTTACCATGTGTGCTTTTGTTATCTGCCTTTGTACACTGTACATGGCTGGACTGTCCCTGTGGGCTGATGTGTTTACTGATGTGTGTGTCTGCATGTTGTCTTTGTTGCTGCTTAGCAGGGGGAGATGACGGCACCGTGTGTTATCTGTGTGCGATGGATGGCACGTGTGTTGTGGTTCCACATCCTGCGATTTTTTTAAAAAACCTCTTAGTTGTACCCTGTGTCCGTGTTGGGGGTGCTGCATCTGTTGTTTGTAGGTACAATGTGCATATGCTGCCTGTTTCCTGTGTCTCCGTCTCTGTGAAACGTTTGTCTGTGTTTCCCCTGCCAGCTCTTCTTCCCCTTCGGGTGCCCCCCAGCCTCCCTCCTTCCGCTCTCCTCCCTAGACTGTGACCGTTCTCAGCTGACACCTCTGCTGCTCTGGCAACAGAAGAGCAGCCTGGAGAAAGGTCAGCTGGCCGCCTTCTCCCGGGGCTGCCCAGAACCAAGGTGCCTGTGTTGTGCAGTGTGGGAGCGCCCTCTGTTGGCCGCGTGCCCCACACGCGGCCCCGCCGCGGGGGCTGCCTCTTCCTATCCACCTTCCCCTTGAGACTTCCAGCTTGCTTAGCAAAGGGCCTTAGAGAGGGAAGTGACCAAGTAGCTTCTCATTCGAAGTGAGATGCTTTTGAGCGCGAAAGAGGGTGTTAAGGGCACTGAGACCCGGAGTGCACACCGGATACACCCCGAACAGATGGTAAGGAAGGCTTCCCTGACCACTGCTCAGGTCCCAGGCCCACCGAAGCGAGCCGGCAAAGTGTGTGCTGGCCCTTGCTTAATGGCTACTCCCCACTTATATTCAAGCAACTCAGGATCTCAAACCCGCATTCATCTGATGACTTCATGCTCCCCCCCCCCCTCGGAATAATTCCCCAAGGCTTCAATTCCCCCTTTGCAAGAGGAACCCAAGGTTGAGACCCCAGTGTTCCAGTTCCAGAAAGAGGGAGGGGTCAGCTGTGTAAAATGCCCACTGACAAGCGGATTAACATAAGGAAGTCAAAGGCGCCCTCGTGAGAGGGTCTCACTTAGCGGAAGAATAGCCACGGAGGCACCCAGGAGTTTTGGAGGCAGGCGCTTTATTACTTCTTGACTTACAGAACAAACAGACCTAACTGGCACTATTTTAGGCAAAAACAGTCATTTTCACCGCACTCCTTCTGCTGGTGACTGAACACGGGTGGATAAGCAATGCTGTTTCCGTAAGCTCAGTGGCAGCGCTGCTGGGGCCACACGGGACCACCTGGCCCAGTGGGTGGAAAGTGCGTTTTTTTCACACCATTAGCTCTCCTGAGACACCACTAGTTATTTCAAGGTGTGGCCACATGGATTTTTAAAATACAAGGTTCAATAAAGTTAAACAAACTTGTCTCCCACGGGATATCTCAGAGTCTTCAATATGATGATACGTCTGATAAATTTCCAAGAAAGGGGAAGACTACATGCAGGATTTCTTGAAGTACATGGATAATAGAATTTTTTCTTCTCAGAAGTTTGAGAGAAAATTTTAATTAAAACCTTGACAAAACAAGATCCCAACTAGTATAAGTCAATTACCATCAAATTCCCACTGTCTACAATGGTCTTGTGTTTTGTTTTTGCTTTGGGTCTTATAATAACCTGGAGCTTGGATAGCTATGTGCTCTGTTAAAATGCTAAATATAGTAGAGAAGAAAGGCTCAGGGGGGTGAGGTGACTTCTCCTAGATTCGTGATGTTATGGTCAGTGACAGAGAAGACTTGACACCAAGCGTGTCTCTTTCCAAAACACTTCTACTTTGCTCACTACTGCTGAGCACACCTTGACAGAAAAGTTTTAAATGGGGTCTCTGACCATAGGAGCTGTATACAGTACTTAAGAGAGGACTCTTTAAAAGTACACATGTAAGAGGGAAAAAATATGGTACTGAAACTTAGTAGGTAGTAAGTGGAATTGCATATAAAATGTAGGGAAGACACTCAGTGAAAACTGGGAAGGTCAGGGAAAGCTTCCTGGAGGATAATTTAAGCTACACTTTGAAGGATGGAGAAGGCTTAGTTAGTTCAGGCATCAGTGACTTTTTAATGTAAAAGTCTAGATTGTAAATATTTTCTGCATATGAGCTATACAGTTCTCTGTTCTAAGTACTTGACATTCCCGTTGCAGCACGAACACAGCCATAGACAACAGTAAGTAAATGGATGTAGTCGTGTTTCAATAAAACTTTATTTATAAAATATGCAGTTAGTCTATGGGTCCTAGTTTTCCAACTCCTGAGTTAGATGGGGGAGGAGGGGAAGGAGGCCTTTCTGGACTAGAAGAATCTCTTATACAAATGCAATGAGCAGTATACTCAAAGGCCAGCACCAGCCGTTGGTCTGCTCATAACTGTTCCCTTGGTCCCCGCTCCACCCAACCCCACCCCAATTGTGCTCCAAGCCTTAAGGGTGAGCTCACTGCAGCTATGCAAAGAGCAAGCTGCCAGCCTTTGAGATAAGCTGAACAAACGTCTCACCAATCCCAGCGGAGGGTGATTGTGAACATGTGCCTGGATTTAGTCTGTTGGAAAGGCAGAGTAAGAGAACAAACTTAGTTCCCTCTTGAAAAAGGAATTGGCCTTTTTGCCTTCCAAGAAGTCCAGGCCAATGCTAAAATGCTGGCCTATTTCTATAAACAGGGTGTGGACCACCTGCCCCTTTGCAGATAGTCAAGCCAGCCTGCACAAGTCCCCACACTCATCTAATGTAATACATCAGAGCAAACTCTCTGTCCTTCTGTCCCTGGCCCAGGCCCAATGGTACTCATCCTTGTACATTAAACTTCAGTAGTTTCCATGTGGTACAGGATCAAAGTCAAGTGCTCTAGCCTGGCATTCAAGGCCTTGTACATCTGACCTCAGTCTAAGACCCAAGCCTTAGTCTCTTGAGCATCTACTCCAGCTAAACTACATTTTTGTCTCTGGGTCCCTGGGCATGGCACACAAGTTCCAACCATTGTGCCTTTGTACTTGCACCTGGAATGCCCTCCTTCTTCCTTGCCCTCGTCCAGGTTTTACCCTGACTTTCAAGGCTCTGCCCTGACTTCCTTCTGCTTGGTGAAGACAGCCCGTTCTTCCCTCTACATTGCCACAACCCAGACACTGCGTTTCTTGAGAGCAGTATTACTCTCCTTCTTGGCTGTTTTCTTCCCCTTTGTCTGCTAAAGGGAAACTAACTTTTTAATGACTATTAAAAAATACAAACTCGCAGTTTAAAAGACCAAAGCATTCTAGAAACTATAATGCAGAAAGAGAAACTAACTCATAAGGTAACAAGGTCTGAGAAGGTGAAAAGGAGTCTCAGGGCAGTCTTCCAGGGAAGGCAGTGGGTTTGGTGTGGTTGAGTAAAAGGTCCCTACACGGCAGTGACGAGAGATGAGGCCGGGGAGATGGCACAGGTCAAAGCGTTCTATGTTCTGTAGGTTTCATTGCATCTTGATTTCTAGATTGCCGGAGAAAAGGCAAGAAAACAGATGGCCTATCCCCACTAAACACGTGGCCCGACACATTGTAGATGATCAATAAACATGGGTTCAGTGAATATAAGGTTGGTCTCGAAGTCTTAGGATGAGAGAATACTTATAACTGTATTTCTTAATATCACTCCTGTAGGAAAGGCATTGAGTAAGAGAGAGAGAGAGTCTGCAGTAGAAAGCTCAGGGGGGCTGGCTCATGCAGATGGTCCCATAAACTAATTTCTTAATCTTTCCCCCTCAAAACACCCAGAGTGCCTCCCCTCTATAGCGGCCTGTGTGCTGCAGCTCAGTGGGAAGATGTCAGTGATAAGTTCCCCAATGAGCCGCTCGGGAAAAGAAGAGCATGGGCAGCCCCCTCCCTAGTCTGCACACCAACTGTCTCAACTTTGGGAGTATTTTACAGAGCAGCAGAACCATAAGTGTGGAAGATCCCCAAAGGTCGCTGGGCCTGACCCCTCTGTCCACATTCGGGTGCCATTTGGCCCCCATCTTGAACACTCCCAGTTACAGGAAACTAACTCATCCTGTGTCCGGGAGGCTGGTGCACAGCAGTGTCCAGGATGCAAGTGCAGACAACAGAGAGAGGAAGAGGAACTAATCCCCATAAGAAGCACTTACTTGATGCTTGCTGTCAGGTGCCGATGGGGCATACTACCTACATTTCCCAAGTAACCCTCATGACAGTCTTCTGAATGGGGATTAATACCCTTGTATTATAGGCAAGGCAACTGGGGCTCCAGGGCATTGAGTCATTGGGCTTGATCACACATCTGGTAAGGAGGGCAGCTAGCATTCAAACTCAGGGTGGTCTACCACCTGGGCCCATGGTAGTTTAGGTAAAAAAAAAAAAAAAAAAAAAAGAGCTTTCAGTCAGACCCAGAGAAGGCAAGATGATCTAGGGAGCTCTCATAAGAGATCGGGATAGAAGGGGGATTGTCTTGCTGGTTGGTGGGGCTGCAGGGTCGTGACAGGATGTCAGGCTGGGGCAGGAGTGCAGGAAATGCTCCAGGACAGGATTAGGGCACATTGGCAAGGACAGCCCTGTTGGCTCGTGCGTCCTCAGTTCTCTGTACGTATGCCCATGCCTGCCCCATGAAGCACATTTGGGCATTTCCTCTTCCCAAGTATCAAACAAAAGGAGTAGAGGAGAGCTTGGGGGAAAAGGAGTGCCCTGGCCTGATTCCATAATCACACAAAGCAAGCCCCACCCGAGATCTGTTACCAACTCTCCTTTGAAAACCATAAGAAAACTCATCCCACACTCCTCCTTGCTTAAAAAGCGCTTTCATCTTTTCAACAATCATTGTATCGTCTCTGGGCCAGGCACTAGGGATAATGACAGCAATACCAGCAAACATTTATCTCGTTCTCTCTAGGAGCCAGGAGCACTCACCGCTAAGTGCTTTCTGTGCCTGCTCTTATTTAATCCGCACAACAGCCTTGGGAGATAGATGCTGCTATTGTTCCCATTTTACAGATAAGACATGGAGGCTCAGATGAACGCCTCCCAGGGACGGAGCTGGGGTTTCAAATCAGAACCCAAGCGTGGGGCCGCAAGGACTCTCAGGGAACTAACTCGCAGCCCCAGTGAAAGAGGAAGGCACAGGACAGGCCTGTGTTGAGCACTAGGCTTGTGAGAACACAGTCTGAGTGTGCAGCCTTTTCTAGGAGGCGGGTGATGAGAATAAATATGGGGGGCTAACCCCGTGGAAAGTACTCAGTCTATACCATGTGCTAAACCAGGTTAGTTATGCTGGCTGTCTCATTTAATCCCTTTTCCAACTCTGTAGAGAGGAGATTAACACCCCCGTTTTCCAGAGGGGCATTTTGGAGCTTGGAGAGGTTGTCCCTTGACCTAAGTGACCAATCCAATAATTAGGGGCGAGCTCTTCAGACAGTCTTATTGAAGGTGGGCTCTCGACAAGGGGTGGGTAAGCCAGGGTGTTTCAGTAGAGGGACTACAATGTAAAGCAGCCAGAGGTGAGGGCAGTAGGCTAGAACCGGGGAGGCGAGGAGGGATGAGGCTGGAGAGACAGGAAGGGGGGAGATGTTAGAGATTCTTAAAAACCACACCAAGAAATGAGGACCTTATTCTGAAGGCAAAGGGGAATTATGATGGGTTATAGAATCCTCCCTTTGACTGCAAAGTGAAAATCAGACAGCTGACAGACAGGGGAAGGATGGATGAAGACAGCGAGAGTAGTTAGAAAAATGTTACAATAACCCAGGAGAGCAATGATTAGGACCAGGCCCGAGGCTAAGGAGAGTGTGCTGAGGGGACAGGAACAAGATAATTAATTCTATTGCTGTGAAACTGAGGCTCAAAAGGGTAAGTCGTGATCATTGTTAGAGCTGGGACTTGAACTCTCTGGTCTTCTGACTCCGAGGGACCTTTAAGAAAATGCATCCATTTTTTCTTCTAGAATTCTCTCTCTCACTCACTTCTACTATTTAACAGTGTGAAAACATTTTTAATTCGCCAGGTATGCCTTTCATGACTCTCATTCTGAAATTATGAAACCACAAGTTCAGAAAAGCAAAACCATTACATCTGAAATATAAATAGGAAGTAGCAGAGGCAGGTTTTGAACCCAAAACCTGTGTTTCTCTTACTCTGTCAGGCCAAACCCTGAGACAACTGTTGCTTCTTCTTCCTCATACCCTACCTCCCCTCCAACATTTTTTTTTTTTTAAATATTGGGTTCTTCAAATGGAAAAAATACTGAGGAAATAAAGTATGTAATACATTCTTGGATAGTTATTTTTGCCCATGAAGCTTTCTCTCCTTCAGAAGAATTACAGAAGGTTCAGATCAGCAGAAAAGCAGCCTGAAAATTTCATGCTTTAACAAGTCCCAAATATTTTTGTATTATTATTTACTTATTTTCTTATGCAGTAAATTCCACATGTGGAGGAAGAGGAGTCCAAGAAGTTAGCCACATCCACAGGTTTTGATTCACTCTTAAGAAGGCAGGCACCTGGAAAAACCACAGCCTCTAATTATTGATCCTCAAATACGGGGCTGTTATACCCATGAGCTCATTTAATTGTCCCGGCAATCCCAGGAGAGGAGTACCATTATCCCTATGTTATGGATGGGGTAACTGATGCCTAGAAAGGTGAGGTCGCTTGCCCATTGCCATGTAGATGGAAATGGAGCTAAGATTGGGATACAGGATCTATCAAAGGTTTTTCTCTCCCTACTGCATTCTACCACATCCACCTTAAGAGTCAGCCTAGCTCCTCTCTTTCTCTTCCCATGACTGACTTTTCAAAGAAGGTAGCAGGTGCCAGTATCATCATCAGGGTATAATGTGATGAACAGAGCACATGCCCCCATCCGAGCCTACACCTTTCCCCCCTGCCTCCTTGCTGTCTGAAGCTGCACTGTTAGAGAGACATCTTTAGGAAGCAGTGTGAAGGGCATTGAACTGAGAGTGGCCCTGAGGTCTAACCCCGGCTCTGTTGGGCCGCAGGTGTGGGTCCATGAATAAACCATGCCCCAAGTGGCCCTATAGGTGCCACCATCTGTAAAATGAAATGTTAGAAGGCAAGGAGCAGCCCCTCATGGTTCCACGTTCTAGGATGTTCACACCTCAGAGGCAATGCAGGGGGTCAGTTCTTAGAGCAATGGTGGACACATGCAGGACAGAAGAGGCAGGGTTGGGGGGGGAGGGATAGGAACTTTAATAGAGAGTGGGTATTTGATACAGGAGGTAAGACGGAGCCCAAGGTGACAACTCTGCCCTCCTCTCCAGAGCTTCACTGATAAGCTTCATCCCAGATCAAGGACCCACGGCCCTGGGAAAAACACCGATGGGAGATTGACAGCACTTGAGGACAGGGGAAGGGAAGCAGAAGACAGCCAGGGACAGATCCTCCCTTCCCTCCCTTTGCTGGGTGTCCTGTGAGACCAGGCTGTGGTCTAAAGCTGCTATTGGCTACAGGACAGCTGAGTTGCCGGTATGGGAGGGCCAGAAATAATTGTGGAGCCAGCCTGGTCTTCCCTCTCCTTTTCCCCGGGGCTGCCATTTTCACATGAGAACGATAAAAGATCCCAGAAATGGGAGGTGCACTTAATGGGTTTTTTTGGCACCAAGAAATTAATCTTTTTTAAACCAAGGGGATTTTTTTTTTCCTTCTTTCCTAAAGATCTTTGGCAAACAGAAGCTAAATTGCTTCCAGACCTCATGAAAGGTATTTTGTGCAAACGAGGTGTGATTTACACTTCCTTTAATTAGTCTGAACCCTGGAAAAAGAGAGAAATAATAGAAAACAAGAGCTATGTAGAAAACAAGTCCAAACAGCCCTAAAATAACAGTTTTGTAAAGGCATCAATTGAGGGTGTTAGAAGGAGACCAATAACAACCAAAAAATCCTTCTAATTCTGGGAGTGGAGCAATTACAAGTGAATTGAAGTTTTGTTGGACTCCTGTCCCTGGGGATGGGGGTGGGGAGGAAGTTTGGCAGAAAGGAGCCTTAGTGCTCTCTGAGTCAGTTTCAAGTTCTGGTTGACCTTCCTTCCTTCCGTTAAGCCTCAGTCTTTTCAGAGGGCATTTGGGGTCTAGGGAGCCAGGGTCAGGAAGGGGGAGGACAGTTCTGCTTGCAATCAGGGACATTTTACCATCCTGTCTGTCTCGCAGGTGGGTCACAAACGTAGCATTTTGGAAGGCGCATGACTTTTGGAATCACCAACCTGGGTTCAACTTTGGGCTCTACCTTAGGTGACTACAGGGGCTCTGGGCAGCTTGAGTCTGCAATTGTTGACCACATCCCTACTCCTTGAACCTCTTTCTCTTCCTGGCTGTCCAGTCCTCCTAATCTCACTGTCCTGTCAGGCTGCTCCTTCTTAGTCTCTTTGGCAGGTTCAGGCTCACCCACCTAGAAGTTCGTTGCTGGGACCACTGAAGACTCAGACCCAAGCCCACTTCTTTCCATCAACTGACTTTATCAAGACAATCTATCTGCATGAATTATGCCACCTTTCATCTGATCGAGGCTCAAAGGTCTATTGCCCGGCCACGCCTTCTCCCTTGGTTCCGGTTGTCATATCCAATGTCTTGCTACATCTTCAACTGAAAGTTTCCAGGTACCTCAGATTCAACACATCCAGAACTGAACTCAGGATCTTCTACCCTAATCGGGTCCACTTCGCAGGGAAGACTGTCCCCTCACCATGTACATGTTATTCCCGATTCTCATTCTCTTTCATCTTCTCTATCTGATCCAGGTTCCGTTGATGTTATCTTGGCGCTGACACTGCCAATCTTGCCCCATCTCTGGGAAAGTCGAGTGAGATGGTGTCTGAGCAAGTCTTTGCTCTGACATCGTGTCAGGACTCAGTGGTGATCATCTCCCTTCACCCACTCTATTCTCTTTTATTCTGGATCCATCCACAGTCAGGCCCACAGGCCCTTAGAGGAGTTAAGTATAATGATACAATACATGACTCAGCAAGAGCAGCCTCTCCCTTGAATCTTATCTTTAGCTTTGCTAATCCCATCCCTTCTGACTATTCATCTCCCGCAGTGGGTGGGAGGTGGGAGAGAAAAAGAAAACAAACCAGAAAAATAAATGTATCACAACACCTTTTGGGGAAAGGAACAGAATGGCCAAAGGGATGTTACTGGGCAAGCTGAAAGAACAAGTTCACTTGACCTTGTGAATGTTTAAGGGCCTAACGCTCCATTCTACCTGTAGAATCCTGGAA
The DNA here is from genome assembly GCF_987537825.1 of Furipterus horrens. NCBI lineage: Eukaryota > Metazoa > Chordata > Mammalia > Chiroptera > Furipteridae > Furipterus > Furipterus horrens. The sequence goes on from NW_028327174.1 coordinate 189,774,595, forward strand.
ATCATAAAGTCAGTTTCATTGAAAATTGCACTATCTATACATGAGTGAAGAGTAATGAACCAAAGGACCTGGGCTACGTCCCAGCTCTGCCTCTAACTCGCTGCAGAAACTGGGATCAGCCCCTTCCACTGTCCAGGGATAGATCCTCACATCTATCTATACAACGAAGGGGTTATACTAGATGATTTATGTGGGCTCTGGCAGTCAGGGATTTGCAGGGCTTTGTTATAAACTATGCAGAGAATGACAGAGGGGTCCACGGATTCTCCTTTGCATCTCCCCATGGCTAATAAACGATAGAACTGAAATTTCAATCTTCACACCACAGATTCCAAGCCCGTGTTGGATACTACTCTCCATCTATCCAGCTGTCTTTGTCGGTGTGTGCCTCTGTTTGTTCCTTTACACCTTCATCCATGCTACACACGTTCCCTGAGTACTTACACTGTGTGTGGAACGGTGCTAAACATAAGGAAGCATGAGAAAAGATACACCAGGAAACTCACAGATGGGCTAAAAAAAACAACAACAAGAAACCACAATCAGGAGGTTTAGAAAAGTTATATTCCTTTCCAAAGCACCACTCTGATCATGTTTCTGATCCTCCTCAAAAGGCTTCCAAGGCTCCCCTTTGCCTACAGAATAAAGTCCAAACAGCTTAGCCTGTTTTCTAATCCCTCTGTGATCTGGCTCCTGTCTCATCTCCTCAAAACCGCATTCATTCAACATTTGTTAAGTATTAAGCATGTGCCAGACACTGTACTAGAATATCGGAATGCAACGTTGAGTGACAAAGACTTGGGCCTTGCTCTCCTGGAGCTTACAGATATTAATCAAATTATCACATTGATATAGAATGAGGTATTATTCCCTTAGGCTTTCGGTGGTCCAGCTCCACCACAGGCAGGGCCTACAGTCCCCTCTGATGCTTACAGCCCAGTAAGCCTACAATAATGCCATTCTCCTTGGACACATTCAACCATCAGGTGATCATTTAGCGGTGATCTGTCCTACTAATCATGCAGAAATATCTGCCTATAAGAGAGATGTTTGGGGTTCCATAAATAAATTTTTATTTTATTTCAAAATAGCTCTTCAACAATAGATTAAAACTTTTTGCCATACTACAATAGAATGTCACATTCCCCCTGCACAGAAGTCACTGTGCTTAAAGTCAGTTGCATATTGTCTGGCTCCCCTAGTCAACTATAAATTTCAAGAAGGCTGGGTTCTTGCCTAGTCTGGTTCACCCCTGAATTCCCAGCACTTAGCCCAGTGCTTGGCACACTGTAGACAATCAGAACATGTGTTGGGTAGACTGAATCATCTTAAGTGAGCCTCAGAAGTTTCATTCAAAAGGAGACTGTGGCAGACATAGATTCTTACCCCTCCCTCCACCCACCCCCCTATTTTTTACTCTGTCAGATGGGAAAACAGAGACTGAAAATAAGGAGCAGTTTTCCAAAGGATGCAGAGAAAGTTGGTAGCTTAATTGAAGTCAGAACCGAAGAGAATATGATGTCCGGAACTCCTGCTCTACCACACCCATTCATAAACCTTGAGTCTGGAATGGCCAGGAAGATATGGCCTCAGGGAAAAACAGTGCGTAGCTGAGGGCAGACACAGTCCACACAGCCTTTGCTGCACAGGCGTTTGCTTCAGAGACAGTCACTGGGTGGATTCTTCCAGAACTAGTGGAGCCCATCTGCGTGGGAGAAACCCTAGCCTGTCCCCAAACAAGGCCTTTGACTGAGATCAAGATTTAATCATTCTCTCTAACCCAAACTCTCCCAAAACACTATTTCCTATTATGTCTCAATAACCAACTGGAACTCATCCTCACCTCAAGATTAGATCTGTGAGGTCACAATGGCTCAATCACTCAATTAAGAGGAGGGAAAATTTTATCCTCCTCAAACAAAGTGATGTGACATAAGGCAGTTGCTAGGATTATGTCTCACTCAGGAAGAAGAGGAGTAGGAAGAGATGGGTGGGTCATTCATTACAGGGAATTTTCCAGGGAAATTTGAGTGGTGTGGCCCCTCCAAATTTCAACGTTCCAGTCCCCAACACAATGCTGAAGGCAAGGTCCGGAGTTGTATGAAAGTCACGAGGGTGAGGGTGGCTCTTCTCCCCTTGCCCTGAACCCCTGGATAATCTCTAGGTGTGTTCTGATTCTTCTCCGGACAACTGGCCTGGCATCCAGGAGCTTTATACCAAGGCCCAGAGAATCCGAGAGGAAAGGGGCAATCTCCATACCTACTTGACTAGGCTAATGCAGAGTACGGGAAATTGCCTCTTAATGAACAACCCATCTCCACCTTGGACCTTAATTTGCACATCCTTGAAAGGAAGTTGGATAATATCTAAAGCCCCTTCCAACATCTCAGTTCAGTAATGGAAAGACAATTTGGCTCACCAGAAAGGGCAGAGACTCTGATAGACCTTGTTCGAATATTAGTTCTGAGCTGGACAGGTGACTTCACCTGGCCAAGCACCCGTTTCCTCTTCTTTAAAAAGGGAATAATAACGTACAGCTCACTGACTTGCTGCAAGGACCTGAGAAAGTGTAGTTGATGTCCTCAGAACATGTCCAACAAGTAAACATATGCAGTAAATGGTAGCAGTCACTCTAAGAAGGTCTTCAGACTTTGGCTAATGAAGGACTGATTTCAAGAACAAGAACTCTATGAATAAAAATCTTTGCGTTTAGAAAGGAGTCATGGTCTCAAGTTAAAGATTCTGCTAATTCATCAGCATTTGGCCTATCTACTAGAAGCCACCAATTCACAGCTGGTGAACCCTGCTTTCCTGAACTCCACAGGCCGTGTTAAAAAGCAATACAATTACGGAGCCACCAGGTCTTAGGCCAGCTTTGGAGGGAACTATTCTTTTAACACGGAGGGTTATTACTAGAGGGATGTTGGTATGGCCTCAAGTTTAGACAATCTGGGATAATGTCTGTTGGAGGAGGCTGAGCCATCTAATTAATTTTGGGCCAGCCACATTACCATGCCCAGGTTTCAGTTTTCCCATTTTTACAGTGAGGATGATGATGTAAGTACCTATGAGTTACTGAAAGAACTGACCACAGGAACCTCAAATCCTTGCAGGGTGGCTGATTGGCAGTAAGTCCTTAGTACTCCCGCACCTCTTACCAGCTATGTGTCCTTGGCTAAATCAATTTCCCTCTCTGAGTCTCCATTTTCATATCTGGAAAACGAGACCAAGGATACTCCAAATTATAGGATTGTTGAAAGTCACTGATGACACAAACAATATACAAACAGGGTTTTATAAAGTAGAAGCTATTAGCCAAAGGCAGGAGATGCTCAAGCCTTGCCCAGGCCCTTTCAGAGAAGCATTCCAGCCTCTCTCTCTCTTAGTTTTCTCATCTTAAAGTGACTGTACTTTCATGCAGACAAGAATCTGAACGTCACATTTCCACCTCTGCCCTGTGAAAAGGTTACCAGTATTTTTTAATTGTCATTGGCGTGACCTGAGGGGAAATTGTCCAGACTGTTGTCCTAGGTCCAGAGTTTTACTACAAAACTGAAACTCCACCCAGAAACCTGAGTCAACTGGAGAATGAGGCACTGGGCCTAAATCACGCCAAAAATATCCACCCTCTGCTTTCCAGGATCCCAAATGACACTGGCCATTGAAAAACCCATCCCAACAACCCAGAGGAAAACTTCAGCTGTGCTTAAGATAAAATTAATGCCCAGGAGTAGTGTTAAAACCCAAAAAGGTCCTTCCAAAACTGTGACCTTCTGTTAAAAGACTTGCTTTTGTTTGGTTGTATCTTGTAAAACACTTTAGCAGCAAATTTAGAACTTATAAAACGGGGCCAACTGACAGCCTGGGGAACCAAAAAGTCTCTGTTTATTCACCAAGTCGAGACAGTGGAGGTGGAAGCAATGGATGAGGTGGTACCTGTGCCAAGATTTTCGGAGCAAAGACATCTCAGAACCCAGAACCGTAATGTGTCCTGGGTTGGGAATCAGGAAACACTTCACGGGGAAAGTAAAGCCAGTTAGAATTGCTTGGGAATGGCAATGGGTGAAAGCTGGACACCACCTGACCTTGGATATGCTATTTAGCATCTTGTTAATACAATGGGCAATATACTCCCTACTTCCATTAGTACTGCTGAGACTTACTATGCCAAAGGGTTCATAAATGGTAGTCTTCTCTGACATCTCACACATTTTTTTAAATTGAAGAATCTCACTTAAATATGCACAGATCTTAAACAGATATTTTATACCTCGATGTTTTTTTTTTTTTTAAAAGCTGGGTTCTCTATTATTACCAAGAATGCTGGCCCATGTCATAGAGAGACAGGCTGGATAAATAAAGGAAAAAAGGTTTACCATCTAGGATCTAGGAAACACAGTCCTGTAAGATCTGTGTTTATACATGAACTAGTAGAACAATTTTCTCTTTTTTTTTTTTCCAGCGGGAAAACAGATTTAGAGAATTGATTTGGGGAAGTAGATGTGAGAGAAGGTCATAGATTTCTACAGTGATAAAAATGATCCCACTAATTTGCATATATCTACTCCATGCTTAACTTCTTCCAGGAAGATAACTAAATGCTTCATCATCCACCATATTGAAAGGGGTGCAGTCAAAAGGAGCCTTTTAAAAAAAAACCTTCTTTATTTACTTATTTAGAGAGAGGGGCAAAGAGGGAGAAAGAGAGGGAGAGAAACATAGATTGGTTGCCTCTTGCACACCCCCAACTGGGGACCTGGCCTGCAACCCAGGCATGTGCCTTGACCCAGAGTCGAACTGGCATGTTTCCAGTCTGTAAGCTGGCCCTCAATCCATTGAGCCACACCAGCCAGGGCGCACGAGGAGCCTTTTAACCACTGGTCACCAAGTTAGTTACATTAAGAAAGTCAGAAGGAATGAAAGAATGCTGAAGGGAGGAACAGTTTGCTGTGCCAGATACCGAATATACAGTGACCACAAATTCAATAATTGTTGAATGAATTAATGTATAATCTGTAGATAACTCCACCAACCTGAACTACAAACACTCCTTTTAATGTTGGAATCATAACTCTCTTGGTCCCACATCCACACATTGCTGAGAAGTCCAGGGTTCCTCTCGAGGAGAACTCTTCTTCCTTTGGACCATGAAAACATTCTAGAGCAGTGGTTCTCAACCTTCCTAATGCTGCGACCCTTTAATACAGTTCCTCATGTTGTGGTGACCCCTAACCATAAAATCATTTTCGTTGCTACTTCATACCTGTAATTTTGCTACTGTTATGAACTTTAATGTAAATATCTGATATGCAGGATGTATTTTCATTGTTACAAGTTGAACATAATTAAAGCATAGTGATTAATCACAAAAACAATATGTAATTATATGTATTTTCCAATGGTCTTAGGCAACCCCTGTGAAAGGGTCGTTCGACCCCAAAGTGGTCGCCATGACCCACAGGTTGAGAACCGCTGTTTTAGAGGTTTTCTCAAGTCAAGGCTTCCTAGTGCTTCATGGAGAGTGAAGGGAGAATGCCCTAAGTCTCAATAGACCCTCTTTTTGATTCTCTGCCTGTCATCCCTGTCACTGCCATATGACATCACTATGGAAAACAGGCGCTGTGTATGGCACTATGCCAGGTCATGGTGGAGGAGGAAGCTTTGGAACGTTGCCTTACCTGGACCACCATGGTTCTCCAAGGGCGGACAATACCACTCTTTCAGTCACAAGAGGCCCACGCATAGGCTCCTGAGGCTACAGGTTACGTTTCATTCCTCAGTCTCAGTCACGCCCACTGTGCCAATGTGGCCGTGCTGACTGGCTCTGAGCCTGAGACACCATCAAACTTCTCCCTCCCTCATGCTAAGTTCCCTACACATGGCACGTGGCATAATCTTAACCCACCTGAGAGGTTCTATACAAAGGCAAGGTGATGGGGATCTTCTACCCATGTTGTTTCTAGCAGCTCCTGGAGTCATAATCAAACTTTCATAGCTGCTACCCTTGAGCTCTGTATAACAGATGTTGAGGGAGAGCCTTTCTCAGGCCACAAAATGCCCCTATTAAATTCTTCCCCCAGCGTAATCAATGGTTCCCTACTGGCCTTTACATATCGAAGCGAGGCCGTTCACAAGAACTTTCTCAGACAAAAAAGGCTCAGCTCTAAGCGAACTTGCTGTCTCTAGATGTAAAAACAACTGCTGCCTTTTTAAATGGGAGCTTCCCTTAGAACCAGAGAAAGAATAATAATAGAAAACTACAACCCTCTTACAATATGAAGGAATCTCACAATATGGGGAACAAAAGAAGCTAGGCACAACATAATGTGTATTGTACAATTTTTTTTTTTTTTTTACACGCAGAGTTTAAAAACAGATAAAATTAGACTATGTTATTAGAAGTCAGGATAGTGATTTACCCTTCCAGAAGGGGTGATGCCTGAATGGGAGCACACGGGAAGCTCTTGGGAGGCTGGCGATGTCCTGTCTCTTGAGCTGGGTACGGTTGCGGGGCTGCATTCACTTTGTGGAAATTCATCAAAACGTAAACTTACGGTTATTGTCCTTTTGTGTACAAATGTCACATTTCCACAGAAATGTCAAAAAAAAATAAAGGTACTCTGCCGAAATAAAAATGAAAGGAGACTAGTATATACATTTAATATTCTAGAGGCTTGAACTCATAAAGACTTAAAGACAGAGAGAGATCAGAAGTGATCAGTTTCAACCACCTCGTTCTGGAGAGAGTAGAACTGAGATCCATGGAGGAGAATCCTAAGATCACACAGGGACTCCTGCAAGCCAGCCCTTCCTCATGTTGCTTCCCTTCCTCAGGTGATGAAGTGGAGGTGGGGCTGAAGTCTAAAGATAAGCCATGCATCAGGATATCCAGGTATAAAATGTTTTCAGACACCAATTAATCTGCCGTGCACATGGCCTGAGCAGCTGAGACAAGGCAGATGTGGCCACATAAATGTGTTGCCCATGACACATGGGCTGGAAGAGTGAGGCAGAGGCAGAGGCAGCTCTAAAGGAACAAAAGGGGAGCTTGTCTGCCAGGAATGCATTGGGAATGAGGATTCCAAAGAGGTCATCCAGGGAGAAGCTGTGCCTGAACCCCAGAGAAGGCTGGGTGCATTTACTGACATTCCAAACATCTGTGCTCTCGCAAGGGAGATAAAAGGGAATCCGCTTCCCTGCCTCGACCATGATATATGGGCTTCCGAGGCACTGGGTGTGGGCTGCTGTTGAAGGCATGATGCAGTGTTTGATGGATGAAGGCTGAGGAAACTCACTAGGCCACACATTAATTAAAAATTATCAAACTGTCCTGGTTGGCGGAATAGAATGCTAATGCCATTCTCCATGTGGACGTCAAAGGCAGAGAATGTCTGGAGGGAGCTAACCTGTTTTATATCTTTACCTTGATCCCACTTGTCTAAATTAGAGCCTCTGTTCTGTTGCCAAGACCCTGTATAAGCCAAGACTGGTGGGGCCCGCTCTAGACTACAACCACCCGTGATACTCACTTGCATGTAGACATTCTTAATTCAGAATGTGGAGGTATATTCTAATCACCATCTAGGCCTATGAATACACTCAGTGACTCTCTCTCCATGACCCTGAGAACAGGTCCAAACATCTTATTCTGGCATTCCAAGGCTCTCGTCCACTCGCCCACAAACTCCAGTCTCTCCTGTTATGCCCCTCCAGCCACTTTTCTCTTCCAGCTTCGTGGCTTCCTTGGTTCATGCTCTTTCCTCCGTCTGAATTTCCTCTGACTTACTTCTACTAATGACACTCTTCTCATCCTTCCAGGCAGAAGGCAAAGGTCACTTTCTTCAAGAAGGCCTCCTTGATCACCAGTTCCCCAACCCGAACTAATCTTTCTTCCATTGTAAGTTTTTATACCTCGGTAGTCGTATTTCATTTTTATTATATTGCCATGCAGTTGTCTCCTTTTTCATTTCTCTCTCCCCAGAACGAGTGCTTTAAGAGAGAAGGGACAGTATTTATCATGTTCTCCATTAGTTTCCAAGAACACAGCAATATGCTTGGCATGTGTGGTAAGTTGTTCCATATACTGTACACATTTTCTAATGAGTATGTAAGAGAATCCTCGGGGTGGCCGCACATACCTCGTTTCTGATTTCAGCCTCAATTGCAGCGGACAGTGCCAGTGTGAGCTGAGGCTCCCGTCGTGCTGTTCCGGGAACCTCCACCTCGAGCACATGCCAGGTATGTCTCTGCTTTCCGCCCTGAGTCCTGCTCTGATGCCATGGGAGCTCTCATCGCGTACGGGCCGGCAGAGCCCGGAAATGTAGGGAACGGCCATGCTCCAGCATGGGTAGGGAGCCAGGGCAGACACACTCCAGCTTCGCACACTCAGGCACTAATGCTGGAGCTATTCTTCTCCTTAGCAGATGGTGCCAGTGGACTCGAGCCCGTATTAGCTCAGTAATGACCTTGTGAGCACATCCCTTGTATTGGCTTTCTCTCTGGGGCCACTGCCCAAGCTCCCTCACAACTGTTTCCTGTGTGTACCTACCCATTTAACTGTCTGCCCCCACTCCTTGCTCAGGCTCTGTTTTAAGTTAATCAACATGGAAAGCAAAATAAAACAAAACAAAACAAAACCCAAACAGGATGAACACATGTCCTCGACTTTAAATTACAGTTATATAAGTCAGCTGTCTCTAGCATTTCCCCAGTGCCTGGAACCAACTCTGGCACATAGCAGATAGTCTATGAGTGCTTGTCAGCTTGAAATGACTTAAAAAATATGAGCCACTGGTCTCAACTTAGCGTGGGGAGAAAAGCCCCACTTATAAGCTACATAAGCATCGAGACGGTTGTCCAAACATTCCAGACATAGCTGATTCTAGGTGAGAAACATCAGGAGAGTCCAGTCTCACTGACATTTGATTTTGTTCCGTCACTTTAGGTTCAGCCAGTTGAGCTTATTCGTTGAATACGCCTCTCTCTGCTACGGGCCCGGAACTCCCCTGAGAAGCAGAGCCGCTGCAGAACAGCCAGCTCTGACCTTCCTAAGGTGTGATTCATCATGCACATGATGACAGCACATCTGTACCCAATGCATGAAACACAGAGACGTGCAGGCCCTGGCCCAGAATGTGACCCAAGTGGCTCAGAGCTTAAGTTTCCCCATGATTTCTGCCTTGAAAACAATTCCCAGCTCCCCTTAGGCTCCCCATAAAAAAAAAAAAAAAAAAAAAACCCTTAAAATGTGGTTTATTTTTCATTAGATTCTCCTCTCCTTTCTTTCACTTAAAAAAAAAAAAATCCCTTTCCCTTTAGGGATTGTTTGGAAGCTATCAGAAAAAAGGGTAAAGAACATGGACTTCTGAGTGAGAAATAACTGGCTTCAAATCGTGACTCTGTCACTTAATAACCACATATTCCTACATAAGTGACTCTGCCCCTCTAAACCTCAGTTTTCCCATCTGTAAAATAAAGATAATAATAACAACTTCTCAGAATAATACTGATGATTAAATATTATACAGAAGCACCTGGTATATTAGTGCTCACTAAACAATAGTTCTCTTTGCTTCCCCTTTAATCAGCTTTGCACTTTCTATAAAGTTTACAAAGCTCTTGGTATGGAACAGGCAATCAACAAATACTACTCCTCTTACTTCAGGTGCACTTGGGCTCTTTAGAATGGCTTCTTAACTTGTGGTTTCACTGCCAGGTTTCATGAACTCTGACAATAGCATAGGGCTGTGTCCCCCATCCACAGGGGATACATTCCAAGACCCCTAGCGGATGCTGGAAACCTCAGATAGTACTAAACCTTATATATATACTATGTCTTATTTACCCCATATATACATTCCTAAGATAAAGCTGAATTTATAAATTAGGCACAGTGAGAGATTAACAACAATAACTAATAGTAAAATCAAACAAGTATAACAGTATAACGTCATATAACGTAATTATTTGAATGTGGTCTGTCTCTCAAAACACATTATTGTATTGTACTCACCCTTCTTCTTGGGATGATATGGAATGACAAAATACCTCATGAAGTTGAGACCTTTCACCTTTTCACTTAGAGGACACACTTTATGACTTCCCTTTGTCATAGGTGAACTGCCAGCATCACTACTCTAGAGCATTGGGGCCACAATGAAGCAAAATAAGGATGACTTACACCCGAGCATGGAGCTACACCAATGGTGGGTATGATAACTGAGATGGCTACTAAGTGACTAATGGGAGGGTAGCATATATCCAGCCTGGATACACTTGACAAAGGCAAGAGTCATGTCCCAGGTGGCACAGAGCTGGACATCATGAGATTTCATCACGCTACTCAGAATAATGCAAAACTTAAGACTTATGACTTGTTTAGTTCTGGAACTTTCCACTTAGTATTTCTGGACCACAGTTGACCACAGGTAACTGAAACTGCGCAAAGTGAAACAATGGACAAGGGCAGGGGAAGGAACTCTTGTAATTCATATTTTTGGTACTAGGGATGTAGCGTGGAATGCGACAGCCGAGGTCCTCATTGTTACAGAGCTTACACTCAAGAGCAGGAGAACAAAAGACTAACAGGCAAAAATGAAGATCAGTGATATTATTTCAGAGAATGATGAGTGACGGGAGGGCAGCAATCCTGGGGGATGTGACAAGGAGAGGCAGGAGTGGCAGAGAAGTGACTATACACATATATAGTGATCAGGAAGGCTTCTCAGTGAAGATAACAGTGAGATGAAGAAATCGAATGCTATGAAGGAGCTGATAATCCCAACAACTGAAGGTAGAAACTTCTAAGCAGAAGGAAGCAGGTGTGAAGTAACCAGCTTGGTGTGCCCGAGGATGAGAAAGAGGCTAAAATGGTTACTGCCCTTCTGTGTTGTTGTCATCAGCTTCCCAAAAGGCAGCGCAAAAAGGGACACAGCTTGGGTTGCATTGTTCTCTTTCCCAGAGCTAAAGAAAATGTCTCTCGAGGATGGTTAGGTAAAGGAATTCTCTCACCTACTAGAATATATGGCTTCCATCTTTTTGGACTTTGAAAATGACATGCTCCTTTCTTGGAGGTTAATCTCCCCAGAACTCAGACTCCCCCAAAGGATGACTGCTGCCTCGGGGTCTGATATAATAAGTGAGTGAACCCAAATACATTAGTTTTGTGACCAAACTCTCTGGCAAGAAATGCCAAGTGTTGAGGGCAGGAATCATCCTAGGACTCTTGATATGTCTCCCAGGACCCACAGAATTATATTCATGAACTTGAATGACCTTAGTCAAGTTACTTTTCTGAGTCTTATTCCTCACCAGTGATTAAGTAAGTGAGAGATGACGGATTGGGGGAGGGCGGGCACTGAGTAGAGGTTCATCTGTGAACTCCATGGTTCTTCTAGATTTCCTGTGATTCTAAAATGCCCTTTGCAGTCATGAAGTGAACACTCTGACATGCCAGAAAAGCTCTCCTACATCAGTGACCTTGGTGCCTGAGGCTTTTAAATGGGTCAATGGTCTCCAAAGAAGAGCTGGAGAGCAACCTGGCCAGTGTGGATTAAAGGGCAATTATAGTAGGGCCCATACTTGTTCTCTTATAAGCTGGTCTTCATTGTTGGTTAAATTCCGTCTTTTCAGGGGACTCCACCCTTACCTTTTCCTACTGGGGTAGGTGAGGTCAGATCAGGGCAGGGGAATTGAGTTCTCCCTGAGGAGTTTGAGGTCAGGTAAATACAACTCCTTGATCTCATTGCATATGGCTCCGGGGATGTACCCAGAATCTCTCTCTTGGGAGGCAGGACAGGATGACTCAAGGAGAGGGAAGTTCATTCCAAGAAGTTAATGAAGACTGGGAATGGGATTTGTGGACAGATCCAACCTGGATACTCCTAAGGGCACATGGCATGGGAACCAACGCTGGGCTGGCAGCCAGGAGATCCTGTCTACATGCTAGCCTGAATTTACTCACTAGGAGACTGAGGGGTAGGGACTTGACTTCCAGGATTCAGGTTCTTCGTCTGAATTAAGGGGACTGACTTAACTGATCTATAAACATCTTGTAAGTATGGTATTTTAGGAGCCTAGAGGCATGTTACCCAGTGGGCTACTTCTGAGCATCGGTTTCTGCTTTTGTGAAAGTGAGAATAACATCAGTGACTTCATCATAGAATTATTGTAAAGATTAAATGAGTTTATCACGCTGCCACCACTTTGTTCATACAGTGTACTCCTTTGGTTGCTACCCATCAGGCTTCTGCTGTGCACCAAACTTTGCTAGGAGAGAATAAACAAATGAATACAGTCATGGACCGGAGGGATATACACTCACAGAGCTAGAAGTCTTAGGGGCAACAGAGAAAACACTCAAAAATGGAAGCAATTTAGTAAGACATTGCTGTTATTCAATAGTCAGCTTAACAGCCCTGCCTACGTTATGAGCAAACATCAGACAAAGATAGTCCAAGACATGGTGAATATAAAATCTCTCAAGGGAAGACATTCTCTGACCCTGGCCAAAGCTAGAGATGGTACATCATTCAAATCTCCACAGAGGTGAAGCAGATAATACAAATTAATGCAGTAAGTTGGATGTCAGACAACCTGGAAGACGGGGACTATGACAAATTAGGACTCGGGTATATTCTCTAAAATGGGTAGCTGCTACTCTTCTCTGCTACTTACTACTGCCATCTGGGAATGTAAGTCCAGGATTGCTAGAACCTAACCTTTTCAGCCAGGAATCCAGAATTTCATGTAAAAAAATCATCCACATATCAAATTATAGCAAATGACTCAAACATTAAACATATGATGAAGCCAACAGTTTGCTACCTGTAGCTTAAGGACAAATACGTAATTGTGCCTATTTTCAAAGAGGAAGGTAAGGACAAAGGGAAAAGGATGAGTGATTATTGTATGTTCTCTTATGTGCTGGGCATTCCACCTACCTCATTCACTGATTCATTTATTGCTCCCAACAATGCTGGATTAAACAGTCAGGGGAACCCAAATTCAATTCCTGACAGCACTCTTCTTAGAAGTGTGATCGTCAGCCAAAAACTTCACAAAACTCACCTTCAATTCCCTAATCTATAAAACGGAGATGACAATTACCTCCTAGTTGGAAGGGTTAAGTTGTGAATACAATGAGATAATAGGTTCAAAGGTCCTTCAATTAATCTTCAATAGAGCAGCCAGGGTGATAAAATTTTTAGTCTTTAGCATTCCTTAAATACCACCAAAATCGTATCCCTCCTATTGTCCTTTCTCTTAATTCTATCACGCAAAATTTATACCTCAGTCACACTGTCCTTTTATTTCTTAAGGCCACTGCTTATACTCATCCCTCTCCCTGGCATACTCTCCATTCTCATCCACCCCTCAATCTTCACTCCATCTCACTGGTTCCTGCTCACACTTCATCTCTTTATCAGTTGCCTACTGCGTGCCTGGCATTTTACTAGGCACTGGGGAGAGAGTGATGAAAAGGATGAACATAACTCCAATTTGGAGGGGCTAATATTTTGGTGAGTCCAGCAAATGGTACACCCCTCTCCCCCTAAATCAAAATGCATTCATTATCATTATAATAAGTGCTACCAGGTGAGTGTTAAATGCTATAAATCCACATAATCAATGAGATGCCAAATCTAATCTAAAGATTCAGGTAAGTGACATTTAAGCTGAGACCCTCAGAAAGAAAATTGGTGATATCAAGCATAGATAAAAGGATGGAGAAGAAGGAAATGACAATAATTCATAACCTCATAAGCCACGTCAATTTTTTTTCATTCAGTTAGAAGACTTATAAAAAGCTCTCAAAAGGTTTAAATTAGGAAAGTGATCATAATAAATCAGCTATAATTCACTGAGAGTATCCAAAATATTCCAGGCACTGTGCTAGGCACTGGGTATGATCAAAAGTTATATTTTGAATGGTAACTCTGGCTTTAGAATTGAGAACTGAAAGGCATAACAAGTGGCTGATGGAAGACCAATTACAAGGTGATTACAGGAGATGAATGCTGGCTTAGACTAAACAAACGAGAATAGAAAGAAAGGAGTAAATTCAAGAGACACTGTTATATGTCAATTATATCTTGATAAAACTGCCAACGTAGAGATTATGGAGATCAAAGCAGAATAACTTGGTTATGACTTGAATATGAGGATGAACAAGAGAAAATAGCTAATAAACTGTGGTGTTTTGCTCCAAGGAACGGAATTCAGAGTAGTGCCAGTTAGAGAGAGTAAATACATACTTGGATAGAAACATGTTTATGGGGAGAGGGTAACAAGTTTTGTTTGGGATACGCTGAGTCTGAATTGCTTGTGAGACATCAAATTGCACATGCTTAGAGTCAGCTGGATATATGGGGGGAGAGCTCAGAGGGATGAGGTGGAAATAGAAATATCAGGCCAGTGAATACATTGATCGGAACCATGGGAGTAGACACAGTGGCACGTAGAGAGTTTACATTGAGAAAAAAGGAAGACACAAGACTACCATCTAAGGAGCCTTAAGAGTTAAAGAACAGATTGAAAGACCCAACAAGGAGGCGGAGCTGCAGTCAGAGGGGCAGGTGGTGAAACAGGCGAGTGTCATGTCCAAGGAACCAAGAGGAGCAAAGGTTTCAGAAGAGAATGGTCAGCCCTGAAGAATGCTTGAAGATATGAAGTAAGTTGATAATAAAAAAAAAGCCACTGGAGGTCACAGATGTTTATGGAGATAAAATGTTTTAGTAACTTGGCGAGAGCAGGAGACAGAGGGAAATAAACTGAGGAACGAGTACGAAGTGACGAGATGAAGTCAGCCACTGAGGACTCGACTTTGGAAAGTGTATTTGTAAAGGAGAAGAGAGAAATGGTCACAGCGGTGGGAGATGAACTATTTCGTTTTCTCTTTGCTTTAAAAAGGAATACTTATGAACACATCCAAATGATGATAAAAACAATCTACTAAAGAAGGAGAGATTCAAAATATACAATAAAGGGAGATAACTGATAGGCAAAGGTTCCTGAGAACTTAGGAAGGTACAGAAAACAGTGCAAGAGAGGGTTCAGTGTTACAGAGAAGGAAGGGCACCTCCTACGTTCCATCGGAAGGGACGGGGACGAGAGTGTGTACAGAAGCACGCAGAGTTAAAACAGTTACACAGCGAAGTTGAACTACTCCCTGTGCTATTTTTCCCTGTGAAGGATGAGACGAGGTTATCTTCTGCGAAAGAGGGAAGGACAGGAGTTTAAAGACGATGAAGAAGACAGTTAATTGATAAGTCTAATAGGATTACTGGCAAAGCCCAGTTGGCGCAGGTGACTGATGATACATTGGTGTCAAATACTCCCAACTGTGTGCTTTTCTCTCGCTGACTAGCTTCACTGGCACAGAAGAAGATGCAGAGCTGCATTCATCCAAGAGTCTGGGCCACTGAAGGACAGAAAGACAAGGAGACCAGGATGTTGTTAACGGGGATTAAAATATGAAGCTCGGGCTCCATGGTGCTGTCTTAGTCCATTTGGGCCACTGTAACAAAACACCACTGTAACAAAATACCAAGGGACTAGAAGTCCTACTGAATGTGAAGACGTGCATGGCAGGAGTGGAAGATCAATACAACTGACAGGACAAAGGGTTATGATCAGAGAGTGGGATGCTGAAACTAGTAGTTTGGTTTATTTGCTTGTTTTCACTGTGAACACAACTTTTTAAAATGGTTGTTCTATTACAGTTGTCCCAATTTTCCCCGTTGCTCTCCACTGCCCCGCCCACCTTGTCGCCGCTACAGTCAATCCTCACCTTGTCCATGTCCATGGGTCACTTACACATATTCCTTGACTAGACCCTTCCCCTTTGGAGCTAACAGTTTTAGACGGGACAACATAATGTGAGGACAAAGATCCAGGTGTGACCTGGGATTGACTGGCTGAGGTGGAATGAAGCCAAGTTCCCTGAAGAGGAGCAGGGTATGGAAATGAGAGAGTGCATGCCTGAGCAGGGACCCAGGAGCACTCAAGCTCATCTATGGTGATGACAAGGGCACAGATGGAGAGAAAACTACAAACCAGCGGCTTAGGTACTTAGAGAATCCATTTCAGTTGAGGCCAGAAGACCAAGTCTGGCTTCTATTCAACACTACCTTCTGCAGAATGAGTGAGTTTCATGGACATGAAGCAGGATGGATTTAGTACTGACCGAGTCTTTGGGTGGAAGGCAGACACTTCCCTACCATAATTCTTCCCTGGCCTGGAAGGAGGTTCTGGAGAGCGCAGAGGAGAACAGAACTTCCCTCCTCAGCATCTGTCATGGGCAGCGGCCTCTAAAGTCAATCATGGCAACAGGTGGCAGCAGAAAGGAAGGGAGACCCAAAGAGCACTTTTTTTTCTTTTTTTTTTTTCAGCCAAAGGGCTGGTGATCTTGAGTATGAGGACTTGATCGGTATGATTAATTACTGGAACCAGAATCTGGAATAATCACCTCACTTCCTCTAAGTAACCTTTACTGACCCCGCTGGACTGAGTTGGAAGACCCTATACTGTGCTTTTGCAGCATCTGAATTATCTCAAAACCAATCACACTGCAGGGTGATTTGCTAAATTGCATCTCTCTCCTACGAGACCATAAGCTCCATGAGGACAGGAATCATGCCTGTCTTGTTACCAGCCCTTGCCCAGCGTGTTCTGCAGTATCAGAACCATAGTAAGAGCTCCTTATACACTAACGGCATGAAGGAGCGTGCTTTGTGAACTGAAATAAAAAATACTCCAGAATAGAGAGGCCAGGCTGGGTGGCATGGGGGAAGGGAGAGAATTAAGACCCTCCAACTACCTCTTCCCTTCGGAGGTCCTGGACTTTAGAAGCCTCTCACCCGAGGAGCAGCTGGAGTGACAGAAACATTTTCTGAGGACCCGAGATCAGTTCCAGATGTTTGCAGTCATGTCGGTTTGTACCTCACCCTGTAAAACATATTTTCCTCACCACCACCCCCTCCACTCTGGCTGAGGGAGTGGGGCCCAGTCTCCAATGACATCACCTCCCTCAAGCTGGTCCAGCACAGGCAGACTGCAGGCGGGTGAGGGCCCCTCTAGATTCTTAGACCAAGTGTGGGGTTCAGCCATGACCTGTGCTGCCTGAGGAGCTGTGCATAATTTCCACAGGATTTCATGCACGGCTCCAGTGTCATTGTTCCCTCACAGCCGCTGCTGCCACCACCCTCTCAGCTCCAGGGGGAAGTGGGGTGTTGCTGCCCCTCACCTTCAGTTATTCCCCACACAAATTCACCTCCATAACTGCTCCCCTTCACTTGAGAGGGTCTTCAGTCCAAGGCCTAAGATGGGCTGGTGGGCCTGGGACTGGACGGGGGGGGGGGGGGTGTCTTTTCAGTTGTAAATTAGACTTAATGGAAATAGGGAAAGAGAATATATAATGGGGGTGGGGTAGGTAGAGATTCTTCTGATCATTCTGGACATTATTCTTGACCTAGATCTGGATGAGTCTAGATGAGCAGCTCGCACCTGAGCCAGCCTGGAGAGACAAAAACAAGAAAAGACAGGCTGTGACACGGGCAGAAGGTGACATGGAGTGAAAAAGACAAAAGACAGAGAGATAGCTATAAAGAAAGAAAAAAAAAAAAGAAAAGAAAAGAAAGAAAAAGAAGGAGGTGGCAGAAAGTCAGGAAAGGGTAGAGAAAGGAAGCAAGAGAGACGAGTTGAGAGTTGGCAGCAGAAGAGCCTGGTGCTGATCATCTGGGGAGCAGACCATCCGGCTCCCAGATGCCAGGACAGAAAGGGGCACTGACCAGCTCCAGATGTTGCTGCCTTTTGTGAGGAGCGTGGGGGGGAGGGCCTGCTGCCTCTGTGAGGACCAAGAGCCAGCTGGCCTCCCAGCCCTGAACCAAACAAGCTAAAGCTTGGACCCCCATAGTGAGAGAGAGAGACAGAGATGAGACAGAGACCAAGGCAGAGACAGAGAAAGAGGTCTCCGATTTTTAAAAGGTGAAGAAAAATCCAGCAGATGATCAAGAAAATGCAGAGGAGTGTAGTGTGGGGTTATGACTCAGGGGAAGACCCGTCCCTTTCTTGCCTTCACTCTTCTGGTCCTTCCGATGAGGAAACTGAACTCACATCCTTCCCCTTCCTCAGCCTTTTTCTCCACAGGTCAGTCAAACAGGAGATTTGGAGTCATTACACCTCAAGGTCCTTCTACTCTGAGCTTTGGGGGTTCTCAGAAGCTGGCAGCTATGAAAGCAGTGATGACAAAGAAGTAAGGAGTCTGAAGGTGCACATTTCTCATTAGGTCAGAGGCCCTCCGCTGTCATCAGGTGGCTCAATATCCCATGCTGCCCCCTAATTTCCATCTGCCTCTCAGTTTATTCTCAACCAGAGCAAACCACATCGCGGGTAACAGGACTGATGGAAAGAAGTTTGGACTTGGTAGGGAGAGCGGGTCAAGAAATCAGGGGCCCTCTTCTAGCTCCGGCTCTACCACTCACTCATCGTGTGTAACGTCTGGACAAGTCCCTCCCCTTCCGCAGCCTTTTTCTCTGTAGGTCACACAGGAGATTTGGAGTCATTAAATCTGCTTGTGCCTCAGCCCCCTTCTGATTCCTGCCTTCCTGCATCTACCCCTGCCCAAGAGGCTGAAATCCATGCCAATTGCTCTGATGAGGCCAGGCAAAAGAACCAAACGTCTGTTTTTAATATCGATGACAGATTAGCATGCGGGGAATTTAGCCACCCCCCCAAAACAAACCTCATTCTGTTCAAAACAACTGGAACAGGAGTGTACTTATGCTTCAATTTCCCAATAGGGTCCCAGAACCAAGAGAGCCGTGGCTTCTCTGAAGGAAACAAAGAGGGCGCCAAACCAAGGGGCTATGGGCAGGGGGAAGGATACAGGGAGAGAGAGGAAGCCTTTCAGCAGCTAGTTCAAAAGGGTGTCAAACAGATGGCAGCCACAGACATGTGCCTGTGGGTGTGAGAGAGAGACAGACAGAGAGAGAATTGTATATGCATGTATATCTGTGCACACGCATGCGTGAGCTCACAAATAAATAAACAATTCCAGGGCCGGATTCGGCTGCCAGCAAAAATCCAGAGAGATCAAAGGAGAAAGACCACATTTCGCTGTTCTGGCCTTACCTGGCCAAATGTGTGAGTAATTCTAATAGTCTATCCAAAACAAGTCCTAAGCCTTATTTTGTTGTTTTCTTCCTAACATGCAACTTTCCTTTTCATTTTTTTTTTTTGATTCATGAAAATGAGAAGCAATTAAAATCTATTAGTAACTATTATATGCCAAGAACTGTGCTACATTTGACTCTCAAAGTAACTTGTGAAGTAGGTGGCATCTTCCCTGTTTCACAGAGAGGGAGACTGAGACCTGGAAAGGATGCTGACTGGCCCTAGATTTCTCAGTGAGATATGATGAGATCTGAAAGCAGAAGCCAGGTTTTCTAAAGTCCATACTCTTTCATTAGGCTTATATGCTCCAAGAAATAAAACGTAAATGAGTTGAAATCTTCGCTTTGGGTCAGGTTCAATTTCCAGATGGTTGAGATGTTGTAAAGATGGCACACAGGCAAAGAAAAGAGTTTTTTTGCTTCATATTCCACCCGAAATCATCTATAGCATCACTTGATCATGACATATTAGAAGGCCTACTATGTACTCAGCTAGTCTCTAAAACTACAGAAGACCCCGTAGACCATATAGCACTCAAGGAATTAATGTCAGAGTTGAAAAGTTAAGACATGTATATGTCCACCCATATGAAATTCAATTCAGGGAACATGGACATCTATGTATATTAGGTACTGTGGGAGGATCCCGAATTATGAAGACACAAGAGTCATTACCTTGTTTCTTTGAAGACCATTGCCCGCTGAAACATTGGGTAGTGGGGAGAATGAAAGTCAAGTTGCACAAGGAAGGATTAGAGAACGTATAAAGATGGAGGCAAATACTATGCCATTACCTTCAAGCTTCTGAATTGTAGCAGGAAAAAGGGGGCAATGTCTATGATATGAGGTGACTCCAGGCCAAGTAACTAAAAAGAAGCAAGTTTTAGCTGTTTTTTTTTTTTTAATTTAAATAATTTTATATTTTAAATAAAAGGGAACTCTGAGATCAGAGCAATTGGTTGTTGATCTATCAAGAGGATGAACCTTGGGTTTCCATTTCAGAACCAGATAGAAAAGTGGGGACTGGAATGATTTACCCTATTGTCTAAAACATTAAGAAATTTAAACAAATAAATAAATGTACATAAACCAAGTTTTCAAACTGGAAATCAAGCAGCAAAGGACAGAGATCCTGAATGATAAAAACCAATTATGTGAGCCTTAAAACTTCTTCAAATTACTGTCGTTAGGGAGTTCCCAGGTAAATGTACAGAGGGAAGGATGCCTGGTAGATTCCCTTAATTGAGAAGACAGAGTTTTCAGTCCCAGGAGACCCAAGTGACTAGAGTTTATAGGGTAGAGTAAGGAAGAGGAGAGAGCTGTAGAGAGAGAAAATTAGAGATCTGCGGAGGGTCCCCTTTCCGTTTGCAGCAGAATGATGACAGATGAAAATATGCGAGGAGCCTATCAACATTAAGATTAGATGGAACAGTGCTGAGTGCTCATACAGGGGCCAGAGTTAATGCCTGTTCCTACCAGCCACACTGGAGAATCTCATCATTTGTGGGCCATTGTAGAGGACATGGAATGGTCTGGCCTCAGTAGTAGGAATCATTAGCCCTAGACTAAACACTGCTTCGGTTCAGTTCTACCTAACAAACCATAAAAGCAAGACTCAAAAGAATCAAATCGTTTCCAAGTCATCGTGTCCCAGAACAGAGTTCAGAAATACAGGGTGGGCAAAAGTAGGTTCACAGTTGTGAGTACATGAAACATAGTTTATTCTTGTATCACTATTTTCCATACAAACAGCTATAAACCTACTTCTGCCCCACACTATATTTAGAGGAATAAAAATATTCAACGGCCAACAAGATAAAAATCACAATGTCTGGCATTCAATAAAAAATCACCTGGCATGCAAAGAAAGAGGAAAGTGCAGCTCATAATGAGAAGAGAAATCAATCCATTTAAACTGATTCAGAACTGACACAGATATTAGGATGAGCAAATAAGGACATTAACATGGTTATTATAATTCTGTTCCATGTTGGAAATGTTAAGATATGCAATATAGTAACAAGACACAAACTGAACTAAAGATGAAAATTACAAAGTCTGAATTTTTTAAAATGTTAATTCACTAGATGAGATTAACAATAGATTAGACTTTGCAGATGGTATTGAAGATACAGCACTAGAAACTATCTAACATATAACCTATAACCTTTCTTTATGAATGAAAAAAAACGTCAACTTCATGCAGCTAACTGCATATGCATTGGAGTCACTAAAGGAGAAAAAGGAGGAACAGAAAAAAAAATTTTTTTAAAGAATGGCTCCAAATTTTCCAAATGTGATGAAACTATAAACTCATTCACAGATCCAAGAAGCTCAATGAACTTCAAGCACAGTAAGTGTTAAATCCCCCACGATCATTCGAAAATCTGAGAAGCAACAAGATAAACAAAGCTAGGAATAAAAGCAGACTTCTCACTGAAAAAATGCAATTAAGAAAGAAAACAGAAGAGAAACACTTCAAAATTATTTTTTAATCTGCCAATTAAGAATTCTGTACCCAGCAACACTATCCTACAAAAGAAAAAGCAGGAATAATTTATCACTAACAGATCTGAAATATAAGAAATAGTAAAAGACTGTGTTTAGGCAAAAGGACAATGAAACCAGATGAGAATGTGGATATATGTAAAAACAAAGAAAGACCACCAAAAATGGTAACTACATTAATAAATATATAAAATTATGTTCCTTATTATTTAAATATATTTACAAGATGATATACTAATTATGGTAAAACAATAACAATGAATTATGGCATGTATAACAAATATGAGTTAAATGTATGACAGAAGGGCAAAAGGGCTTGGAGGGGAGAAATCGAAGCACACTGTTATAAAGTTCCTATGATGTGTGTGAAGCTGTATAATGGCACCTGAAGGTACCCTGTGATACATTACACATGCACGCACACGCGAAGGTAACTATTAAAATAACCAGAGAGGGCTATTGCTTATAAATCAACAAAGGAAGTAAAATGGAATCATAAAAATACTCAATCCAAAACATGATTAAAGAAAAAAGAAAAAAAAAGGAACAAAGAAAAATGGGACAATAGAAAACAACGAGCAAAGATAATAAATTTAAACTTCACCATAACAATATCACATTAAATATAAATGGTCCAAATACACCAATTTAAAGACAAGAATATCAGATTAAGTTTTTAAAAAAAAAGACTCAACTATACGCTGTCTTATAAGAAACACATTTTATATGTAATGTCATAAATTATATAAAAGTAAAAGAAGGGGAAATGGTAGACCATTCTGACACTAATCAGAAGGAAGCTAGAGGAGTTATATAAATATCAAACAAGGTAGATTTTAGAGCAAAAAGCATCACTGGGATACTTAAATGTTTATACATCTACTAACAGAGGCCACAGTGCCCCACTCAGGACAAGAACAGTATGTCGATGGCAGGAACAAGGGCGGGATGGTTACCTCCTCCCAAATAAAGCCATTTCATCCTTCCAGTCTGGGGCAAACTGAGGCCTGCTCCTATTGTCTAACCCTGTCCCCCCAGCTCCCCATCCCCCCCACCGCCCCACTGATGAGAGGCAGCTGAGAGGAAGTAGGGGCACCGTCTCCCTCCATCAAACCTCTGTAAATACCTGGGGTGTGATATCTTCAACATGCTCAGAGCACTTACTTGTATTAGCCTACACTTGGGAAAAATCATCTCACACAAAGTCTATTTTATAATAAAGTGTTGGAGAGCCCATGTACTTTATTACACGTATCACTTTTGCACCATTGTAAAGTTGAAAATTTGTAAGTTGAACCATCATAAATTGTGGACTGGCTGTAATTTTGGGCTTGGAGATTTTCTTAAAGAAGGTTCAACTACTAATTTAATTCTCTAATAGCTATAGGATTATTCAGGTTATCTTTTCCTTTTTGAGTGATCTTTGGTAGCTGGTGGATTTCAAGGAATTTGTCCACTTTATATACGTTATAAAATTTACTGGCAAAAAGTTGTTCATGACATTCTATTATTATCTATTATGGAATTCATAGTGATATCACTTTATCATTCTTGATATTGGTAATTTGTCTTATCTCTCTCTTTTTCTGATCAATCTGGCTAGAGTGTTATGTAATTTATATTCTCAAAAATCAGCTTTGGTTTCATCTATTTTCTCTATTGTTTTCAATTTCACTGATTTCTATTCTAATCTTTGTTATTTCCTTACAATCATTTCAATAGAAACAGAAAAGTAAACACTTCTAATTAAAACAAAACAAAACAGAAACCTCTCCGCAAACTAGCATTTAGTCTTCCATTCTTAGTATGATGTTACATGAAGAATGAGCATTGGGTGGGGAAGTACAGTAGACCTGGTTGTAGAGCCTGACTCTGCCATGTACTGGTAGTAGGAATTAGGGAAAGTCACATTCTTCTCTGGGATTCATTTATTTGTTCATAAAACAAGATTGGTAATCAATCATTCAGAGGGTGCTATGAGCAAAATGGTGGCATAGAAATTTCCAGCACTCATCCCCACTTCCCACCTCCTCCAACCATCCCACCCGTGCCCCAGAAAAATCCTCTTGAACCACTATCTATGCCCAAAAGTACTTTGATGAGAACTAAGGTTTCCAGGCGAAGGGTTAGAGCACCCGGGTAAAGTGCAAAAATAAGAAAAGATACATTGAGGAGGGTAGGGCAGATAGATTCACATTACTCACATAACCCCTCCCCCAAACTTGGGCAGCCGAGTGCAGAGAGAGAAACCCTCCCCGTGGAAGAGGAGAGAGAAGTGAGCACCCAACTTCACCAAAGACCCCAGAGCATGCCCCCACCCCCCAGCACCAGGCTGACCACCATGGTTGCAGGCGGCTCCGACATGGGGTAGGCTCCTGTGAACTCAGGCCCCTGGCTCACCCCAGTGGCTGCTGACTCTTGCAGCCCCAGTAGTTCCCATGGTACCAGGCTCCCAGCAGACCCCCATGAACCCAGGCCCCAAACCACCCCGGAGTCTTCCAGCTCCCGTGGCCTCAGGTGGCTCCTGTGATCCAGTCTCCTACTCAGCTCCCATAAATCCGGGCTCCAAACAAGCACCCTCAAGCCCAGGCTCCTGGCGGGGCCCAACACAGACCCAGGCTTTTGACCCAGCTCAGCTCCAGGCCAGCACTCACGGACCCAGGCCCCTGACACCTGGGCACCAGGCCTGCCCTCATGGCTCCCGCTGCAAAGCCATTTCCCATGGAGCCCAGTCCCCAACCTTCCCTGGAGCCAGAGCTGCCCAGGCAGACCCTACCTGCAGGATGACATAGCTTCTTGGCTGTGTCACACGTTCAGAGAAGCTTAGGGAGCACTCAGTTACAACCAAATGTAACACTCTTAAGGGTCACTTCACTCATCTTCTCCTGCATTTCTGAATCTTTTCCAAATTTCTCTTCCCCAGCACTAGGGAAAGACAACTACCTCAGTACCTCTTACTAGATAAGGCAATTCCTCGAATTTCTTTATCTCAGTCCCACATATTTACAGAAAAGGTCAAATCCTCTTCTGACTTAACTAACCCCTTGATACATGACTTTGAGGATCCAACTCAGAGAATCAAATCTCTCCAAATAGAATTTGTTCTCTCTCCCACCTGAAATCATACAGAAAAAGCTCACAGGTGTGGGTGCCAGGTGACAACCCCCAAACGATGAAACCTCCCAATGCCTTCTCAGGTCAGAGGACACCAAGTCTCCAAAGGCAATAGAACTTCCCAGTTCCCGTCCTTCGTCACACTGTCCTGACCTTCAGGGCAGTCCTGAGCGTTCTCCGTTCTCCTTACCTGTGTAGAGGTCCGTATCTGTGTACTCCTCCACTTTCTTGTGCTGCAGGATATAGTCAGACACCTTGGTCCCAATAGCTGGCTGAACATCCACCCACTCGAGGGAGACCACGGTGCTGGAGGGCTCCACTGTTGGGGACAGCCGCAGACTAGAGGGGGCGATAAGGAAAGTGGTTGGTCAGTCAGCAGCCAGCACAGGCTGAGCCCAACAGAGTCTGCACGTGTGGAGATCAAGAGCATGCGATTCAGCCTGGGTTCACGCTCTCATTCAGCCCACCACCACCACCTTGCATGGACTTAGGCAAACTTTAGACCTCCTTCAACCTCTGTTTCCCGGACCATAAAATGGTACTAAGAGGAGCTGCTTTTCGGAATCAATGTGGAATCCAGTAAATTAATCTAAGCACACAATATGTGCTTACAGAAAGTTGATCAATTTTCTATTTATTTAAACTATGTTCTCAGTGGTGCCTCCTTGTCAATTCAATTGGCAGCGCCTTCAAACACGGTAGCTTTCAACCTCTCTGCTATTTTAAATCCTCCAATACATCAGTCAACTCTTTAATATTCTGAAATCAATATCCCCTCACAGAGGGCAGGAATTCTGGGGAATCCTTTCATGAAGCAAAGAATAAAAAATAAAATAAAATAACAGAATGATCGAAGGTTAGAACGGGAAGGGTCCCAGGAGAGAGGGAAGTGTAATTCTCCCATTTGACAGATAGGGGCAGTAAGGCCCAGAGAAGGAAAATGTTTTGCGCCAAGCCACACAGCTGGATGGGGACAGAACCATGGTGGTAACTGCTTGTCCTCGGGCCAGTTTCGTTCTATCTTGCCACTACACCATACTGTCTCTTTAAGGACCATCTTACAATGTGATTCTTCTCACCCCACAGAGAGGTGATCTGGGACTCCAGTGCCCCCATATCGGATCCTGCTCAGCTCACCTATGCTCCTTACACCATTCCCCCCTCGGTCACATTCCTCCACAGACAACGGCCTTCCTTTACTTCCTCAGTGTGGGCTTCCTGCGTCAGGTGTTCATACGCCTTCTTGCTTTGCCCGAAACGCGACTCCTGTCTCCCATCCAGGCTTCCCGGACAACCTCCCTCCCCTCTGACTAAAGCAGCCCTGCATGGCTCCCTCCATTGGCACCTCTTTGTTTTTATCACTTAATTTTCTTAACTGTGTATTATTTTCCTGTGTGAGCTTTGACATCTGTCTCCCTCGCTACATGGTCAGCTCCCTGTGTTTACAGACTGTGCCTGATTCATTTATTGATGAATCCCCCAGCCCAGCAGGCAGCCAGTGTTCAAAAATTATTTATGGAATGAGTAAAGAACAGTTTCTTGATCTCAGTAGCCCCAGTGTCCAATACAGGAACCAACGGAGCAGTGGTCAACACCTAGTGAACCTTTGCTGAATGGAAAAGTCAAAGAAGTAATGATGGACCACGTGACATCATTACACCCGGACAACGCTGCTATAGTACCGACGTCTACCCTTGAGGCAGTTTGCTGTCCTGCCAAAGCTCCCTGCTTTCTTAAAGAAAGAGGCAGGCCCTAGAGACCTCAGGGATCTCAGGAGGCACCCTGGGGACAGAAGCAAGCCATAGCCTGGACTGGCAGGACAGGAGTGTGAGTCCATGGAAAGGGGCGGCCGAAGGAGGAGGGGCCACACATACGTACATGGGCTGCGGGAGGGGGCTGCAGTTGGGGAGCCCACTGGCATCAAAGGCGCTGAGGTCACACCTGCACCAGTCATCGATCACGTCCCCTTTCCCTGAACACCAGTAGGAGCTCATCAGCGCACTCTTGAAGGCCTGCAATAAAGGAGGACAGAAGAAAGGATGATGACAATGGTGGAGAGACAGAGCGAAGGTGCCAGTGGCTGTGATAGTAGCCGGCCAAAATTTAAGAGCAACCCTCCTAGGGGCACAGGACACCGTCTGGTGCCTAAATCCCTACCTGGCGCTGTACCGCCAGGTTTTCCCATTCTGAGCCATCCGCTACCCAGCAGCCAGAATGATCATTGGGACGGGATAGTAACAGCATCCAGGGAGAACCTCCTCTGGGCCTGGCACAGTATCTGTTTTCATTTATTTCATCTTCACCACCACACATGATCGTTCTATATTGTTATAATTATCATTATCATCATTTCACATTCTGCAAATTGGAAAACTGAGTCACAGAGGAGATAAGTAACTTGCCCGAGGTTCAAAGCTAGTAAGAGAAGGCGCTGGGATCTGATCCAAGGGAGTCTGGCTCCAGACCCTGTCTTCTTGAACATCTTGCTACACTGCTTTGTGTAGAAGTCTGACCTCCCTGCTTAGAAACCTTCAGAGGCTCCCCATGGCCCTCAGGATAAAGTCAGAACTCCTTGCTCTAGCCCCTGAGCACCTGCCCAGGCTCATCTGTCACCACGCCTCTGACATTCCTTTGCAAGCTACCATCCACCTTCTTGCAACCACTAATATTTGCACCAACAGTGAATTCCAGCTCATGGAAAGTATGCTTGCTCCAAATCAGGAGACAGCAAATTGTTTCTGTAAAGGGTCAGACAGTAAATATTTTTGGCTTTGTGGCTAGGTAGTCTCCGCTGCCGTTACCTAACTCTGACTTTGCAGCATAAAAGCAGTGCAAGCAATATTTTAAATAAATGCACATGATTGTGTTCCAATAAAACTTTATTTACAAAGACAGGCAGCTGGCTAAATTTGGCCTGAGTGTCATAGTTTGATGACTCTTGTTCTAAATGATGATTAATGTCCTATTTAATTGCAATGCACTGAATGGCCTTTTTTAAAACATTTTTCCTCTCTGCTGGAATTCTGCCCAACCTCCACTCCCCCATCTGCAGCCCCTTGTACTCTATCAACTCACTCTTTTGGTCTCAAGTGGAGCATTCCTTTCTCTGGGAACCCTACCTTGGCTTTCTTCAAACTGGGATCACGCTCCTCTCCTGGCCACCATCACACACTGGACCATACCTACCACCCCATCTCCTTGCTTGTCTCACCCAGCACATTCTGATCCTGCCAAGGTCACGAGCCACGTCTTACTCATATTAGTGTTCTCACGGGACTGAACACAGTTATTCAGTCAATAGTCACTGAATAAATGAATGGACGTGGAAACGCTAACCGGGAGGCTCAGGCTCAGCTGTGCTTCATGCTTTAGTCACTCCATTTACACTGACATTTCATGGCCCTGGGGATTCAGAATGTTTCACAGCTCCTTTTCGAGAAGGCTGATCTCTTATACCTTTGCCAGGTAACAAACTATGTGCTTGCTTGCTTGCTTTTTATTAATTTATTTACTTGCTGTACACTTTTTAAAATGAAAGCTTCCCACTGCCTATCACCAAGGACACTGGATTACCCAGGTGTCAGTTTTTCCATCTTGCGTTGTTCCAAAGACTCAAGTACAGCATGTGTGAATACAGTGGGAATGGGGTCTGCCCACCTAGCTACCCAGTACACAGCTCTAGAAGGAGGTGTGTATGAGAATGCTATCCTGTAAGACCTCATTGCATTTCTCCCCGTGCCAATGATGAGAAGGCTCTGATTTTGCCTGCCATATGTTCTTACCCATATCCTTTCCTACGGTATGAACACATGATTTAATTTCTCTTGAAATAATAGTAATCCAAACAAAAAGAATTATAAGAAAAGCTAATGTTCACAGAACACCTGATTGCACTGGCGAAGGTGCTTTAAAGGCATTAAAAAATGTAATCTTCACAACAGTCCTGAGACACAGATATTATGATCCTCATTTCCAGTTGAGAGAACCAGGAATCAGAGCAATAAAACAATTTTCCCAAGATCACACAGCAAGTGTGTGGTGGCAGTAGAATCCCAGCCCAGATCTCTGTGACTTCCAAACTCAAATTTTTTTCTGTTTAACTGTGCAGTCCCATGGGTTAACCCCAAGTAGGAATGCCAGCTTTAGTAAATAAAAATAGGATGCCCAGTTCGATTTGAATTTCAGATAAACAACAACTTTTTCTTTTTCGTGTTAATGTATCCCACCCAATGTTTGCATACCAAGTATGTGAGCCAGGGTCTGGCACGCAGCTAACAGTACTGTTCCTACCACAAGTCAGAACCTATGCTGGGAACAAAGATCTGTTCCCCTACCAGCATTAGAGAGGGCACTCTTGCGAGGACAGAAACCAGATGGGATGGCATGAAGTCACGGTGACTGACAGACTGTTTTCTCCCTCCTTTTGCAGGTTCCCCCTTCCTGAAATTAACGTGCACAACTGCTCATGACTCAGGATTCTCTAACATCTCCAGCCAGCAGGAAGGGCTTAATTACCATAATGGTGCAATCCAGGGCCATGGGTGAAAGTGACGCAGATGGTAAGAGATCGCCTTAGACTGCGCAAGGGGAGGAGAGAGGACATCCTGTTTTGTTTGTGTATGTTTTCGTTTGGTTTTCGTGCGTGCATGTGAGTGTGTGTGTGTGTCTTCTGTAATCAAGAGTCGTTTGAGCTTGTGGAAAACAAAACAGAAAAATCTCTCTGGACTTGGTGAGTTTCAACATCCAAGCAACTCTTGGGGAGAAATCCTGTCTCTGAGTCTCCACATCCACTGGCTGTTTCCAAAATCTTGAGGAACAGCATGGGGACCGGTGCAATGGCCAGGCCAATGCTGGACAGAGCACAAACACACCCTGATAAAAAGCCTACATCAAACAGGGAGCCCTAGCAAGGCGGCAGAGGCCAGTGCTGTGTCAGCGAAAGGTCACTCTTTCTTTACATCTTCGGTTCTTGCAACACTCCATCCTGAATCCAATTAGCTCTCAGGGGAAGAGATTCATAGACTGTTCCAGAATCAAGGGCTCGGTAAGACACCTAATCTAATGCATTGTATTGATGCAGATAACAGTGGCTGGGAAAGACGAGATGGCTGGTCCAAGGTAATAGAGCAACTTTGTGATGAAAGGACTCTTCCTCCTTTTAATTCTCAAAATTACCCTTTGAGATGGGAGTTGTGTCCACGTGCAGATGAACATGGGTGTGTGAGAACTTGAACCGAAGTCCATCGCATTCCTGGAACTTTAGACTTTCCCAGGTCGCACAGGAACAATAAATGCCAAGATTTCATTCAAAACATCCTTTTCAGCTGCTCAGTCTGAATCACGTGCTTATGTGCTGTTTGTGTGTGCGCCCGTGTGTGTTCTCTGAGGGAGATGAAACCTTACACTGGAGGCATTGTTGACTCCTGGCTTTTGAGTGAGTGGAGGGACTTAAGAAACAAATCCTGTACTTAATACAGGGCTAAGGGCCGTATTTGCACAGCCATTGGTTTTCATAACAAAAGTTTGCATTTCCACTACTTGTAAAGGCTTCCAACTTCGGGCTAATTAACTAGCAAACCAAGCTGAGCAGGAGGAGAAAACAGCCACAAAAATGTGAAGCAATCAAAATAAACTAGGATTTCTTTTTCGCTCTATTGTTACTTCCGCATTTGAATTGGCATAAATTATTCCTTGCTTTAAGCCTCAATTTCTCCATCTGCAAAATGTGGACACAGAAGATATATTTTTGAAGGTTTAATTAAGTGTAATAAACATTCACTCTAAAGCACGTGCTGTCTAAATGCTAAGAAAGGAGATGAAAAGCCCCAGTTGCTAACTTCAAAGGACTCACAGTTTCATGGTGAAGACAAACACAATTACAATTAATATGGTTCGAGTGCTATGAAGTAACACACACAAGAGGCTGGAAGATAGAAAGGATGTGGCCCTTGCAGCTCTAAGAATTTTGACAATGTCTTAGGAATCTTAAACTAAGTAAGCATTCCCTATTTCATTAAGGTACTTGGACCATCTATATAGAATGTCATGAATTCAATCCCACACTCTATGTTTACGTTAACTGTATTTTCTACACACAAAAATATACTCAGGGTTGACACCAAGTCAGTTATTTTTGATAGTAAGATGGTTCTGGTCTGTATGATCAAAATCATGGCCTGAAGTCCTCACTCAAAGTGTAAAGGACTATATTACCTCTACAGGATTGGTCTTAGGACTGCCCAGCCCATTGCAATTGAGGTGAAAGGCCTTCTAAAGATAAAATAACTACTACCTTTTTTTTTTTTTTATCTCTGGCTCCCTTTTAGTGCCTAACACAGTACCTTGCAGATATCATAAGTCAGTCGGTATTTGTTGAATTGAACTAAAAGTTCACATGGAATGCTGAATGAAACAAACCAATATACAAATTATTAAAAGCAAAGAAAATGTACGCGTGTGTGTGTGTGTGTGTGTGTGTGTGTGTGATACAAATTACTTGTATCTCTAATGTCAGTAAACAGCACATCCATCAATTTGGTGCCTCCAGCCAAAAATGGAGGGTCAACCTGGGCTCCTCCCTTTTCTCACAGCATGTCTCAAATCCAATTTTTCTTCCCTGGTCACGTGGCTGTCTCCCTGTTCCAGGTTAGCAATGCCTCTTCTCTAGGCAATTGTCACAGCCTCTAGACTGGCTCCAATGCCACCTTTCCCAGCTTTCTAAAACATGACTGCTTTCTTGGTCCACCTCCTTGCTTGGGCCCCTGCAAAAGTTCCGCCACCATCTGGACAATACCTCCGATTCTTTACCCTGACTTTTAAAGTCCTTTGTTGTTCATTCTCTGGCTCATCTCCTGTCTTCTCCTCACTGGGCCCACTCTGATCCAGACATACCATCTTCTTATAGCAATGCGTTGCTTCATACCAAGCCTTCTGTCGTGTTCTGCCTCCGGTCTAAAATGCCTGTTCTTCATTATTTCTCCTTGCTGAACTCTAGGAAACTTCTTGTCCACCAG
Organism: Furipterus horrens; assembly: GCF_987537825.1. Lineage (NCBI taxonomy): Eukaryota > Metazoa > Chordata > Mammalia > Chiroptera > Furipteridae > Furipterus > Furipterus horrens. The sequence continues at coordinate 189,806,402 of NW_028327174.1, forward strand.
CACCCAGCCACACTTGGGAGATTTTGTCTCTCCCTCCTCTCATTCCATTTTTGCACATTTCACATTTCCTTACAATTTGCTTATTGGTGGGTCCTTCTTGCTTATCATACCAGGAACTCTTTCACGCCAAAGTACTATATGGCTTTCTCTCTGTATCCCCAGCTCCAGGCAAGAGTCAACACATGGTAGGGTCCCAAAAATATGTGTTGAATTTCAGAGACATGTAATAGGATACTCTGCCAGGGATTAAACTTATAAACTTACTGTTATTTTTTTCTTCTAGCAATAGTGTTGACAAAAAAGCAACTGGTCACCATAAAAAGACTACGTTTCCATGAAGCCATTGAAATAGGGTTTGGGGTCAGGTATAGAAGTGGAATCTTTCTTGAAGGTATGTTATACTACTGCTTGGGAGAGTGGGTTGATAGTTTTTACTAAGAAAGTGTTTGAAGGTCTAGAATAAGAAGCTCCTAGGGCCCTAGAGAGAGATAGAAAGGGAGGAAAGCAGTTGGCATCCTAGCCCATGATGACCAAATGTCTGATCGTTCAGGAGGAACTGGGATTGACGAGCACAGGAAGCACTGGAGAGGACACTGCCGCAGTGCTCTGCGGAGGCAGATACAGTCCAGCCTAAACATCTGGGACAGGACCTACCTGAGCCATCTGCCACTCAGTCATCAGCACACCCCATAGTAATGGCTGCAGGAGATGCCAATCACTCATTTCCCTGGTAGTTATAGGAGGTGGAGACCAGGGACTGGAGTGCCCATTCTCTAGAAATGGAATAAGAAATGCCGTTGTGCCCTGACAGCGAGGAGGTGACTGGTCATCTTATTACAAATCGATGCCTGCATAATGAAGCCGTAGTGCGAGAACTCATTTGGGGAGGGAAATAGGTAATGTTAATTGACTTAAGTTTTCTTTTTTCCAAACAGAGCAGAAGGGCAGGTGTGGTGACCTTAAAACATAACCCTAAATGTCTTTGACACGTCTTTCATCATGAGGTGGAATCTAGGTTCCCTCCCCTTGAGTCTGGGCTGTATAATTGCTTGACAAAAAAGAAAAGGAAAAAAAAAAATGTTGCCACTTTAATTTCTAGCTCCAGACCTTAAGATACTGGCAGCTTCCACATGTCTCTTGGGATGCTTGTTCTTTGAACCCGAGCACCATGCTACAAGGAAGTCCAGGCCACATGGAGAGGACACATGTAGGTATTCCAGCCAACAGACCCAGCTGAGGTCCTAGCCAACAACCAGGTCATCTGCTGGGCATGTGAACAGGGAAGCCTTTGAGATGGCTCCAGCCATAGCCACCAAGCTGACTGAAACCACATGAGAGAGAGCTGAGTAAGAACTGCCCAGCTCAGTCCTCTCAGCCCCAGGAATGATCAGAGAGAATAATAAAATGATGATCGCTGTTTTAATAGATTTGGGGTTTGGGGGATTACATAGCAGTAAATACCTGGAACAGTAGGCTCTTCACCTCTGAACATCGCTAAAAGATTGCTTAGAGAATGGAGCAACTGAGGGGCAGCTGGGCAAAGGGAAGAAAAGACCCCAAGTTCATGCATATCCTCGGAGCTGGAGGGCTCTGAAGTGCATACACGCATACTCATCGCCACAGGTCCCTGTCGTTTCAGATCTAGAAGAGTCCTGAAAGGTGACACAGCACCTCACAACATCACTGACGAAGAAGCCCGAAGAAGGGAAGGGGCTTGTGTCCAAGTATACACCACAAGAATCTGGCAGAAACAAACCAAGATTTTCATATCAACTAACATTCAGTGCATGAAGTTGCCTGTCTCTGGACTGGCTTTAAGCCACTAATCTGCTATGCTGTTGGACAGGACGCACACATAATAACCACACTTACTGAGAATGTGCTAAGCATGCTGACAGACGTTATCTCATTAAATCCTGCCAACGGCCTTACGAGGCACGTTCTGCTGAAACCGTCCCTGTTTTACAGACGTGGAAACTGAGGTTCGGAGGGTGGAAAGGCCTGTTCAAAGTCACCCAGTTAAAAAGTGGAAGAACAAGAACTTGAACTGAGGCAATTAGCTCCTTAGGCCCATTCTCTCAGCCACTCCCATCCTGAGCAATATTCTCGCTAACTAGAGGATATCAGTAATAGTGTTTAACTGCATGTTTGATCTGACAGGAGGGACTAGGACTGAGGAGTGAGGAGCCTAGGAAGGACCGAAGAGGGCATCATAGCAGAGCCTACGCAGAGGCAGAAACAGAGGCTACTCTGAGGGCTCACCATAAACTAGGCACTGTTCTCTCAATGCTTAGCATGTACCACTCCTGACAACAACCCAGAGTACTTTACATATATTGACTCATTTCATTTTCCCAGCAACCTGTGAGGTAGGTATGGTCCTGATGTCCATTTTACCTTTGTGCCAGGGTCAGAGAGCTAGTAAGTGGCACCGCCAGGATTTGAACCCAGGTTCTAGATTTGATCTGGCTCTAGAGCCTGTGCTCTGCTCTGAAATATAAAACCTCCAAAGAAACACTCTGATGGAGACAATTCATTTTTACAAAATGTAACGTACACTGCTGATTCCGCCCACCTTTAGCAGGCACTGTGTCCATGGGAATGGACCACTGAAAATGCCAGAGTTAATTGCCACTTTTGTAGGTCAAATGTCAGCAATTGCACATAGTTCAATATACTAGCAGCCACAGGAGTGAATAAAATCCCAGAAAAGGAGGCTATAGGGCATGAAGGAGTAGAGTGACTAAGACAGAGGAATCCCAGGAAACTCAAACATTTTCTGATTAACTTGCTGTGTGATCTCAGTAAGTCTCTTACCATTTCGGGGCCTCAATGACACCTGACATTTTTTCAACTTGGACATTTAGTCTAGAGCATTACTGGTTCTGATCACTTTCTGATGTGTTCTAGATTTTGTTTTCTCTCAAAGCTGCCCACAATTTTCCCTCCTGGAATCCTTCAAAAATTCCTGCCCAGCAGTAAAATGATCAGTGGTTGGGGGAAGGGAGGGATGAACAGGTAGGGCACAAAGGACTTTAGGGTGATTAAACTATTCTGTATGATACTATTATGGTGGACACGTCATTATACATTTGCCGAAACACACAGAATGCGCACCAGCAGTGAACTTTCAGGTAAACCACAGACTTTGAGTGATAAAGATGTGTCGGCCTAGCGTCATGGATTGTAGCAAATTTTGGGGTGGGATGTTCATGGTGGAGGAGGATCAGTGTGTGTGTTCAGTGGGGGGAGTGCAGGGAGTATATAAGAACTCAATATTTAACAGTCAAAATAAAAAAAAAATGGGTTGACCACTTTGATCTCTTCTTTTTGGAACATCAGTGGCAGTCAAGAGCAAGTGGACAGTGACAGCCTCTAACTCAGGGAGCAGACTCCTCCCCGTCTCCGCATTCCCGCCTTTTCTTTCTTCCTTTATTTATTTCACACCCTAAGGTATAAAACAGTCAAAACACTATGTCATACATCTGAAACTAATGTACTATCGAATGCCAACTGTGCTTTAATACGAAAATTTTAAAGTAAACAAATAAACTCAATTTTGCCCAGAGCCTAAAACTGCTCTAAAAATAAAGTCTATTTAACTGCCTGCTAACACCCTCTCTGTAGAGGAGGTCACACAGATGACAAGAATGCCACTGGTGGTTTTGAAGAAAGCGAGGAGTGGCATGAAGAGATGAGACACTTAGGAGCGTCTCCTCACCCCAGGCCTGGTGCTAGGGCATCTGTCTAAGGAGCTCCCATGAGCCTCTCAACAGCCTGTGCAGCCGCAGCTCTTGCTGTTCGCAGTACTCCACGCAGATGAGCAAGTGCAGGGTCGGAGACTAGACGATACTGGCCCAGGGTCCCCCAGGTGCAGCACAGTGAAGAGTCCCTAACTCCAAGCCCAAGCTTCGTCCCCTGACCTCCCTTGCCCCTCCCCCCATTTTCAGCCTCTGAGTCAGACCCCCTGCCTCCCCCCCGCCCTCCCCCACAAGGCCATACACGGAGGGAATAATAACTGGCAGGGACCCATTTCCTATATGAGAAATTGTGCAGCTTAATCTATGGCTCTATAAATCACATAAACGACACCTAATTTCCCCTGTCAGGATGAACTTGGCTTTTCAAGCCATCCTCCCCTGAACGATGAGAGCCTGACAGAACAGCTTGTTAATCTGGATGACAGGGGGAAGACATTGAGAGCCAGCCAACCACCCCCCCTTGCCACACTTACCTCTGCTAATGAAAAAATATTAGAGAAATAAATATACAGCCCGCTGAGACCCTCCTGCACGAGCTCTGTCAGCTGTCTGTTCCACAAGATGTACAGACACAAGATGATAGGGGCTATATGATCCTCAGACAAGGAGCTATTTTTCCTGTCAGTTCACCCCGTATTTCAGCTCTCATCCATCTCATGGAGAAGATGAAGTGCTGGGTTTTAATGCATTAACAGTAAGTGAGCCTTTTTGTGCGTGTATATGCCAGACACAAAGCTCAATGTTTGCCACGAAGAGAGTCAGTTCATTTCCACAGCAACACTGTGAACTGAGTACTCCTATCACTCCCATTAGACAGAGGATGAGACTGTGGCCCCAGCGAGTTTGGGGTCCTCTCCTATGTCACACAGCCAGTGTTTGGCAGGGCAAAATTCAAACTCAATTTCTTCAAATTCCAAAGCCTAAAGGCTTCACCACTGTGAACTAATTTAATCTTCATAGGACACCTGTATATTAGGTAGCATTGCTTCCATGCAGTCTTTGAAAAAGTTAAAATTAAAAAAGGTTGACACTCATGTGACCTGCTGACTTGAATAACTATGTCACAAATCTATGATGATTCGGAGTTAGGATCCTAACACCAGCCTGACTCCAAAGGCTGAATCCTCTTCTCTGCCTTGGTCGTTTCTACTACATGACGAAGACAGGTAGGAGTTGAGGTGCATGATGCATTCTCAGGAGGAGAGAGGGTGACCATTTAACTTTGCTCTGGTCAGTCCCAAGTCCTTATTTTCCAGAACAACACTGCAAAGTGCGTTTTCAGGGACAGGACTTCAATGTGATATTAACTGATATGAGTTTTTAAAAAAATATTGGGGGTAGGTTAGGGAAGGCTGTCTCTGTGGTCAAATAAATGTGAAAGACTTGATAAGACAAAACCAAATAGATCGCTCCACTTAGAACTTTCGAAGCCATTTATATGCTAACAGAAACCAGGAGGCCCTGGGTAGGTAATGCATAAAACCCAGCGTTTCCCAAATACAGAAGTACTTATCCTTGGAATTTTACCCCCACGTGGCATCCGGAGATCTGGCACTACAGAGTCTTCTCCAGGTTGTGTTAATCCAGATTCTAGGCTGGATGGACACAAAGTTTTCTGCCAGCCAAAAGCTACTCAAGAAAGAGAGCTCACTCCAGCTCTGTCAGTGATTGCATGATGCTGGCCAGGTCAGCCTTCCTCGCTGGGGCTTGGTTATCTCAGCTGTAAAATAAGGGAGTTGCGTATCCTTAGGCCTGAGGCCCTGACCTTCTGGCAACACCATGCATGCAAGAAGTGCATGGAGCTCCCACAGATGCGGCCCCAACTCTTGCTGACTCTTCCCCAGGCAGCCAGCTCAGGTGCCTGCTCTGGCTTCCAGATGAGACCCTGTGTCGTCCTGATGACCTGGGCCCACCGTGATTGGCCTATCTGGCCACAGACTTCTGCCACTTCTCAATGAATGGCTTTGAGTCATTTGGATGCCTTTGTGTTGATGTCAGGACCCCTTGCCCCCAATCTCTGGCCTCTGCTTCTCCCCCCAGCATCACCTCTTGCCAATATCCTTTTTTATACTCTGTTCTCTAGCCATGCCTTCTCACCTCTAGCCTTTCATGTGCTATCTCCTCTCCTTGGAACACTCTTCCCCCACGCAATACTTTCCCCCACTGACTAAGCCATCAGCTCTCAGCTGCGAGACCACCTCCTCAGACTGCCTTCCCTAACCGTCTAAACCCAGGATAGACGCCTTCCTGGATAACACATCTTCCCCCATCTTTTATTATAGTAAAACTTATTTTACTGTGTTTTATGTTATTGTCTATTTCACCGCTCATCTGTTTCTCCTAACAGACGGTATACAAATTGAGGTTGGGGCTCCGTCTGCTTTGTTTACTATTCAATCCCTAGTGTCTGACATAGAGTAGGAGCCCAGGAATTGATTAATCAATTGGTCCATCATAAGTAAATGTTAAGAACCTTAACTCTGTCATATCTCTCTCTGTTCCTTCACTTCACGTTGGCCTTAGCCATGGAAGATTTCTTCTCTGTCCAGAGCCTCCAGGTAATTCTGTGCTCCTAACCTCTGCCATGCTCCTAACAGTTGCTAACTTCACTCCTGAGAACAGCCCAGGAGATCTAAGAACCAACACCCCTCACTTAAAAAACTCTGACATCCTCTAGTAAAATATAGAGGGGTTTTGAAGCATTTTGTACAAAGCACCTCAAATGTCAGAACAGACAAGTGCAAAATTTCTTCAAAGTCTTTTTCTTAAATATGTATGCAAATTACACATTCCACTCTACAACAGATTTGGGGTGGTTTTAATATTAAAACAATAGATTTTCCCCCAAATGTTTCTCATACTGTGATTCTCTGGACCTCTTGCCTCATCAATGACTTGAAACACTTTAGAAATTCAGATTCCTAGGCCAAACTCAGACCCACTGAATTGGAATCTTAGGAGGAATATTCCAGAATCTGTGATTTAATATACTCCCAGGTGAGTCTTATGTACTATCACTTTCAAGAATCTCCGATCACTTTATCCTGTGGCTTTGAGTATATCCTAGATTAACAGTGTATCCCTTTGGGTTAGGGCACTCCAGTTTGAGAATAAAAAAAAAAAATGACAGCATGTGAACAGATATCTTTCTAGTATCAGATATAAGGGACAGTTTGGTGGTCATATTTTAACTAAATAACATTTCTTTGGCCAAAGGTAGTGAGCCCCATGAGTTACAATTGCTTATTTGGCTCAAACTGGACCAATCAGATTTTTTTTTTTCCTGGAAATTTAGATTTACGTGTTCATTGGCATCTCTGAGTAATTCAACTGGTATGAGATACAAAGCCGGACTTGGCTAGGGGGTGCTTACCATATTGAGCTACATGCATGGAGACCAGAGAAGGGGAGAAAGGGAGAAAGAAGGAGAGGTGGAGAGGGGGAGGAGGCAGAGAAAGAGGCAACAAACTTAAGTGCAGGGAGAAGCAGAGATGGCAGGCTCCAGGATCACTGCCAAGAGTGGCTCCCTGCACGCTGGTAGTTCAGCTGTACGCTCTACCCTCGAGTTATATGAGAGATCAGCATGTTATAATAATATCCCCCTTTTTCAGCTTAGAAAGTTTCAGTGGGTTTCTGTTTTGTATCACTTAAAAGCCTTGACTAATAAAGTATAAACATTCTGCTTCTTAGCCTGGCACACAGGGCCCTTCAGGCAGTGGTGCCAAACAATCTCTCTAGCCTCATACCCTGCCGCCACGGTCTACCCCAGTCCTACATACCAGCTACATTGAACCCACTTGTCATGGACCAGACAGGAAACAAACTTTTATGCCACTGCGTCTTTGTATGTGGTTTCCCTTGGCTTATAATGCCTTTCCTGCCTTCTGCCTTTGATCGAATCATGCTCATTCTGCAACACACACTACAAATGCAATTAATTTTGGAAACTCTTTTCTGACATCCCAGCAGAACTGAAGGTTCCCATTGTACCTTGGGCAACACATTGGTTAGTGAACTACGATATTTTATTGAATTATTTATATGGAGGTCTCTTCTCTCCATTGAACTTGGAGTTCTTTACCTTATCGTATCATAAGCTCCTTGCATAAGGCTCCTTGCATAAAGTAGGTACTCCGTAAATGTTTGCTGCATGAATAAGTATTGCGTGGATGAGTGGTAAACTCTGAGGGATAGAAGACTGGGACCTGTTTGGGTGTTCAATCTGTGCTATCCTAGTAGATCCACTCAGTCATCAGAGCAATAGATTGTGCTTACATTGTTCCAAACTATCCCCAGATCATTTGTCCTGCCTGTCACTGAGCTGATAGCAATTATGAAAGTGATGAATAGCAGACCAATTATGAGCAATAGGAAACAACAGTTATAGCTCCAGGGAGAAGACACAGCCATATCAGTAGCCTAGTCCATCTCATTGTGAGTCATCTTCCCAAGGCATCTTGCCCTGTGACCTTGAACTGCCAAGGACTTCTTAGTCTTGCATAATCCAAGCCCTTCAGAGGATGGCTCCTCCTTTCAGGGCCTGCTGTCTACAAGGCATTGTTTCTGGCGCACTCAGTCCTGAAAGAGGAAACCTGGACAGAACTCACACACTTTTCCTAACGGAAGCCTTTAGCCAAGGATCCCAGCCCCACCCAATGGACAAGACTGGTCTTTTAGGGCCTGTTATCCATTGAGAGATAGCAACTCCTCTCCCCTGTGGTAAGAACATCTGGAGATGAGAGGTGGGTGGGAAGGTTCCAAGTGGAGGCTTTATCCAAAATTGTGGAGCTTATGTTGCTAAATGCTAGCTTAAGTTAAGGGTGACTTCCTGAACGAAGGACTGCAACATTTCCCCTCGGTGGCCACTGGTGACCTCGTGTTTCCAGTACACCAATTTTCCCCTAAGAATCATCTGAGGGAGACAGTCTCGCCTGCTGGTGGGGCTCCCATGGTTGGGCCTGAGGGGGGTGGGTGTCAGGGAAAGAAAGGTCAGAGGACAGGAGGGGACATGCTTAGTCTAGACCCCAACTGAGCTTATCTTTGTCTTTGAAAGGGGGACCTTAGATATTTGAGAAGGTTGTGAAAAGGGAGAGTTCTACTTTTAGATTCATTGTAGCCACATTTCCACCATGGCAAGTTGGACACGAGGAGTCTAGATCCCTTAACCCAGCAAAGGATATCACACAGGCTAGAGGGAGGGTACAGCCTAGAGGTTAAGGGTACGGTCTTTGGAACCAAATCCCTGGGTTCAAATCTTAGTGCTATCACTAAGCAAACAGATAGCAGTGATTTCAACCCTCTATGTTTCACTTTCCACATGTGTCAAATGAGGATATATTAATACCTCCACCAATAAGGAATGTTATATGGATCATTTGTAAAGTGTCTAAAATAATGCCAGAGGGGTGTGTGTGTGTGTGTGTGTGTGTGTGATAATTAAATGATTATACTGACACAGTTCTGAACTTGGGTATTCTCTGGATGGAATCAAACTGGTGGACATAATAAAGTTGTTACTTAGAATTACTATATTTATAAACAAAAGTAATTCTTGACACATCTACAATCAGAATTATTTTTAATATTTTTCCAATGAGGGGAACTGACAGAAACTGTCAGAAACAAGATTCCTTGCTTTTGGGTAATTACACCTTTCTTAGTTTCTGTGAACTGACTACCCTTTTTGTTTTTTAATCAATGGATGCCTAAGGGTAAGGCAATTACTATTTATTGTATACTTACTCTGTGCTAGATGCTTAATTAGAAGCAGGAGCAGAGGCAGAAAAGGAGGAAAGAGACGGAGAGGAAAGATAAAAAAAACATGAAGGAAGAGAAAATAAACTATAGCTAATATTGATCAAGTTTTTAATCATACTAGGCATTGCTAAGTGCTTTTCACACATAATCTATTTAAACTAACGGAAACTCGGTATTATCCTCATTGAGACTCTGAGAAACTAAGTTATATTTACATAGTATGTGGCAAATTGCAAATGTAAGTCTAGGCCTCTCTGATTCTTGTACCTCATATTCTTTAGAACTATCATCTTATATAATATCTAGAACCATCCTAGGAAGCAAGTCTCCTTCTTATCCCTATCTTACCAATAAGAAAATGAAGCTCAAGTAGGCTAGGTCACCTGTGCAAAGCCATCTAACAGGTAAGCGTAAAATCTGGAATTCAAGTCTGTACCTGGTTGACTCCAAAACTTGGGCCCTGTAAATGACATCTAACTAAAACTCTGAAATTTCAAAATCTCACTAGTAAGTCTGTTTATTGTGAGTGCGACTAATGACCTTCTGAAAATAAAAACATAAAAAATATATATGTATATTTATATAACATATGTAAGTATTAAGTATAGCACGTCCTTGAATAATGTCATTTTGTTCAACGTTGTTTCCTATGGTGTTGATGAGATACCACAGGAATTTAACTTTGGTTTCTATCGATTAGACTACAGTAAAATTGGCTTCATCTTACATCATTTTGTTTAACATCACAGAACCTATTGATGACATTAAGTGAGGGCTTAACTGTATATCAATATACCTACTAAAAGGTATATATACCCACCAATAGGTATCTGCCCATGTGAAAAACAGCTGTGGGAGAAGCATTGTGGAGGGATGGACAGGTCCTCACAGATGTGTGCTTGCTCACCTCCAAGCAGCTACTATGTTTCCATTTCCTGGTGTTTCCCCTGATTACTAGAAGGGAAGCAATGCATTCTGGAAGAGATTCCGGTTGGGCAAGCTCAAATTGAAGAGGCCAAGCCCAAGCACTCTTGTAAGTTAATCCTAAAAAAGAGTTGAAAAAGGGGTTTTGAATTGAGTTAAGAGAAGGTCTTTAAGTTTTGAGACAAAAATAACTCTAATTAGACGGTGAAACAGAACCCAGCTTCCAAGGGGCTGAGAAATCACTAAGAGGCGAGAACAGAGCAAGAAGTTTTACTGTCAAGGGAAGGTAAACAAAAAGGGCACAAAACGAACAAAGATGTGCTTCAACCCTGCTTCCATAACTACTGACTCTGTGACATTAATCAGAGAGTTCTCCTTCTAAGCTTCAGTATCCTATAGCCACGTACAAGTTACGTTTTGAATTCCTACTATGTGCAGTGAAGACAGAAACTGTTGTAATCCAAGACAAATCCAAAAGTCTGGAAGCAAAAGACTTGGAGTCTGCCTTTAATTCTGTAGGCAAGTGAAGCGGGCTCCGTGTACTCTTCTTCCCTCATACATCACACATCGTTAAGGAGAACGTAGCATACTGGAGTTCCTTCAGGAGCTGGAATAATCGGGATGGCTGGGCTAAGACTCAGTCTGAGGTAAGAATCAAACTCATGAGATGAAAACCCATTGAAGGAACTGGGGCTGTTTACCAGAAGAGAAGTCCAATCAAGACCTAACATGTCTTCAAGTGCCAGAAAGACTGTCACTTAGAACCAGGAGAGAGGACTACCTTTTACTGAGCTGCTTCTAGGCACCAAGCATTGTTACTAAGCACCTTACGTGGCTTATATCAATTAAAAAAAAAAAAAATCTAAAAGGTAGACTTATTAATCCCATTGTACTGGTGAGAAAACAGAAACTGAAAAACTTAAGTAATGTGCCCAAAGGCACACTGAAATTTTCGGGCAAAGATGATATTTGAACCCTCATTTCTCAGGTTCAACGCCAAAACATATGCTCTATCTGTAAGTTAATAGGTAATACCATTTCAGTATAGTGTTGATGGATGGAGCTAGAAAATATCAGACTCAGGAAAAAAGAAGGGTGTTCTAGTGGTGAGAGAAGAGGCTTCGAAGGGGTCACAGAGCAAGCTGTTAATTGGGAATATTCAAACACAGGCTCTTACAAAGTATGGTATAGAAAAATTGTTACTTTGAAGAATGTGGTAAAGGTATTGAGAATTTTATTTTAGTTCTTATCTTTTAGAAATACAAACTTTCACAGGTGTGAGTTGATCACTGTTGAAACTAGGAAGTGGTAAGTACGTGGAAGTTCATAACACTATTTTCTCTACCTTCATGTATGTTATACTTTCCTACACTGTTTTGGGGTTGGGTAGCAGAAAATCCAGGGGTATAACAGTGCTCCCCTAAATGGGAACATTTGGAGATGAAGCTAAAAATGAAAGAGACACCTAGTACAGGGAGAAGCCATGTTTGTTGAGGCTTTTCTCTTCCTCCCAGGACTTGCATGTAAGGCCTAGAAGCATGATGCTCAGAAATGCTGGGAGTGACAGGACTCTCAGGAGCCAAGGGCTCTGCTCAGACTGACTGGCTGAGTAACAGGTTTAATGCTTGCTGCTATCACTGCATCTGCTGAGTGAATCGTGAAGCACATCTGGAGCACCTTCTTTTTTTTCTTCTTAGATTAGAGAGAAATAGAGAGAGAGCTGGATTGTTTGTGACTTCCCCCCAGGCCTTTAGCATCACTGCTGACCAAAGCTGCCTAATGACTCTAGAGGAGCCCTCTATGACCAGAGCTAAGCTCCAGCAGGGATGGGTCTGCAGCTTGCTCTGTTCCCGGAAACCCAGTGCTGCATTGGCTGGTACAGTCTTTGCAGGGCACCCTCAGATAAAGGATAGCTGTGTGAGAAATGAGTGGTTGTAGGGACAGCTGGGAAAGGGATTTCAGCCCTGGCTCTGACCTTTGTCAGCCCTGTGGGGTTTCAGAGGGTGGTACTATCCTCTCTGAGCCTCAGTCTCCCTATCTGTAAAATAAACACCGAGACCCTCATAGGCCTTGTGAGAGGATGATGGGAGCCAGTGTATATGACAGCAACATGTAAGCATCCCAGAGCAAATTGGTAACTCACCTACCTGTTCGTCACTCACCCATTTATTTATTCTCAACAATCTATTTCTGGAATGTCTGCTATGGATCAGGCACTATACTAAAAGCTGTTGCTGCAATGCTGAGCTAAACTCCAATGGAATTTACCCCCTAATGAATAGGAAAATATTTTGACTTAATATAAGGGAGAATATTCTAGAAATGAGGGAAGCAGGATGCTTAGGGGTCACTGAGCAAGCTTTTACTGAGGATGTTCAAACACAGGCTCCATGACCTTTGCAAGGCGTGGTAGAAAGGAATCAAGAAGCAAACGAGAGTCTGACTGGAAGCCTATTCAATGCCTGCATTCCTGAGCTTTCCTGCTCTTTCCTCCTCATAGCACTGCTGCCTCATCATTAATGAAAAGCATAAAATGTGGAGGAGGAGGAAGAGGAGACAGACATCCAACAAACAATGACAAAACATAAAAGCATGATTAGAAACTATGAGAACTGCTAAAGAAGAAAGATAAAAAAGATAAAAAAAGATCCAACAAAAGTAAGTAAACAAGCAAAAGGGGATCTTATCAAATCTAGACGCCTCGGGAATCTGGTAGGCGAGCGAGTAGCAGCGAAGTCAGCGGACAGAAGTCAGTGAAGGCATGAAACCCATTCCACGCAGAGGGAACAGCACGTGCAAAGGCCCTTTGGAACGATAAAGACACAGCTTACAGAGACTGCAAGATCACTGTGACTAAAGCGCAGACAGCCAGGGAGGAAGGGATACAAGCTGAGTTTTAAATAGTTGGAAGGTAAACCTTTGTCTTGAGCCCCAAAGCAAGTGGAAGCCAGTTAAGAAGTTTAATCAGGAAAGTGATATGAACACGTTTTAGTTTTGAAAACATCACTCTCGTTACAAGGAAAAGACTGGATTAGAGGGGGCAAGATTCATTGTTAGCCAGTAAGGGGGCTCCAGCAACAGTCCAGGTGAGACGTGGACCAGACTTGGTAAAAGTGAATATATTTGAGAAATTCTTAAGGAAAATCTAAAGGTCTTATTAGTGGGTTGTAGTGTTGGGGATTTGGGTGTAGACAGGAAGACAGGAGAGGTATCAAAGATGTCTTAATGTTTTCAGGATTACAAGAACTGAGGTAGAAAATGCTATCAAAAGACAGGGAAAGTCATTTACGACCAACGAAGAGAAGCCATAAAGTCCCATGGGATGCAGGGAACCAACACTGGAACAAATGAGGGTGAGTCAGTGCAGCGAGCAGACATGGGTGATTTATTTAAAAACTGTGGCCATTAAGTAAAGACATGAAGACAGTAGGTGGAGAAGGTAATCTAATACAGTGATGGTGTCAAGAGCATGCATTCGTCGTCGGCAGCCGTCCGTCTCGAGAGACGATGGTGTAGCTTCTTAAGAGTCTATCTGCACCGCCAAGAATGGCTGTGCAGTCCGACTCGGGAGTGACACGGTATCTGTCTCCTCCCGTGTTGAATCGACATCTTGCGATGACGCTGGAGTGTCCTCTCCAGTGAAGCTGAAGCTACAGAGCCTGGGCAGGGTGATATGGAGGGTCTGCTGTTGCCCATGCAGCAGACCCCCCCTCTCTTCGCAGCTGAAGGGTCCAAGGGAAAGACGGAGTCAATACAGCTTGGCTTCAGGTGCGCCGCAGGAGTTGCCGGTGTTGACTACAACGTCAAACCGCCTTAGGGACTCCGGCTCCGGATTTTCTGTCGGGGTTTACTCCCTTAGCCTTTCCCCTGAAGAGGTATGCCGCAAGGCAGCGGAGGTTTTTTGGAGTCAGAGTTTTCCTTCTCTGATGTGCCCTGACTGGAAGATCGAACCAGCGACACTTAGCTCGCAGGCCGACGCTCAATCCACTGAGCCAAACCAGCCAGGGTTTGCATGCATTAGACTTCCATTTATTACACTTCATTTGAAAAGTTGAAGGGTGGCAGCTAGGAGAGAGTGCGTAGCAAAGTGAGAAAAAGCTCGGGCACCCAGGTCAAATCCTGCCTCCACCAGGACCTTGGGGCAAAGGGATCTGACTTCTCCGTGCCTGAGTTTGCCCAATGGGAAAAGAAAGATGACAAGATATAGCGACAGAACCCACCGTGCAGGGCTGGTGAGAGGATTCAGTGAGCTAAGTACATAAAGAGCTTGAGCTGAGTTCCTAGTACGACCGAAGAGCTCGATAAATGGTTATTTTTAACGCATGTGGAACCTACTGAACAAAATAAACTGAAGAACAAAATACAACTGGAGGCATGGATACGTAGAACAGACTGACAGCTCTCAGAGAGGAGGTGGTTGGGGAGATTGGAAGAGATTAGCCAAAAAACATATATGCATATATGCATGGCCTATGGACACAGACAGCAATGTGGTGAAGGCGGGGGGTGGGGTGGGGGGGTGGGCAGGGGATGGGTAGAAGGGGGCAAAATGTGCGGGGGAATGGGGAATATCTGAAATAGTGTCAAGAATAAAAAAATAAATAAAATGTAAACCTTAGTTTATTTTTTTTAAGGGCATGGGAAAGACATTCTGCGGTTCTCTTTTTTATTAATTTGCTAAGTCTGTATGTCCAAATGGTAGGGGGAAATAAACAACAACCCATAAACTCTCTAATCTCTGACATGCAATGTGTTCGCATTTGCCAAGTCTGTATGTCTTGTATATCTTATTGAGTTGGGTAGTCCTCTGGTCTCACAGAATAGCTATGTTTCCCAGTTCTGCAAGTAGGCAAGCCAAGCTTTAAGTTCCTCTTTTGTAATTGACCGTGAGCATGTTGAGTAATATGGGGATTATTTCCCCCCTCTTTTCTTTAATCTCCTCTCTTGCCAAGGATTGCCTGACAGTCTGGTTCCTGACCAGTTCACCTCCTTCTCAGAATACGAGGGAGACGGAGAGGAAACGGCCCGCAATAGCAGAGAAGATTCATGCCAGATAATAAGAAGTACTTGGCTTTCTTAATCCCTAAACAAGGGATTCCCTGAAGGAATTTCAGAATGAGAAAGACAAAAGATATATGGACAATGATTTGGGGTAGTGGTTCTCAAGCCCGGTGTGCATCAGACTCACTGGGGAAGCTTGTGAAGATGTAGAATCCAGACTCATCCCCCAGAGAGACAGAATCAGTAAGAGAAAGCCAAGAATCTGCATTCTTAACAAATGCTTACCCATCCCCATCCCAAGCGATTCTGGTGGACTTTGAGACACTCTGAGATCCAAGTTTCCACACCCCATTAGGAACTCCTAACCTCTCTAGTTCTGCTTCCTTTTTTTTACCCCTTCCCTTTCCAATATACTGTATCATTTACTATTCTGATTGTTTATGTCTCCCACGTATACGCCGGTACAAATAGAGTGTCCAGATGGTAGAAATATATGTCTGTTTTACTCCCTAATGTATCCCAAATGGCCAGAAAAGGGCCTGGCCCACAGGAGACCCTTAGTAAATATTTGTTAAAATTATTTGAATTGTGCGTCCCAGACATCACATATATGGGCTTCTGATGGGGGACTCAAGAGTTGGAAAATTTTAGTTTAGGTAATAACTAATAAGCTTAGTACTCAATGCATGTAAAAACCTATTATTCCAGGGACTGAAAGCTTGACCCACCTTGACTCCAGGAGACCAAAAATGGTTCCACCTCTGTGCTTCAGGAAGACTGCAAGTAATCAAGATGGTATCAGAGCCATTGTGCTCCGGGGACAGATGTGCACCAGGACACAGATAAAAAGACCACAGCCCAGGACACAGACGGAAGAATACTGAAGCTTTTATTCAATTAATTGTTTCCCTGAGTTCCAAACTCCTTACCTACACTTTTCTTCTCCTCCTTATAAAAAGGGTTGGTTGAAAATGGATGTTAAGACGGTCTGTTAGGGTACATAACCCACAGTCTTCTAAGACTGCCGGCCATTTGAACAAAGGGCCCATAACGATTCAATCCCTGTCTCTGCTTATTGGGTCTGGCAGGTGACGGGCAGCATGAATGTTGGCTTTTCCGGTTTCACTTCTGCCCGGACACCGGCAACTAAACTGGCCTTCTTATTTTACTGTTCTATGACATGTGGGTCAAGAACATTTAGAAAATGTGCTGATGCCATTTATCCCCCCCCCCCAAAATAATTACAATAATATATAATTCTATAAAAACTTTCTGGGGATAGAGATCCAAAGGTCCTTTAAAACCAGGGGTCTGAAGAGCCCAAATGAATAACCTTTGCCATAAAGCAGCCCTGGTCCCTGTAATTCACCCTTCAACTGTTGCTGTAGTTATTTTAGTCTAAAACTCACACTTAGTCATGACTTTCCCTTGACCCCAAATCTTGAAGTGTTCCTTGTAGTTTACACGGCACCCAAATCCTTCAGCACAGCATTTACACTCGCCCACAGTTCAGCTTTCTGCATATCGCTTCTCTAGTTCTATCTCTCCCAAATCTTTCAGACCTATCACAAGACATAGACATCTGGGTTTGAATTCTGACCCCACAAGTCACTGGCTGTGTGATCTCAGATAAATTCTTTATTTCTGTAAAGCCTCAAGTTTTGGCTTCTTAATTGGTGAAATGGGCATAACAGTGCATATTTCAAATGTGCTGTGGCAGGACAGAGTGGGAGGGCACTTATCAATATGCAGGAAGATCTTTAAAATGCCAGGGGTATAACCGGTAGCCAGTAATAGTTGGGTTTTTGCATCATTTCACACATAGTGGGATACAAAGCAAAAATCAACAAACAACATAAACAAACTCATACATGCAGACAACAGCATGTTTACCAGTGGAGAAGGATTGTGGAGGGAAGGCAAAGAGGCATAAGTAAAGGAGGTCAAATGTAAGGACTTCAGGTGGTAAGAACACAATAACATATACAGATGTTTTCCTGTAAAGTTGTTACCTGAAATTTATATGTTATTAACCAATGTTAACCTAATATATTTAATAATAAAAGTTTTAAAAAAATAATTATTGGGTTTTAGTCTTCTATATGTTTGGCACATAGTATTTGACATAATTTCCTTTCCCCTTCTTTTCTAATATACCTTGGTCTAGGCCACAGTTTGTCCAACATTTTTAGTAAATCACTTAGTCAGTAGACATTTTTGGCTTTGCACATCACACTGTCTTCTGGGAGTACAGCTCGATTCTGCCATTGTTGCAGGAAAGCAGCCACGGGCAGTAGACAAAGAGATGAGTGTGGCTGGGCTGCATACATTTTATTGGTAAAAGCAGGTGGAAGGCTCATTTTCCCACTCTGGCCTAGACTAGCTTTGGAATTTTACAGACCTGGGTCCCAGCTTCTCTGAGCCTCGGTCTCCTCATCTACTACATAGGGATAATAATAGTACTTTCCTCTTAAGTTGCCAAATGATTAAATGAGATAAAGCAGTAAAGCCCTTGGCACAGTTTTTGGCAGATAATGTATATCTAATCGATAGTATTATCATTATTAGCAGCAGGCTTGCCTCAAGCTATTCCGCTATCTGTCCACATCCAGCTTCCCTGCTCCAAGAATCTAGTCCAGATTCTCCCTTTCAGAGTTTTTCTCCCTCTTCTCTAGTGCTGTTGGAATGTCTATTGTATTACTGAAAATAAGTCATGCATTAATGTAGCATATGCAAGTAATTATAGTTACTTATGTGGCTCTTCTGCCTGATCCACCCGACCATGGGCTCCTTGAAGGCACAATCTATGTCTTACTCCTCTCTGTAGCCCATATCCTAGCACAGGATCCCACACACACTAAGCACCCAATGCAAGGTGATGGCGGTGATGCTGAGGGTGGTTGGATAATGACAGTGGCAGTGGTCATAATAATGGTGTGCGGGGGTGGGGAGGGGCACAATCTTGGCTGTTAACTTCTTTTCAAAGAGGAGTCACTTGGAATTCTCTCCTCAGTTTGAGCCAAGAAGTGTAAATAGAGAAAACAAGTCTTTCTGGCAGAGAGGGAGGATCTGCTGGAAGGTTAGACAACCACAACAAGACCAAAATTACACATGACTCTCCCTTGGGCAGAATGAAAGGGAAAAACAAAACAAAAACAAAAACCTCACATTATCAGAAGTCAGAGACCTGAGCACTTGAAAAGATTCGTTCAGATCTATGGAGTATCGTACAGTCTTCAGAACAAGAGTGAACGGGCACCTAACTTTCTCTACATGAGAGTCCCGTGGGGACGTTAGCACCACCCACTTCGCTGATGAGCAAACTGAGTCTCAGACCGATGACATTTCCAAGGCCGGAAGCCATGCCTGACCGCTTTGAATTCAGACTTGGCTGTGTGACCTGGACAAGTCATTCTTCATCTCTAGGTCTCGGTTTTACTGTTTGTAGAATAAAGAGGCTGATCTGGAAAATAAACAGGGTACAATTTTAATATCCCTCTCTACTCATAAATGCCATGACACTGGGATAGAGTACAAGAGACACCTATCTTTCTCTTCCCAACTTTAACCTAAGGAGTCAAACTGGTAATGTCTCTGGATGAAAAATAAGTTGCAGGTCCTGGGATGCCTCTTCCGTATTTTCCTTATTTTCAGGGTAGAAGCTAGATCTGCTCCTATCACAAGGCCAGAGGGGAATGTGGGTAACGGTAACCAGTACTTATCATAACTAAACAGAAACCAAAACAGCAGAAGCATTCATGTCCAATGTCATATACAAATCAAGGATGGAGCCTAGGTGTCCCAGGTGTCTCAGATGCCACATGTTCCAGTTCCCTAGTTCTTCCATAGAAAACACTTAACCCAAAAACAGATAGGGATAGATGCCATAATGCCTCCTTTTTACACATGAGCAAAAGTAAGGTCACCCCGTCCATCGGTGGCAGAGATGGAATTCAAATCCAGTTCTGCCGGGTTCTTCAGCAGGATACTGCTCTGTCTCCCCCACTTGGAATCTCTTCTTCTTCACCCAAAGGCTAAACTAACAGCCACACAAAGTCTTGTATGTTAAGCACTAGTTATGCTCAGCCAAGCTCTGTGGCTTTGGGCTATGCATGGGTCATTTAAGAGGTGGTGGTGGTGGGGTTTACATATTAATCAAATTCTCCATCATAAAGACATTTTTTCCTGCTTCGCTTGTTCAAAACCACAACGTGAAGTATAATGATGGCTTCTCTTCCAGCTGGGACAGAAGGCATCATCCTTTCCTATGCATTCACAGAAATAGGCCCAGGGATACCTCAACCACCAAAGGAGCTACTGCCCAGCGGTCCTGAGGCCCAGTGGCCCCGAGGCTGTCCACAGCACACCCTGGCCCTGGTCCAGAATCAGGGACCAGAACTGCCCCACAAACCTCAGGCAAAGCATAACCCTTTTCTGATAGTCCTGACCGTGTCATAAAATGGGACTCAGGGTCTGACTTAGCACCTCCAATGACTCAAGGAGTTAGTTCTCACATAGAAGAGTGGTTCCATCCTGCCTTGGAAGGTCTACAGGAGAAGAAAATTGTTCTAACTCAGGTTTAACTCCTCACCTACAGAGTATAAGTTCCAGAAATGTTTATAAAGTAAGAAAATGCTCCTCAATTCCCTCCATTTGTGATCCGCCCTTTCGGGTTAACCAACGACTTCTCCCATACAAAATACAGATCCCACTCTAAACGTCCTGTCCCTAGCACTTGGGGCACCTGCAGAGTTATCAAATATTACTTAGAAAAGAAGGTGCCAACGGAAGCCTAACTAAAGGAGGGGGCCGGTTTAGACCAACAATATTTTTTATCATTATTAAAAAAAAGTTTTCTCCTGCCATGCTATGAGCCAGGCACTAAACATTCCGTATCTCATGCGATCCCCATGAAGGAGGGATCATGAAACCATGTTTTACAGATGTGGAACCTGAGGTTCGGGGAGGCCATTTAGCTTTACAGAGTGAAGAGGGGATGAAGGCAGGATTCCAACCCAACCAGGGTGGAATGCAGAGCCTACACTATCTGATTCCGCTTAGACAAAGTCTCTTGCAAGGAGCTCAGGAAGAAACTCACTCATCCTATCTGTTTTTGTTTTTTGTTTTTTTTTTTTTCCAGGTGGGAAAAGAAAGGCTCAGAAAGAAAAAGGACTTGTCCTAGCCTCATTATGACTCAGCATCAGAGTTCAGGCCTTTTTTTTTTGGTGTGTGTTTTATGCGTATGGCCTCTGCCTCCAGCTGCAGAGAAAGGCGGAGACGGAGAGATGGAGAAAGCAGGGGGAAGGGGAGAAGGGGTCTTAGGAAGAGATAAGGAAACAAGTGATGGAGGCAGCGGAAGTGGCCACCCTCTCATCACACCAGCCTCCCTCAGCGGCCATATCACCCTCCTTCAGGGCCACCTCCAGACCTGCCACGAGGCTGTCCCTGCCCCCGCTGCCCCCGCGCCCACCGCAGCCTGGCTCCCTGGGGCATGCTCCCCTTCTCAAACCCCAAGGCAGGCCTGTTTAAAGTTTCATGGCAGCCTTGGGGTTTGAGGATGCGGGCCAGAAAAGGGGAGACCCGGGGAAGCCAGCTCCAGCCAACCAGCTCTGCCATTTCTGTGCAGGGACGACTAAGTGGAGCAGACGTGGAGCTCGGAAGCAGCACCTGGGCCCGTCTGCCTTAACTCCTCCACGCTCCCCACCCTCCAGGGACAAACTCCTCGCCACCACAGCTGCTCGGCTTGCCGGGTCTGGTCCTGCCCCTCTGCTCAGCATTGCCTGTGGGTCTGTCCCTTGGTCTCAGCCCTTGTCACTCATTTCTCAGAGAAATGGGCCGTGTCTGCTCCTTCTTCAGGCCTTTGCAGGAGCTCAGACTTCTCCCCGTCTCCCAAACCCAGGCTGCCACATTCATTTCATGCACCTGGCCCCAAAGACTCACCTGCAATGTCACTTCCTCAGGGAAGTCTTCCCTGACCCCACAAAGCCCCATGTGACACACTTTCAAACCCCGGCACTGGCCTTCTCGTAGTACTGAGCACAGTCTGTCTTTACTTATTTGTGTGATTGTTTCATTAATATGTCTCCTCCACAATTCTGTGAACTCCATGAAGATACAGACAACTTGTCATACTCTTCACTTCTCTGGGTGTGTGACCCAGTACTTGCCTACAGTAGATGCTCAAAAAGACTTCATGAATTAACGAGTCAATGCCTAGTGCTCCAAGGGCTCCAATCTCCTATAAGGGTAACAGTGACATCTAGTGGCCACTTTCCACACCCAGTCGGACAACACATGGTGAATGGACCCCGGGAAGACCTCGCTGAATCTCCAGAGTTGAGTATTGTAATGATGCTAAGGGAAGCTGGCACTGAATTCAGACAGAGGGTAATTGGACTCCTAAGCAGAAAAGAAAGGAACTACACCACTGCTCTGCCTCCACACACGTGCCAAGAACATATCACAAAATTCCAGGGACTGAGCTAGTGTTGTGCCACATGACAGATGAGGAGAGCGTGGCCCAGAATGGCAGTCATTGGAGCAAGCAATACATGGGACTGGTAGGCGCCTCACCCACCTTGGCAGCTGATTAGGGAGAGCTCAGCCCTGCACAGCTACCAAGGTGCTGCTTTTTTCAACCTCAGACACAATACCAGTTAGACCAACCTCGGCAGCAGCCTCCATGGGTCTCCCTGCTTCCACTCTTACATTTCCACAATGGACTCTCACTCTGAAGCCACACAGAGACATGAGGTCTTTCCAGAAGGCACTGAGCCATGTAATATGAAAAATAGAGACATTAATTGAAAAAGATACAAAATACAAGGAACATTGTACATAGGACAATGATGCCTCAGTTCCCTTCAAGTAGGCACCTTGGGACCTCACACAGTTCTCCAAATTGCCATCAGCTGCCCCATTGTATTTTCCTGAATCTTATCAGCAGTTTAAAATCTCTTCCCTTTCAAAAGTGATTTTAGTTTTGGGAAAAGCCAGAAGTCACAGAGCACCAAATCTGGGCTGCAGGGTTGCTGAGTCAGCTGGGTGATTCAATGTTTCACCAAAAAACTCTGCACGAGACGTTATGCATGAGTGGGCACATAGTTGTGATGAAGCTGCCAATCACCGGTTGCCCAGGGCTGCGGCCTTCTGAATCATATGAATAGTTTCCACAGTGAAATGTTCAAGCTTAATGCAAAATTTGATGCAGGTTTGTTGCTCTACTTGCTTATTTTGAATGTGACAGCCACATAGTACACATGCTCACTCAATGGCAACTACCACCCCCACTGCCTAGTACAGTGAAGTCATCATTGTTCACACATGCGCATTTCAGTCCACTCTCCTTGGCTGCCAGGTTACATCGTTTCCATGCAAACCATTCTTGTTATATTAACAATGGCTGGACTTTTTCTGGACAGATCTCGTATATGCATATTTGGCTTTTCTGTTGGTGTCATTTTGGGGACCTCTGATGCACAGAATAAGATTATTTACAATGCTTGGTTCATGGGTCAAGGTCATTGTTGCATCATGCATGGTTATGTTTTATGTAGCATCCAGATAGTGTTAGTTATCTAGCTAGTTTATATATATATATATAAATTTATTTTTAGAGATGGGGAAGGGAAGGAGAAAGAGAGGAAGAGGCACATCAATGTGTGGCTGTTTCTCACATGCCCCCAACGAGGGACTTGGCCCACAACCCAGGCATGTGCCATGACCAGGAATTGAACTGATGACCTCTTGGTCTGCAGGCTGGCGCTCAATCCACTAAGCCACACCAGCCAGGGCATTAGCTAGTTTTAATATTCAAAAACACTACCATAAATCCACCACCCAGAACACTAGCCAGGGACTTAACTACTTAAATGTAACAAGCACTCCCTCACAACATCAGCCTGCCCCCCCTGACTCAAGTTTACCATCATCCTGAATTCTATGGTCATCATTTCCTTGATTCCATTTTTAAATGCCTTATTATATCTGCATTTATTACTAAAAGGTAGTGTATTAGGAATGTGTATATATCTTTTTTAACTTAAAATAGTAGAAAGGGTATCATGCTATTTAAAATGTATCTTGGAAACTTGATTTTCATTTAATATTATGTTCATTCATCTCATATTGTCACTATAGTTCATTCATCTTGGCTGTTGTACAGTATTCCACTGTATGCATATCCCATATCTTAACTTCATCCTATTGATGGTCATCAGGATTGTTTCCAAAGGGCTCTTTCCACCACAAATCTAATCCTCTGAGCCTCCTGTTGATCAGGTATCTATAGCATCTCAAGGCCTTCTAGTAGGTCCAAACTCCATGGTCTAGCTTCCAATAGCCTAAATGACCAGGCTCCCTCTTACCCCGTTGGCCTCATCTCTGCTTTCCTTCCATATTTTAGTCATGGTCATGGGGGATTTCCTTCTGTCTTTGTATGGACCATGTTCTTTTCTGCCTCAGGTTGTCTACTTAATATTGCCCCTCATTCTTGTTCTCATCACCTCGTAGTCCTCTGTAAAGCCCTACCTGATACCTTACACCCTCTGGACACAATTTTCATAGCATCCTACTGGATGTTGTTAGTGGTCTGCCAAAGTGTGTCCTTTGGATGTCCAGAGCTGTCAAGGAGTTTCTGCAGAGAGAAGAGGGGGACCAAGTAGATGCTTTAGCCACCTTCCTCTTCCTCACTGAAGGAGTGGCATCACTGTTCCTGGTTTTATGGATTGCGGTTCCTGAAAGCTGCCCTTGGAAAAAGTGTGTCACGAACACAAGTTTGCAAACCAGTAAAGCAAATTATGCCTATGGTCCTCTCAAGCCCTGACATGCTGCCATTCAAAGTGAAAGATGCAGAAAGAGCAAAAAGAGGAGAAATAATTTTACAATTAAGCCTGTTTTCTCTGGAACAAACCAACTTACAGCAAATCACTAAACATCTTTGAGGTTTCCCCACTTGTAAAGCAGGTACGACATTAAAATGAACCATATGGACTTGCCATTTTTACAAATAAAAGATGGTCGGCCAGGTGTCTGCTATTTCATATGAATCTATCCAATATTTATAAGAAAAAAATAGCTTTGAAGGGTGAATTAAATAAGATAATCCAAGTGTAGTACCGAGGGAGACACCACCAGTTTTTCACCAGACTCACACCTTCTTCTCCTAGATGCACAGACAGGACACATCTGCGTCTCTCACTAGAGACAGGTGTGCCCAAGAGCTGAGCTCCAGCCAATGGAATGGGAGCTGAAATGATATTTGCCACTTTCAGCCTTGGCCCATTTGAACTGCTCAGATACAATGCCCCATGTGCGTTCTTTTTCCACTTCAAGTGTGGAAACAGCAGGTTGATGCAGCACAAGACGGAACAGGCTGGATACCTGAACTACTTCTCAGAGGAAAGCTATTCATCAGAAAAAAAAAAAAAAAGAAAGAAAGAAAAAAAAAATCTATTTGGAATTCTGCACAAACAAGAAATAAACTCTATTGTATTAAGCCCTTGAGATTTGAGGGTTCGTCGGTCATAGTAGCTTGTGTTATCAAGCTACTTACGCACTTAAAACATGGTAAGGCATCGATAAATGCTAGTGATGATGATGATGATAATAATGATGATGACAGTCCCAACAGACCAAGGGCCCATGGGGCAGAGGGTAGGAGAGTTGGTACTGAGGTCTGACTTAGCGGCTGTGTCAGGGGGCTCACCTCTTTGGTGCCATTGTCTTGGATGAGGGTGTAAAGTGGGACCACACGGTTGATTTCCAGCAGCACCGGTGTCGGGCTCAGCTGCTCCTTGCCGGGTCGGCGGCAAAGGTGACAGGTAGATGGACAGCGGCCTTTCTCCTCACAGCGGATCTCCACACCTGAGATGAGCTGGTCATCCGACAGCATCTGGGCTGTCAGCAGACCTGAGAGGTAGGTGATGAAGGGCATGGACTTGAGCTCCTTCTTGCTGCCCAACTCCGTGGTCTCTGGGGAGGGAGAGATACATTCAGTATTGTTCAAAAGCTCGGACTCTTCAACCTATAAAGAGTCCGATGTCCTGAGGAGCTGGTATCAAATGGAAAGGAAAAAAGGACAGAGTGGTTTGTTCATGATGCTTTATTAAGAGCACTGGACTGATGGCTCAGAGGTCAGAATGAAGTCCCGTTCTACCATTTACATTAAATGAACCCCTTCCTCTCTTTGGGTCTCACTCTCTCCATATTTAAAGATGGTGGACTAGAGGGTTCTCCAAGGACCTTGCAAGCTGTTCATACTCAAGAATATTTTTCCCAACCAGAAATCCTTCCTGTCTATTGTCAATTTACAGAATTTCTACCTTTCTGTTATGAACCATCTCCAGTCCTATATTTTCCATGAAGTCCCACATAATAGCGGAAACACAAGCCATGGAATGAAGTAAATTTCAGTTTAAATCTCAATTCTACTTGATATTAGCAGTGCGACCTTGGAAAACATCTCTTAATCTCCAAGAGCCTGAAGTAGTTAATTCTGTAAAGTGGGATTGATCCTACCCACCGAAAGAGTCGTGAGCCGTAAACGTGATAGAAGGTGGACCTGTCCGGAAAAGACATCACTTCCCCTTTCCTTCTCTGCTCATCTGTTCCGCTGTTCAAACGCCTTCCCTGCCTTATTTTTCACGTGCACCCTCAGATCTGATTCCCACATGCTCCATTCTGCGTGGTCTCTCTCGATCCGTACAGCCAGTGCCTCCCCATTTCTGTGCTTTTGCTCAGCCTGTCCTACTTTTCCCCTCCGTCCCTCCAAATCTTTATCATCCATCCATGCTCCATCCCAGTGTGACCTTCTTCAGGAAGTCTCTCCTTGCTCTAGTCCTTCTTCTCTGAGTAAGTATTTCCACTTATAAGACCTTATCTTGTTAAGCTTATTGTCTCATCCCATTTTCTGCTGACCTCTCCACCCCTATAATCAGGTTTTAAGAGATCAGGGGCCATGTTCTCCAATCCTGTCCCCACCTTGTCTTCAGTGTCTAGCATGGTGCTAAGAATGTCTTTGAGACTTAATAAGAGAGAGAAGAGTACAGAACTCTGAATGGCTAGAAAGACCTTCATGTTCAAGTCTAAAGGCTCCAAAATTCTTCCGAGGAATTCTAGGAATCCCAGGGAGCATCTTGGCAGCTACTTGACGAGGGCAAGAGGAAAACCAAGCAGGCAGAAAAACTCTAAACGCACGTCTCAACTTCCAACAGAGCAGTTCTACTTCTCTCAGTTGTATAGACTGGCCTTCTACATAAGATCTCATAAGAAGAGAGGGCTCAGGGGCTATGTCAAAAAGCTTGAAGAAGCAAAGTGATTTGTACAATTCAGAGGGTTCTCTTTACGTTATAGACTCTGTGAATGGTATCTTCAAAGTTGTACAATGCATAGTCTGAGTGGCAAAAAAGAGGAAGCCCCGCGCTAAGAGGCAGAGCTGACTGTAGATGGGAGCTTCTTCCAGCCTGGTAACGTCAAGGCAAGCTCCTGCCCCCGCGGAACCAGTCGGCCCTGGGCACCGAGGTCTGGCAGAAAAAGAAGGGTGGTCTCCTATTCTTGCTCTGGGCTTGCAGTGACAGGCAGCTGAACTGGAAATGGGCTTGCCAATTAGAAAGACAAATAAATGCGGCCTTCATTCATTACTCTCTGGGCCCTCAGGCCTGGGATCTGGGCTCCACCTTTTCTGTCTGGCTGTCAGCAAATACTTATGAACATCAGATCAAAGGCTCTGGGGGAGGAAGACAAGACATATTCCAGCTAGCCAATCCTTCAGAGGGATTAAAGATGGGTAGTTACTAAGATAAACAAAACAAAGCTGTGAAAAAGGCAGCTCTGCAGCTGGGGAGATAGAGACAGTCTCATATGCAGATGCACTGAAAGGAGAAGACGAAGACTTTTGGAAGTGCTGGCTGGAGGGACAGTTTTAGAGAATGGTGACTTCGAACTTGGGAGCCAATAACCATTCAGAGAGATGGGGAGGGAGGACATATTAAAGCTGTAAGGTCATTATGAAGTAGTTAGCACACACTCTGACCCAGAGGTCAGTAAACTATGGCCCATGGGTCAAATCCAGCCTTTTGCTTGTTGTTGTAAATAAAGTTTTATTGGAACATAGCCACCCTCATTCTTTCTATTGTGTATGGCTACAAAAGCCTAAAATATTTACTATCTGATCTGTTGCAGAGAAAGTTTGGAGGATTCTGCTCTAGCCTTAGGTTACAGATGGGAAAACTGAATCTCAGACAGAGGGTCACGTTAAAGTTTTTACTTTAACAATCAATTCGTTAAAGTAAAAACTTTGGAATCAATTAGACCATCAATACACTTAGATTGTGCATCTCCATGGAGAATAAATAAAATGGGACATCTTTTCTCTATAAGACATCTTTAAAAAACTATTGAAAAAGCACACCTTTGAAAAAACACTAATCTAGTACAACCCTCCCACTTTAAACAAGAGAAAATTGTGTCCCAAAGAGGAAAATGACTTCCCAAGGTCACACAGTGAGTGATTCTTTTTTTAGAATTATGTTTTATTGATTATGCTGTTACAGTTGTCCAAATTTTCTCCCTTTTGCCCCCTTCCACCAGGTACCCTCTTCCCTACAGCAATTAACCCTCTTAGTTCATGTCCATGGGTCATACATGTAAGTTCTTTGGCTTCTCCCTTTCCTATACTATTCTTAACATTCCCCTGTCTATTTTGTTCCTACCAGTTATCCTTCTTAATCCCTGCACCATTTCCCCATTTCTCCCCCTGCCCCCTCTAAGATAATAACCCTCCAAATAATCTCCATATCTATGATTCTATTTCTGTTCTGGTTGTTTGCTTAGTTTGTTTTTGCTTTTGAACTTTAGATTCAGTTGTTGATAGTTGTGAATTTGTTATCATTTTACTGATCATAGTTTTGACCTTCTTCTTTTTAAAAAATAAGTCCCTCTAACATTTCATGTAATAATGGCTTGGTGATGATGAACTCCTTCAGCTTTACCTTGTCTGGGAAGCACTTTATTTGCCCTTCCATTCTAAATGATAGCTTTGCTGGATAGAGTAATCTTGGTTGTATGTTCTTGCTATTAATCTCTTTGAATACTTTTTTCCAGTCCCTCCTTGCCTGCAAAGTTTCTTTTGAGAAATCTGCTGATAGTCTTATGGGAACTCCTTTGTAGATAACTTCTTTTCTCTTGCTGCTTTTAAGATTCTCTCTTATCTTTAATTTTTGGCATTTTAATTATGATGTGTCTTGATGTGATCCTCTTTGGGTCTAGATTGTTTGGGACTCTGTGCTTCCTGGACTTGAATGTCTATTTCCTTTGCCAAATCAGGGAAGTTTTCTATCATGATTTTTCAAACAAGTTTTCAATTTCTTGCTCTTCCTCTTCTCATTCTGGCACCCCTGTGTTGGTACATTTAATGTTGTCCCAGAGGTTCCTAAGCCTCTCCTCATTTTTTATTTGTTTGTTTTTGCATTCTTCTTTCTTCTTTTTGTTCTGGTTGAATGTTTATGTCTTCCTTTTGTTCCATATTGTTGATCTGAATCCTGGCTTCTTTCCCTTCACTGCTGGTTCCCTGTATATTTTTTCTTTATTTCACTTTGTACAACCTTCACTTCTTCCTTTACTTTTTTGCCATACTCCATGAGTTCTCTGAGCATCCTTATCCACCAGTGTTTTGAGCTCTGCATCTGATAGGTTGGTTATTTCCATTTCGCTTAGTTCTTTTTCTGGGTTTTTTTTTTTTTTTTTTTTTTTTTCTGTTCTTTCATTTGGGCCATATTTCTTTGTCTCCTCAATTCGGAAGCCTCCCTTCCCTGTGCTTGTTTCCGTGTATTAGGGAGAGCTGCTTTACTCCCTGCCTTAGTTGCATGGCCTATGTAGCAAAGGCGCCTGTAATTGTGTGGGGCAGAGCCTTAGGTACTTGCCAGGGTGGGGCCACCTGCTTCACCACTTTGTGGTGACAATGTCACTGCCTGGCTTCTGGCAATTGGCGCAGCTCTTGCCCCATTTACAGTCACTTCACCTACTTCTCTATGTGATTGGTGCCCTTCCAGTTGTTGCCCTGGGGTCTGCATACGTTTTAAGACCATGTGGGCCCTTTAAGTGGTGAAAATCTAGCAGTTTCTTCCACTGCCCCAACCCCCACTTGTGTTTACAGCCAGCGGTAATGGGGGTTTATCTTCCTGGTGCTGTAAGATAAGCCCCCATTACCTCTAGCTGTGTGGTATGGCCTGGGGCTTGGACTACTCACTCCCAGGTTCTCTCTCCCAGTTTTTATCCATCACACATGAATGTGGGACTGTCTCTTCTACCACCACTGCCACTGCTTGTCCAAGCGCCACCGCCTCTCCACCCCCTCTCCACAACTCTGCCCCTCCTACCCATCTGGATGAATGTGGTTTCATTAAATCCTTGGTTGTCAGACTTCCATACAGCTTGATTTTCTGATGGTTCTGGTTGTTATTTGTTTTTGAGATCTGGTTGTAATTCTTTCTATGGTTGTGCAAGGAGGTGAAGTATGTCTACCTACACCTCCATTTTGATTGGAACCATGAGTTGGTGATTCTTGCAGCACATGACTCTAGTCTGTCTGATAATCCATTCACCACATCAACCACTGTTTTCATCTCTTATTTTAAAACGCAGATGGGCAGCTCCTTGTAGCACTTGCCATATGCACATAATTTAATTGAGAAGGAATGCAATGTGGTCCTGGGAGTAAGAAATCCCTTGGATCAAACAAACATTTATAGCCATTGGGCTAAAGACATAACTGCCCATTTAACGACAAAATAAGCTGCAAATCTTTGCTGGTCTGCTTTTGTCTAATAAATCGTTAGCTTTTTCAATCTATCAGGTTCAACAAGTGGAGTTAAAAGCCCAGAGTCTGGGTTGAAAACTGCACTGAAGTAGCAGTACAGAATTCACAGCCAAACTTAAGGGCTAGTTTTGCAAAAGGAGGGAACTTAGGTATTGGCTAGTCCAGTTCCATTAGTGAACAAATAAGGAACCCAGTACCTAAACAGAAAAAAGAATTTATTTCTAAGTCCCATGCACACTTATTAACAAGGATTCTTTTCATAAAGATTGTGTCATGCCTAAGTTATGATCTAGATGAAAGTTGCAACAGGGAAGATCGTTAGCCATTCCATTAATTATTCTTTGGTAGGCTTTAAAATTGCTAAAGCTAATTGCTTCTGATTCAATATCACTCTGTGGCTAAAGTCATCTTTTTAAAAGGTGAAGCCTATATTCTCCTTCTGCTTGAAACTCCTCCATGGCAAGTCACTGCTCTTAGGATAAAGACCAAACGCCTTAAGATGACATATAGATAATGTGGGATCTAGGCGACCTGTCTGCCTCTCCAGGCAGATCTCTTGTGCTGATCTTCCTAATACTCTTACTTTGAGCTCCACTGGACTTTAAATTCCTTGCATATATCCTGTGCCTTTCTTTCTCAGACTCGGCAAATGCCCTTCTCTGCACAGAATGCTTTCCCCCATTCCACCCCTGGCTCCTGGCTTTTCCTGGCTAACTCCCACTCATCCTTCAGATCTTGGTTAGAGTGCCAATTCCTCAGCAGAGCCTTCCCTAAACTTCACCCCCTTGCCACCATATTAGGGTTTCAGATCCTTATAGCACCTGTCAATGTCCCCAGATTGAAAGTTCCGTGAGGACAAAAACAACATTAACCTTGCTGGTTTCATATTCACGTTACGCAGTACCAGGCACACAGCAGGCTTTCAATAATATTTCCAATAAATATTAGTGGAATACATAATATATTGACATACCCTGATCATTGTGCTCTTATCAAAGCACTGGTGAGTCTAAAGAGTCAAGATTTGTGAATTTCAATACTGGTAATTAATTGATGGCTCCTAATCCAGTGACCTCATCCCAAAGCAAAATTAGCTCTCTCGATAGGAAAGTTAACAGTGGAATAGCTGATCAATTTGCCAGTTGTTTTGACTCCCTCTAGGTTTTCACACAGGTCTTGCCATCGAGGGGATGGGAGGGCTTGGTTAAAACAGGCTGTCTTTAACAGGCAAGAATAAAGAGCACTTCTGAAGAGACTTATCCTCTGCTCACATTTCCCATCCCTCTGAACAATGCTTCCAAAATAGGATCATGTCTGGTTTCCAGCCGAATTCAGTTCCAATGACACTACAGCCCATTCATTTGAGAACCTGCCAACTGAACTCTCTTTTTTCTCCTCCCAAATTCCTGCTGGGTATTATTTTGTTGCCACCAAAAAAAAAAAAAAAAAAAAAAAAAAAAAGCCTCAGTTGAAGTGACAACTCCTTGTTGGGAGGAAGGCCAGGGCTTTTCGGCAGGAGGTGATGGCACCACTTGCCCTCATCCAGAAAACAAAACAAAGGCCTCAGACTGAGGGCTTCTGGGAGAGCCAACGTCGTGCGAATGTTTGTTCAATATTCCACAGCAGCTCGGGGCACTGCCTTCCGAGTCAGGCAGGCGTGCTTGGCAGTAGGCTTGCACTTGAAGCATTTAAAGGCTCCACAGGGACCAGAGGGGCTCAAATTAGAAACATTCAGGGTGGGAGAAAGAGGCTGAAACTTTTATATCACGAAGAATGGCCTCGATTACAGCAATGACCTCCCAGGAATTGCCGAAATGGGATCATTTCTTAGGCGGAGTTACCGACTCCGGGTGGAGGGCGGCAATGGCTCTCAGGCCTGACTCGAGGACCCACACAAATGTCCGTAACAACGGGAAAGGAGCCAGCTGAAATGCTACAGACAGGGCCTGCACCTGTGTGCTGTGCAGTCCGAACGTCTCAGCCCAGCGGTCAAAGGTCAGCACCGTGAGTGTGCCAATTATGACTAAAAGGACCGACCTGAACGAGGTACTGTGAGGATTAAATAAGGTGCCTGGCAAAGGGTAAGCACTCAAGCAGTTTAGCTGTTATTATTGCTCCTACCGCGGTTGTTATAATTATTATTACTGTTACTGCAACAGGATGTTAACATTAAAATTTCTATTGTGACACCAGGAGAGAATAGAAGTGAAATCCCAAAGCCAAGCCCCTAGATGCAGAATTTACAAAGGAGAGGAATCCTAACTTGTTTCATAACTCCAGAAACCCCAGCCAGAACAAGGAAATAAAACAAGGTCAGAGAGTAGACAGGGTGGATTTGGGGAAGATTTGCTTTGCAGAGAGCTATTATTATTACCTGATGGTTAGAGTTCCCAACACCCCAGGTGGGACATGTAGAATGTGCTACCTTCTAATCCCAAATTTTGTGACAAGGGGCCTCAAGAGCGCCTCTTGGAGAACTTGCTACGTGTCCTTGGCAACTGGGAAGATAGTGGGCTAGGGTCTTACACTCCCTGCCAAAGCTCTAAGCGGGCTGAGGCCACAGAACAGGAGGGGCTTCACAGGGATTGGCCCCAAATCCAGAGGTTGACAATGTGAAAAATGATTGTGTGTTTTCCCCAGACCAGATGTGTGGCCCATAGAAGAAAGAGCTGCCCTGGAGCTGTTTTGAGTGCTCCCCAAGAAGAATTCTAACAGGTTGGGAGGTTCCCCCCAGTGAGGATCTCCAAGGAGTGGGCAGCCAGAGAAACAGAAGCTAGAGGGGGATCACAGCAGCCAGCCAAAGAGAAATCACTGTACAGGTAATGGGAGAAGCCCTTGGCAATGGGGATCACTAAAAAGACCCCCCAAAATAAGGGCTAGCTTTAAAAATCTGTCAGGACCAGAAAACACAGAGCCAGGTACAGGGGTACCAGGGCAAAGGGGACCTTCCTAATCCTTGACACCTCTCTCTCCTCCTTTGACCTTGCAGGGAGAAGACAACGAAGCACAAGGTAGAGGCACAGAACAGAGACCAATCTTATTCCACCTCAAGGCCCCCGCTGGGGAGGGAAAGGAGATTTGATTAGTCAGATTTAGGACTTTGCTTAAAAACTTGGACTGGACATCCTAATTCCTGATTTGAACCTGTGTTAACAACTTTAAAATGTGTCTAGCACTGTCCGTTCCATAGGAGTGATAATATTTTAGATGTACCCTGCTAAAACTTTCATCTAGGAGCCAAAGGATACTGTCCCGCTGAATGCATTACAGGGAGTTGTGGGGACTTGCACATGCACAGGCAAACCTCACTTTACTGAATCTCACTGTATTGCACTCTTCAGATAGTGTGCTTTTCCCAAACTGAAGGTAAGACCCTCCACCAGCAAAAAGACGGTAACTCACTGAAAGCTCAGATGATGGTCATCATTCTTTTTTTTAGTAATAAATTATTTTTAAATTAAGGCATATAAATCATTTATTTAGACATAATGCTATTGCACACTTAATAGAATATAGTGTGAACATAACTTTTATATTC
Organism: Furipterus horrens; assembly: GCF_987537825.1. NCBI lineage: Eukaryota > Metazoa > Chordata > Mammalia > Chiroptera > Furipteridae > Furipterus > Furipterus horrens. The sequence continues at coordinate 189,840,198 of NW_028327174.1, forward strand.
ACTGAAAAAATGAAAACATTTATTGAAATATTCACTTTATTGCAGTGGTCTGGAACTAAACCTGCAATATCTCTGAGGTATGTCTGAACTTTTGAACATTATATATTCACAAACTATATTTTGATTATTCTCCATTTATATTATTAACTGAACCATTTATACCATCATCATCATCATTATAGGACTTATCATACTTCTAATTTTAATTAATATCTGTCTCCCCAAATAAACTGTGAGCTCCATAAGAGTGAGGACCATGCTGGTTTTAATGAGCATTTGCATCCCCAGTGCAGAGTTCACTCTCTGATGTAGTAGACAGTTTTCCAGTCATATCTGAATAATTGAATAGATAAATGTATAATCTGACCCCTTTTTTCTTTAATGCCTTTCATTCATGTAACACTTATCAGACTTCAAACCCTTTACTTCAATATATCACTACAGCCCCAAAAGCAGATGGTCTAACCTTACTTTATTGATGTACAAACGGTAGCTCAGAGAAGTAAGGTAATTTGTCCAAAGCCACACAGCTAATAACTAGTCTAGTATTTTGTACCTGGTTCTACTGCTCCTACTGTGCAGCACTAATTCTCTCTCCAGCTCTTTTGCAAACACGTAGACCTTGCCTACTCCTGCTGCCCCCTCCAATACCCCCAGGCTCCCCACCCTTTTCCATGCGCTAAAGGATCTCATGAGTAAAAGGCATTTTAAAGGTCACCTGGTCAGAAATTCCATCTAATGTGTCATTCACCACTAAATCATTCTCCAACTTCTTTTGGGTATTTCTAATGATGCAGAACTCATTATGGCACAGCTCTGTTACACCTACATGGCTTCTCATCCAGAAACTGCATTTTTCATCCTAAGCATGAGATCCAGACCCAGAGTTATGCACTTTATCCTATTTAGATACCTTCTCTGAGGTACTCAAGCCTGCCCCCTACTGGGTGGCCATACTAAAATCAACCAACCGACTAGGTGGATGGATGAACTCTCATCCCAGGAACTATGGGGCAGTCTTGAGAGGCTTCTGATAAGGTGTATAAGTCTGAGTGTGCATGAGGTGTGCATATTTAAGGAATGGAAGGGGAAACTATAGTGGAGACTAAAAAGAAGACAGGTCTATAAAACTGCCACATTTCTACAACAACTGATCTCCTAATCTAACCTACTTCATAGCTTCTTCCATAAATACACAAGTAATAAAGCTAATCACAGAGGGGCACGATAGTACAGTGACTTGCTTGAGTTTGAATTTCAACTCCTTTATTTCCAGCTGGGCCACCTTGGACATGTTGTGTAACCTCCTTAATGTGCTGTGTTCTCATCTGTAAAATGTCCACAATGTTAGTACCTTTAAATCTTGGAATATTTGAAGAATGAATAAGAAACAGAACCCAATCAGCAATTTATTTACAAATTCTAGGTTGTTAAGAGTGTCATAAGAGGTCTTTTGGTTCAGCCCTTGGCCATCACCTCAGTATTATTCAGTTCTTGCACACATCTGAAACTGTAAATATTCCCTTGGAACTTGCTGGTGCTTTAACTACATGCTCAGGAATTTCTCCTTAAATGCCTGCTTTCTACATAGCAGACCATGGTAGACAAGGGTAAAATTGGATGCTTAAATCTAAAGCTATTGGGTTAGATGATCTGATTTGAGATCCTGGGCAAGTCACCCAACCTTGGTTTCGTCATTTGTAAAATGGGGCCACTAATTCCTCATTGAACTGCTCTGGGCATCATATGTGGGATGCAGCCCTAGCTGACTTACACCTATGATCTCATATGGTCCTTCCTATCACCCTACAGAGTACAGACTGCTGCCTCCTTTTACAGAGGAAGGATCTGAGGCTAATCATGACGTGGAGAATGCTTAACCAGAAAATACCTGTTTCAAGTGAAAGCAGTTCGTTCTCTGAGGAAGTGGTTCAGTCTCGGAGGATGGTCATACCTTTTGTGGGACAGGGACTCCCGGACACTGATCAAGTAGCCCAGTAGTGGCTAATGGCTGATATCTTTGTTTGCAAATAATAATTACATGTATATACACATATGTATAAATGCCCACATGGCTCTGCTGTATTATTTGTCCTAAAGAAAGTAAGAGACACAGTGAAGAATCCCAGAGCAGCCCAACTCAGTGGAGCCCCCTTTCCCACTTTTTCTTTTTTTTTTTAATCCCTCTTGCTGTTCAGTCAGCATTGGAGCTTAGCATTTCCTCTTGCCTGTAGAGAAAAGGTGGGTTATAGCCCTTAATGGGAGGCTTAAAAGAAGACCATGTGTGATCTCCTGCTGCCCTCTAGTGCCTGCTTCAGAGGATTGCTCTTGGGAAAAATGTGTTCTACACCCCAAAAATGATTACTGTCTGCAAAGCAACTTGCTGTGTGTGCAGAGGACAGCAGGGAAGACAGTAAAGGCTGAGCGCTGACGAAAGGAAGTCTAGTGGGAAGTGCAAGAATTCTGAACAAGCATTTGCTTAGAAAGGCCGATTCAGGGCCAGGCTGGAGCTAGGCACTGGAGGGGGATGATGATGGTAGTGAAATAACGTACAACGGTTTATTCCAGTCCTAGTGGTACGCAAGAGTACAGACTGGATTGAGCACATCAGCTAGGAAGGAGAAGCCAGAAGAGAAGGAGAGGGAAGGGGCTGGAGATAAGGCAGAGAGGAGAGATCATTGGTGGAGCAGGATCCTGAAGGTACTAGGAAGAGATGAACTCCCAGGTAGTCAAGGAAAGGAAGAGGTCTGATTGTGAGACAGATCTGGGTTTGAATTTCTGTGCATGCACCTGGGGTCTCTGGGTACAGCTGAGCAGGCTGTGTACTGCATACCCTTGACAAGGCAGGAGGATGAGTGAGAGCTGAATCCAGCCTCAGGCAGCCCCACCAGCCAAGCTTGTGCCCACAGGATTGAATCCGAGTGACAGAGCACCATTTCCTAATTCGTACGAACGCTGACTACCGGCCAGCTGAGGTTCTGCCCTGGGACCACGGACAAGCTTGAAAGACTTCCTCTCTCTCTCAGAGCCTCTGCTCTTCCAGGTATAAAATAAGGATAGCATCACCAAACATACAAAGGTGCTGTTAGAATTTAAATTAACGTATGCCTGTTCCACCCAAGGAATTTCAGTTCTTACTGTTACGAGTATTATCACAACAACCTAGTTTTATTTTTAAGATATGGAGGGGCGAGTCCATGAAAAAAGGAGTGTAAAAAGGAAACCCACATCCGCTGAGCTTCTGCTCTTCTTTGCCAAGCACAAGACTTTAGGGATCTCACTGAATCCTCATAACTGTGATTTGAACCAGGAATACTACCATTTCTATAACCTTATTTTGCAACTGAGGAAGCCAAGGTTCAGAGAGGTGACAGGCTGCAGCCAAACGCTACCAGGCATTCAGGGTCTTACTCCAAAGCCCCTTTTCTGTCCAGTGCAGCACAGAAGCTTCATTCATTGGAAGCTCGCATTCTACTCCCTGAGACCCCTTTCCTCCTTTCTTAAAAACTGCTCAAAACTTATCCCCTTAAGGAAGGATCCCAAGATTAGTTCATGCTCAATTCCTTCCCCCTCCTTCCAGCAGCTTCCTAGGCTAGGGGATCAAGGAGGAAGTGCCCCAAGGAGTGATTCCAGGGTGTGGGTTAGGAAACAGCCTCTTGAGTTGCTAATGATGGACTTTACATGGAAATGCACAGAGCATCCTGTTTGAACTGGGCCACTTGGCAGTCCGTCAGCAGCCGTCCTCTCGAGAGACGATGGTGTAGCTTCTTAAGAGTCTATCTGCACCGCCGAGAATGGCTGTGCAGTCCGACTCGGGAGTGACACGGTATCTGTCTCCTCCCGTGTTGAATCGACATCTTGCGATGACGCTGGAGTGTCCTCTCCAGTGAAGCTGAAGCTACAGAGCCTGGGCAGGGTGATATGGAGGGTCTGCTGTTGCCCATGCAGCAGACCCCCCCCTCTCTTCGCAGCTGAAGGGTCCAAGGGAAAGATGGAGTCAATACAGCTTGGCTTCAGGTGCGCCGCAGGAGTTGCTGGTGTTGACTACAACGTCAAACCACCTTAGGGACTCCGGCTCCGGATTTTCTGTCGGGGTTTACTCCCTTAGCCTTTCCCCTGAAGAGGTATGCCGCAAGGCAGCGGAGGTTTTCTGGAGTCAGAGTTTTCCTTCTCTGATGTGCCCTTACTGGAAGATCGAACCAGCGACACTTAGCTCGCAGGCCGACGCTCAATCCACTGAGCCAAACCAGCCAGGGTTCCACTTGGCAGTATAGCAGGTCAATTAGGTATTATCAGGATGCCCTGGGGCCAGTGGGATGTTGCCAGGCTCCTGGGCTCAAACGCAGAGGAGGGCGTGAACCTGGGGTGGGGTCACTTGGAGGCTTTGGTGTGAAGAGCCACTAGAAAAAACCTGGCCACCCTCTGATCACTATCCAGGGGGACTGCAAGGGGACCTCAGTCTCGCTGCCACATTTGTAACTATTTTCACCAAAATCTAAACAACACCCAGGATAAAAGATCATCTTTAAATATGCTGGCAGGCAATATTTTTCAAGGTGAATATCTTACTTCTCCCAGTAGCTTCCCTCTTCCTTGTAGCTGTGCCACTGGGGTCAGCGAGAGGGATGAATGAGCTCCCCATCAAAAAAACTCAAATTAAAATAAGATAAAAATAAAGGACGAAGACCCATCAGGGATTCCCTGTCTCATCGCTGAGGAAATCAGTAAAATTGATATTAATAATAACTATGATATATGCACATATTCCAAGCCAGATGCTCTGCTACTTGCTTTGCATACAAAGTCTCATGTGGCCTGTATTAATTCTAACAACAAGGAGAGGTAGGTTTCATTATTGCTTTTTAAAGACGAGGAAATGGAAACTCACTGAAGTGAAATCAGGGGCCAAGGAGAACTGAACTTCTACCTTGACCTGTCTTACTTGTAAGCACTTTTCGACTATCTTAAATTGTCTGCAATCTGCTATTGTACTGGAGATTCAGATCTCAGCAGTGGAAAATTCTGGAAATTGAATTTCTGTTACTTCTGCCCATTATAGTGATGTAAGGGACACAGAAACTGGTGACTCTCAAACCAGTAGGAAATAATTAGCAGCAAAGGACAAATGTAACCTTGAATTAGGGGGTCTCCGAGCCAGAGTCAACATTATTAGCACATCTACAAGTCAGGAAGGCACATTCCGCTGCTCAGCACAGATGCCTCTGAGATCCAAGGGGAAAGATATTCATCACCAAACACAGGAAAATGTGAAAAATGTAGCTAGGCAGCCCAGCAAACAAATTAGGAAAACTTCAAGGGAGAGCTGGAGACAGACCTATAGCCAGATCACCCTTAGTTAATTACTACCCTCAGTTATTTTAGTTATCGCCTTAGATTGTAAATCCGGAGTATCCAGCAAATGGAGAAACAGGGGAAAAGAAAGGCGGTGGGGGGTGGTGGTGGTGGTGGTGATCACTACTCATGCTAGTATAAAACCGGTTGGCTTTGTCTGCTTTGGCACACATGTGTCCCTGATATGGCTGTGCATCCAGCTCTGCAGACCTGTGTGTGAATAAACAACTCCCTCAGCTACTGCTGAAGTCCTGTGTCCCGGGTGTTTTTATTGTTAGCGTTTCTCACAGTGACTAGAAATAAAATCCTTAAATCAGAATCTATGAATAATCAATAGGGAATTAGTGAAAGAACAATGGTGCATCCACACAGTGGAGTCAATGTAGTTAAAAAGGAATTAGCATAATCTTTACATAGGATATGAGTAATCACAAATGTGTTTTATTAAATGGGAAAATCAAAGTACAGAAGTGTTCACAGTACTTCCTTTTGTGTAAGAATAATATAACTATATATTATATTAATATATATGACATATATTACATGTTGTCCCTGGCTGGTTTGGCTCAGTGGATTGAGCGTCGGACTGCGAGCTAAGTGTCGCTGGTTCAATCTTCCAGTCAGGGCACATCAGAGAAGGAAAACTCTGACTCCAAAAAACCTCCGCTGCCTTGCGGTATACCTCTTCAGGGGAAAGGCTAAGGGAGTAAACCCCGACAGAAAATCCGGAGCCAGAGTCCCTAAGGCGGTTCGACGTTGTAGTCAACACCGGCAACTCCTGCGGCGCACCTGAACCCAAGCTGTATTGACTCCGTCTTTCCCTTGGACCCTTCAGCTGCGAAGAGAGGGGGGTTCTGCTGCATGGGCAACAGCAGACCCTCCATATCACCCTGCCCAGGCTCTGTAGCTTTAGCTTCACTGGAGAGGACACTCCAGCGTCATTGCAAGATGTCGATTCAACACGGGAGGAGACAGATACCGTGTCACTCCCGAGTCGGACTGCACAGCCATTCTCGGCGGTGCAGATAGACTCTTAAGAAGCTACACCATCGTCTCTCGAGACGGACGGCTGCCGAACGAACGATATTACATGTTATATAACATGTATCTATATAGATTATACAGATAGACAGATATAATTTTTCACTAAAAAACACTGAAACAATCAACCAAAACAAATACAAATGATTACTCACAAAGAGAGCAAGAAAACAGGGTCAAGGGAACAAGGATAGAAGTCAGAGTTTTTTGAGTGTATCTTGTTTTATAAATTTTAGCTTCATAACTACAAAAAGTTATTATATATATTTCTTAAATCACAAAAGAAATACAAAACAATGTCTACAAATTAGATGCAAACTGAAACAAAAATCTAGCTATGTAACCATACAGAGAAAATAATTATTTTGAGTGACTGTAAAATGCTATCTTTTGATTTTACATGCGTAGTGAGAAATATTCCAAAGTAAAAATAATCTGAAAATAAATCTTAGACTACATGAAATGGACTTATTGCTAGTTCTAGTATTAGTATTGTTTATTTTGAAACTATTATGTGTATATTGTGGGCTATAGCAAGCAAGCCATTATGTTACTGTCAGAAACTAAGATTATCAGTATAAAAGGTAACTAATCTAGGTATCAAGTCAAAGAAGACATATTCTGCACATTGCTATTTCAAACAGAAATCACATAAACTTACAATTCATTTTTCTCTTAAAAAAAATAAACATTTTATAGCTCTGTCCACTGAAAAGGCCTAGAAGTAAAGGCAATCTAAAAGTAATAAATATCCTGAATGCCCAGACTCTTGTTTTTAAATATTATTTCCCACTGAAAGGAGCTAAAGATTCTTGGAAAACTTCTTTACCCCACGTCTGGAATAGGTATGGCACAAGCCGAGCCTGGGATGTCTTGCTGTGCCATAAAGCAAGGCAGCAGCCAAAGATGAATGTGGTCATTTCGAAAGGACATAGAAGCCAGTTCAGAGGGGCTCACACTGGCCTAACATTGAACAAATGGAACATCAAAGTGAATAATGACTGTAACTGATTATTGAAATAGAGTAAATAAATAAATTTCCTGTAATTCATAATGTTCTTCAAACCAAAACTGAAAAACAAACAAACAAAGCTTATTTGTCACCATTGGAGATGGCTAGGAAATGAGCTTGGTATTCTGAAAATTAATAAAGGACTCAAGTATTAGTCAATCTTTCATCATATGAACTGGATTTCAGGGTAACCACACTTCTATTCATGGAAATATTGCAGGTTGTAAAGGCAGGAAGAATGATAGAATTAGAAAATTACTATTTTGTAATCTAACACAAAAGCTCTAGACAGATATAATCAATGAATCCTAAAATCATTAAGAAAAAGGCTAATGAGAATATTTCTAATCAATGGATCAGACTTACAGCAGCATAACCTTAAGATAACTAAGAGTAGTAAACCAGACATTTGTGCTTTGGCTATGATGTCATAGGAAGGACATGGCACTACCTGTCTACTTCAGCTGGTACTCCTGAGCCCATGGATAGAATTCAAGGGTCTTTGAACTTGTTTAGGGAAAAATACATCTTTACTTTCAGTATCCTCTAAATGCAATTTAGCATTTCCTTAAATTATAAATGGAGGTAATGAACTATAGTAGTGCAGCACTTCCTGTGACTTTGACACAATCAAATTCACATATATTTCTATCACATTAGAGTTGTTACAAATATTTTAATTATTTATGTTCAACACTACTTAGAAATTATAACTGTGAGACTCTCCACTAAACCTTGCCATTAATAAAGGAGCCCGTATGTTACTCCATTACAAATTTGTTTTCTTTATATTCGATAACTATCTCTTGATATAATTTATTTCCTCTGTCGTCCCCATGTATTTAATTTCATGCATTTAAAAGAGTATTCTGAGAAGGGGGCCTACAGTCTTCATCGTTCTACAAAAAGCATCCACAAAACAAAACAAAGTGATGAATCCCTAGGAGAGAGGAACACGCTCAGAAACACCAAGAGAAAGCAATCAGCTAATCTGCCAAGCAAAATATTCTAAAAAAACCAAAGAGGTCAATGTCTTTAACGAACAACAGTGAAATTATAGGTGTAATTATTACTGGTTAAAGAAGCCCTAGTAAAACATGTATTTTGATTCTTATTTAAGCCCACCAACTATAGAAAGCTATTCTGAAACAATAAAGGAAATTTGAATATGAATTGCTACACTTAATGATGATGTTCAGGTTGTTAAAAATAATAATCTGTTAGATACATACTGAGGTATTTACTGAAGGAATGATATTACATCTGGGATTGGCTTTAAAAGACTCTAGCAACAAAAAAGAAATTGGAGGTGAGGGATAGCTGAAGCAAAACTGGCAAAATATTGACAAGTATTGCAGGGTGATGAGCACACAGGGATTCCCTCTCCCGTTTTCTCTCGGTGCATGTACACCTTTCTCAATAAAACACTGAGAAAAGAGGGCTGCCAGAAGAATTACATAAAATCACTGAAGACAATTATTGCTGGGGAGTAGAATGAAGAGGGATTTTCCACATCTACATTATGCACTATTTTGGAGCTTTCTTCTAAATGCATTTCCACTTGAATTATGTTTAAGAATGTAAAAATAGCAGTAAAATCTTCCTATTTTTAGACAGATAAATTAGAATACTGAATAGCAGTGACAGGAGAATAGGTGTGGTAGAAGTGGGGGTCGGCTGCCAGCCAGTCTTACAGATACCAATGGATGGAGAGCGTAATGGCAGTCACCAGAAAGAGAAAGCCAGCTGAAGTCCTGCAGCCAAGAGGACAGGAAGTCTGGGCTGGGACTGAGAGTGAGACTTGGCAGAAATGAGGCCCACGGGCTATTTCCCAGCAGTCTTCATATGCCCTTGAGTTGAGTTCAAGTTGATGACACTACACAGGGGATGTTCTCCGGGCAAGCCTTCAGTGCTACCAGCGTTTGTTAAGCACCTACTCAGCCAGCACTTGATGACTGCTGACCTTTGACCATCCACACTCATTCAAGCCATTACAAACTGGGTCTGGCCAATGCATACAAATATATGTGATATTAAAATAAAGTTTCAAAATTTTGAATCATCTCTTTCCATATAAGCACAAGGAAATTAAAGAAAAGAAAACAAAATGACAACAAACAACAATGAACCAAAAACATCTCCCTGCATAAGGGCATTTAAGCAGTCTGACTGCGATGGTTAAATGTTTAAAGATAGGCGTGTCAACTTCACAAACAATGGTCCGCTTGACAACTTATGAAGGCCACAGAAACGGTCTTCAAACATTTTTCCATAGTAAGTAAATAAATATAAAAACTTATATTTATCAGAAAGACACTTGTTGGATAGTCAGCATCATCATAAATGTACGGACAGGTTAAAGGGGAATTTTGTAAATGTTTACATTTACCTAAATATAAGTGACATGATGTTATATACTAAAGTGGTGGAGAAAGCGGACTCTTGAAATGCTCTTTCATGCAGCAGATTTAAACTGAATTCAAGTATCTCGTGAACACTTATCATGTGCCAGATTTAGGCTAGACCGAGAAACACAGAGATTGAGTACGGCATTCAGAGGTGAGAGTCAGAGTTTCAGCAGAAAGTAGACTAGTAACAGACAGACAGATAGATGACTATGTACATATGTACATACGTGCACACACAGAATAAGAAATTGAGGTTGGGAGAAAAAGAAAAGGAACAGAGGGAGGGAGGAGGGAAGGAGCCTCTGACACTGGAGCTTACCTCCAGATATGTACCGCCTGTTATAATCTCTTCCACTTGAGTAACTGGCTTTTTCTCCCCTTAGATCTAATTCAAAACTTAACCCTGACATTCCCCTAGCCCTTCCCGTAGCCCTAATCCTAAATCTAAAAGTAGCCTTTACCATAACATAACCTTAACCCTAGTACAAACCAAAACCTTAACCTCAAAGCTAGCTCTGACCCTAACCCTAACTGTGAACGTACACAAAAACTCAGCCCGAACCCTTGCTTGAATACCTTGCTGTTAAACAACAGAATACAGCAACGTTGAGGGGATGTCACTTTTGCCACAGAGTTACAAAAGGCTATGACTTCTGTCTTGCTCACCGACTCTCTTGATGGCTTTGATGAAACAACCTGTCATGGAGAGACTCACGTGGCAAGGAACTGAGGATCGCCTCCACCCAAAGCCATCAACGGATTGAGGCCTTCAGTCCAACAACCCTTAAAAAAGTGAATCCTGCCAACAACTACGTATGTGATCTTAGAAGCCAATCCTTCCCCAGTCAGACCTTAGAATGAGAATCCAGCCCTGACCAGTAACTGGCCAGCAGTCTTGTGAGAGACTGTGAAGCAGAGGAACTAAGCTAAGCTGCCCTCAGGTTCCTGACTCAGAGAAACTGTAAGGTAAGAAATGTACATCATTTTCCACTGCAAGGATTAGAGATAATCTGTTATACACTGATAGATAAGTCATACAGGTAGACAGATATAAGTTTATATTATTTCATGAAAATTCTAGCCATTATAAACCTCTAAACTCAGATAAAATTGATTAGGATTAATTAAGAGTTTTAATTTTCTCCCCAAGCAAGAAATTCCACTTCCTCCTCAGAATTCAGTTGCTAATAAGGGAAGAGAGGGACAATATTTTGTTGAGAATAATAATAATAACAACAACATAATAGTAGCTAACATTCATAGGCCACTTATTGTTTATTAGGCAGTGCTCTACAAACTTTAAACCTATTAAGTTATCTAATATTTACAACATATCTATGTGGTTGATAGCTATTATTATTCCCATTTTGCAGAGGCGGAAAGTAAAGTTCAGAGAAGCTAAGGCAGGTGTCCAAGGTTATATAACTTGCCTTGCCACAAGTTACCAAGCATTACTTCAAACTACCTTCTAATCCGTTCTCCAAAAGAATCTTGCATGTGGGTGGAACTGGGGTTCCAGCCCAGGTCGGACTCCAGGTCTCACCTTTTCTACTCCATAATGGTGGACTTAACAAACAAACATCATCATCATCATCATAATTATTATTACTACAATTAACATTAATACATGTTAGGCAACATGCTAAAATGTTAAGTGCTTAAAATCAAGTATCTTATTTTGCTCCTTCAAATCTTATGATTTAGCTAGTGTTATCCCCACTTTAAAGAGAACGAAAGAGAGGCTAAACTAGAGATTTTCATTGTAACTGGAGAAAACAATACTTAGCTCTAGGGTGATGTTATTGGTTGAATTGTGTCCCCCCCAAAATACATGTTGAAATCTTAATCCCCAGTATATCAGAACATAACTTTGGAAATAGGGTCATTGTAGATGTAATTAGTTAGATAATGTCATAATGAAGTTTTAATTAGGTAAGATGAAGGTCATACTTAATCTAATAAGATTCGTGTCCTTTTAAGAAGACAGACAGACAGACACACACACGCACACACACGGAGAAAATGACCACAATGAAGACAGGCAAAAATTGGAATTACGCTACCGCAAGCCAAGGAATGCCTGAATCCACCAGAAGCTAAAAGAGGCAAGGAAGGATCCTCCCCTAGATCTACCACAAGCTAAGGAACGCCTGGAGCCGCCAGAAGATAAAAGAGGTAGGAAGGACCCTTCCTTAGAGATTTCAGAGAAAGCATGTCCACACTGACACCCTGATTTCAGACTTCTAGCCTCCCAAACTATGACAGAGTAAATTTCTCCTGTTTTAAGCCACCTGTTGTGACACTTTGTTATGAAAGTCCTAAGTAACCCGTAAGGGTGATTTCAATGTTAAATAAAAACCATTGTATTAAAAAGCTGAATAGAGTACAGGTATGCCTCATTTTATTGACTTCACCTTGCACTCCGAAGACTCTGCATTCTTTTACAAATTAAAGGTTTGTTGCGACCCTGGATTGAAGCAGACCTATTGATAGCATTTTCTTCCGAAAGCATTTGCTTACTGCATGTCTCTTGGTCACATTTTGGTAATGCTTGCAATATTTCAAACTTTTAAATTATTATATTTGTCATGATGATCTGCAATCAGTGATCTTTGATGCTACTATTGTAATAATGACTCACTGAAGCCTTAGATGAAGGTTAGCATTTTTAGCAATAAGGTTTTTTTTTTTTTTTTTTAATTAAGGAATATACATTTTTTTAGACATAATGCTATTGTACACTTACTAGACTAATTGGGAGACCAAAAAATTGCTATGGCTTGCTTTGCTGTGATACTCACTTTACTGCAGAGAACTGCTACTTGGACCCACAATATCTCTGAGGTATGCTTGTATTTAAAGTGCTCCACAAAGAATATTTTTAAAATGTTTCTGTGTATGAAGAATGCTAATATTGTATCAGGGTATTCAAAATCACACAATTAAAATGAGTGCATTTTCCTAGGGTGTTTATTTTACTCTGATATTTTTGCAGTCGTTATGGTAATTAATTTAAGTGGTAATTTAAATATCAGAAAAATAAAGTCAAATACAGATTTTTTTTTAAGAAAAAAGAAAGAGCTGCTGTTGTTATTGTTTAAGACATGCTTGAACTACCTCCCCAAACTATTAGGAGTACCATTAGCTCCTCTCTGTGACTGGGGTAACATCAGTGTAAAATATCATCAGTCCTGAACTAAGACTTTACTTTGGGTTAGTAATTGTGGTTTTCAGCACACAGCATGCAAACTCCCTGTCTGGTCTGAGAACAGGGTATAAGTAAGGTCTAAAGGCTGGGAAGGAAATATTTGACAGCAACTCTCCCATCTCCCCCACCTGACACCGGGCTGATAGAAGTACCCCAGGCCTTTGTCTAGAGTGGCTACTTGCCACTCTGGTGACAGGACACATTGAGTCCCCAGGATGGCACAAATCTAGGGCAGAGGACAATCCCTGCTCGTCTCTGGTGATACTGCTCACAACAGCTCCTCTGAGTGCCTTTGCTCTATGGTCATTATGACAGCTATGATGTGACCCATATTCCTTGACTTCCTAAGCATTGCCATGTCTTCTCTCTTTTAAGTCTTACCAGCAAACACTCCAAAACATGTGGGTCACTGTTAGGTGGTGGTTCAGAACATGTCATAGGCCTGACTGTCCTGGGTTTGTACCCCAGCTCTAAACTTCCCAGGAGGCAACGGCAAGTCAGCTAGTTAATCTTGCTGAACCTCAGCTGCCTTTCTTTGTAAGATGTAGCTATTGGTATCTATTTGAATTGTTGAGGGGACTAATTCTGACTTGTGACAATATCTATGAAGTACCTGGTATATTGCTGGTGTGCCAAAAAAGGTTGGTTCTTACCAAACTGACCCCACTGAACTAATCTGCAGCTAGAATAACTCTTGGTCAGACAAGGAATGTGATTTGCCTAAGGTCACGTTTCTGAGTCTAACTCACTCAGCAGCTCTTACGTGCTGGGTATCGTGCTTATAGATATGACAACAGATGGGTATTATCCTCCAGGGATTTCACAGCCCGCTGGTGACGATCGCAAGGAACTGGAGAATTAAAGCCCAATCCAGTAAGTGCTTTGTGAGAAATCATCAAATTACAAGTCCTGGCACTTGCTGAGCATGCACTGAGCACCCTGGAGTCCCCAGGAGCCCAGAATAAGTGTGAGAAGCAAGCACCCCTGCTCTCCTGGCCCTGCAAGGTTCTGTCTGCACCCACTGTCTGTGCTAATTTTGAGCGAAACCTGGCCCAGGGCCTTTTGGTCCTTGACTGAGCTCCCTCTTCAGATCACTCCTGGCCTGTCTGGTCCAGCCCTGGCTGGCTCTGCATTGCAAGCCTATCCTTGAAGTCTCAGACAGGCCCAGAGTTCTATGCCAATCCAGGTACACAGAGCCCCCAGACCCACTTGAAGGGGGCCATGAAATATACCAACCCAGCCTCTCCTTGCCCTCAATATCTGAAATGCTGGGAACTAGGGCTTTTGGGACCAGCAGCTCGGAGACTGTAAGAGCTAATTATAATATGAGCTAATTATAATATATATGCTTATCATTAATTAAATGTAAATGACTATATATTAATGATCTTAGTCCTTATAGCAAGCTTCATTTCCATTTTGACATAGAGAAATTGGCAGAGAGATTAAACAACGTTAAGAGGGTGGATTCTCAGGTGAATTGGGTTCCAATCTGGGTTTTATAGTTATGAACATGTGGCTTTGTCATTTAATCACCTGGGCATCAATTGCTGGCTTCATAAGGTCTTTACGAGGATTAAGTGAGCCATGTATCACAGGGAGAAATAGGGGCCCAGAAGCACTACCTTTCTAAGCAAGTCCAGGTTCTGTCCTTGCCCCAGAATGGAAGTTCTATTCTTCCTTCGGCCCATTTCTCAGGACGGAAAACCAAGATTCAGAGATGCCATCCTGCGAGGTGCCACGGCTTTGCTGAGGACCACTACTGGAGGTCATGGTTTAGCAAAAGGGTTAAGACACGAATTGGAGTAGGGTTTAACTCCCAATTCCCTGAGCGAACTTAGGCAGGCCCCTTTCGCCTCAGTGTTGTCATCTCTACAATGGAGACAGAAAGCTAAACTATATATTGCCAAGGTCCATAGTCCTCAGCTGAGAACTTGCCACTACTTGGTCGTCGGAGCTCGGAGCACTCAGGTCTGGCGAACTACAAACCCCAGCATGCCTCAGGAAGCGGGGTCCAGTGATAGATAGGTGGCTCTGCGAATTGGCGCCTGCTAAAGGGTTTGCTGCTGCGCCTGCGCGGAGGGCAGTGGGTGGGCGGCAGTTGACGCGTTGGAGCCGCTGGCCATAAGGTAGGGGGCGGGAAGGAGGGTCTGGGGACCGGGGACTATCGCCGGAGTTACAGGCCATGGATGAATGGCGGCGTGTGGGGGCTGTACAGCGGCCCCCTCACGCCCGAATGGCAGGGTATGGAGGTCGGATCTGAGAAGCAGAACCAGGGTGGGGGTGGGGCTGTGAGGGGGCAGGCGAGGGAGGGACTCAATGGGGCTGAGGAGCTCGGAGGACTCGCAGCTCTGGGCCCGGAGCCGGTGGCTCTGAGAAGCTTTGCTGTGCAGCGTTTTGCGAGGTATGCGGTACTGTGGGGCCCCGAGTAGAGACGTGGTGCAGCATCTGGGAGATGGGAGGGGATGTGAAGGCCCTTGAGGGGACAGGGTGCAGATTTCAGAGATGAAGGAAATCTGGGAGTCCTGATGACATTTGGGGCCCAGAATCTAAGGAGACCTGAGGGTATCTGGGGGCTCAGATTCTGGGGCTACAAGATCTGCGATCAGAGGGAGCAGGCTTAGGGACTATCCTAATTGATAAAGAGGAAGATGGGATCTGGAGAAAGCTGAGAGGGGGCGAGCTCTTGGAGGAATCAGTGGGAAAGGAGTGTCTTATTTGCAAGAAGGGAGCTGGTGGAGGTCTGATGGATGACAACAGATGATATGGGCGGGGGTGGGTAAAAGAGGAAGGCGCAAGGTTTGAGGCTGGCACAGTGCCCGATGGAACTGGGAGACCAGATTGAGGAGGGTGCAGAAATCTGAGTTGTGGGATTGGGGTGTTAAGCTGAAATGCAGGATTGAAGGCTGCATGGATCTGAGAAAAGATGAAAGGCTCTACGTCAGGGATCTGGGGCACGCGAGTGAAGAACTGGCGGGGGTTGCACTTTGGAGCCCAAAAGACTTGAATTCTGCACTGTAAGAGGGTTGGAAATGGGCTTTGGGGTGGATTGAATGGTGGAGTGGGGGTGTCCTAACTGGGCTTTAGAATTAAAGTACTCTGAATAGATTTGTGAGTTGCTGTTATGGGCTGCTAAAGGAATTGAAATCTGCGTGGAAGCCAGCCAGGTTCTGGGGACTCAAGGATCTAGAAGTAACGTATGAAACCATGAGTGTACGAAGTTTAGCAGCGTTCAGGGGTTCTGCAACAAATCCTAAGTCCTGAAGGAGCCTGACTTTCTCTGGGAGAGGTTGAATCTCGCCCACTCATTAGTCAAAGACCCCTTTTCATGAGGCAGCCCTGGTACTGTGAACCCAGGACTGCTGAACGGGGTGGGATTGGGGGGAAGAAGAGAGTGGTTAAAGGGGGCATGAAGCAGGGAACTAGTCAAGGTCAATTACCTCAGCCTCGTTTGCCTGTCCCTCCAAGCTGCGATAGCAGATGGTACGTGAGACCTCCGGGGAAGGAGTGGAACATGATCCCAGACCTTATTTCCCTCATCAGCTAAGTAGATTGGATTAATCCTGTATAAGGTCCATGACAGCCCCAAGAGGCAGTGGCTCTGAATGAAGTGTTTGGGCTGGGAGAGAGACAAGGGGAACTCATATGCATTGAGCGCTTAGTCCTGTGCCAAGTTCTAAAGCAGTGGTTCCTAACCAGGGGGATGTGCCCCAGGGGACATTCGGCAATGTGCGGAGACATTTTTGGTTGTCACATTTGGGGTGTGGGGTACCACTCACTGGCCTCTAGTCGGTAGACCTCAGGGATGTGGTTAAACACCCTTCAGGGCACGGTGCAGCCCCCACAGTATAGAATTCTCTGTCCCAATGTCAGTAGTGCCAAAGTTGAGGAACCCTGCTCTAGAGTGGGATACCCTGGATTCAAGCCCTAGCTCTGTTGTATCCTGACTTGGTGATCTTGATCCTGACTTAGTTTTCATAATGGCCCTACCAAGCAGGCTCTGCTCTATCCAGTTTTACACATAAGGAAACTAGGGCATAGGAAGTGACTTGTCTAAGGCTCCATAGCTAGGACAGCCGCGCTGGGTTCCTACTCAGGTCTCTGTAACCCTTTCTGTTCTCCCTTCCCTTGCTTTGTCCTTGCTGGACCTGCTTAGTCTTATTATCTGAGCTGATTCCCCTCTAATGAGAGGATTTCCCAGTGAGTATTGCTGAATATCAAATTGAACTCTACTGGGGAATAATCTACCTGATTAGGTAGGGAGTAGCCCTGAACTTTGTTCTTGATTTGCTCTTAGACCAGGGCCAGTGGTAGATAAGGGAAGGAGCTTTAGGTAGCAGACAGGATGAAGTGTAAGAGACTAGAAGGTGAGGTAAGAAGATGAGCGGCTTGGAAAAATACCTCATAGCAGGGACTGAGGCTGAAGACAATCGTAATTATCGTGAATGATCTCTTTTAGGCTTCTTTCCCCTGGGACAGAATAACAGGACTTGCCATAGCATTGCTGAAGCCAGGTCAGAAACAAAGAGGAACTGGATTGGAAGGCGAGAGTCCTAGCTGGAATATTCACACACACCTTTAGACCTAGCTGGAATACTTACACATACCCTTAAAGACAATACGAAATGGAAATTGAATCAGCCTGGGAATCACAGGCTTGAGGTCTTCCTCTGCTGCTAATTGATCTAGGGCAAGTGCTTGCCCTTATCAACTGCAATCTGTCTTTTAATATGAATGGCTACCATTTATTGCATGATTATGTGCATCATCTCTGTTAATCCTGTCTGTTATCCAGGCCAATAATCTAGGTGCTATTCCCCATTTTACAGGTGAGAAAAGTATTAAGTGAAGTGATTCACCAAGGCTAGTGAATGGCAAAGCAGGGGTGCAAGCCTGGTTCTGTCTGACTCCTACGTTACATTTAACTAGTTTTATTATAATGGGCTTTTCCAACACTCAAGAACCCACAGACTTATGTCTGGAGAATGGTTGGTAGTCAAAAGTTTATAAGGCCCTTTAATGGTTCACTGTCCACGCACAGGGATGCACTGCCTCTGTGGCACTTCCTCCACAGTGTGCTTCTGGTTAAACAATCAGATCCAAAAATCATTCCTGAGTGCAAGTTACCCACCTCTCAGCCAGATTGCCCAGAGCCTAATCAGCGTGGGAGCTGTGACATCTTTTGAGTTGATGTGGTTTTATGGCTGGGAGTGGACATACTTGGATTTGAACTTCAGTTCTACTGTTTATCAGCTCTGAGACCTTGGAAAGATTGCTATTCTTGGAACCTTGGTTTCCTTATTTATAAAGACGAATAATACATACTTCAAATGGTTATTATGGAAAGAGACAGGCATAACAGGCGCCTGGCATTGAATAAATGGTAGTTTTATGAGAGGAAGGGAATGCTGGAACAGAACTGAGTGTTGGCTTCACCAGATTTCAGTGACTGAGTAGCTCCCCTAGGCTCCCCCAAACTCCCATCCCCTCTTGTACCTTTCCCAGGATCAGCTTCCTGAACTGTTAATCAAAATTTCAGGATTAAGTTCATGTGTGTTATATGCAGAGGAAGGAACTGAAAAGAAGTTGCGTGGGTCAAGACGATTGGGGGTCCCCCTGAAAAAAGACCGTCGATTTTTCCCTTGTCCTATATTCTTTGAGTCACGTTGGCAGCACTGATATTACCCAAATGTTTGTGGAAGGTCCAAGGGAACCTTTTTAGGTTCTTCAGTTTTAGCGGAAAAGTCAGAGAACCGACAAGCATTTTTCTAGCAAACTATTAGTCATTTAACCTGTCCTTGCCGTATTTTAGCTAGAGCTTCCTTTCCCACAAGCATTTCCATCTGGGCTTTATGGGTCTCAGTCAGGTACAGCTTGGAGGTCAATCCTGTGTCTCCCTGCTTGTTGAGTTTATCCTGGCTGCTTGCAAGGAGGCTTCACGGCGCTAAATAAAATTCAGAATCCTCTTCCATGCAGGACAGGGTGTCAGGTGGGGTCCTCGCTGACTTCCTTAACATCAGTCCTGCTTGCCACTCTCAGAGAGTGACCATTGGTGGCCTGGACATGGCTCTGCACTCAATTAGCGTTCCATTCAAATGTGGGAGGAATAAATTCAGTTTAGGAAGCTGTCACAAAAGGAAAATGGTAAGCCTTGCAAAAAAACCAGTCAAACCAGGGCACTGTGTCAGTAGCTGGAGACCTTTGTGTCTTGTGGAAAGAAATGTTGTACTACTTTACATCTTTTCTGGTTTTTAGGTGAAGCGCTCTGTTCAGGTCTGTTTCTGCCCAAAATTACATCACCATTGTTTTCATGGGGCTTGACTCACAGCAGGTACCCAGTAAAGATTTATTTCATTGCTAAATTTTCCAGTTTTGCTCATAGCTTAAGCCCCCAAGGGGCTAATGGAGGTATAGGAAATAGAGGCATCTAGAAAACTGCCCGATGGTGGGAATTCAAGCATTGGATGGAGATTTGAAACCTCAGGTCATCTCTAATCCTTTTATCCTGAGATCAGGTAAAACAATCTCCAAGGCTCGGAATGTTTGCTTTTGAAATGTGTGTTTCTGGTATCTTGAGTATGGTCTGCCTGTTGAAAAGTGCCTGTTGCCTTCTCGTCGGCTGGGTGGTGGCCGCCGCCGCTGCTGCTGCTACTACTAAAAAAACTGTCATTTGCTGCACAGTTAACTGTATACCTTGCTTAGTACTGTACTAAGTGCTTTATACACATGGTCTCATTGAATTTTTATAATAACCTTGTGATGAAAATACTATTCTGAAGCCCCTTTTCTTAGATAAGCTGAGAACTAGAGAGGTTAGATAACTTGTCCAGGGCTCCAGGGTAAGTGGTATAGCTGGGATTCAAATCTAGAAAGCCTGATTCCTAAGCCACTGCTCCCAGTTCCGCCATGTGATTAACGAGGCCTTGACTTCTCTCTCCTGTTCTCAGTTTCCTCATCTCTGTTACTCTGTGATATCACCACTAATTGTGGCATTCAAAATTTAGTCGCTGTAAGAATAAGCTGCAGCATCTTATGTCCTAAGCAAGAGAACTTTGGGATTGGGGTTTAAATGCCCAAAAGTTTCTAGCATGGCTATTTAGTGTCCTCAGTCAGATTCCTTCTGAGCTTCATCTTTATACTCCAGGAGAGGAAGGATTCTTCATCCTTTCAAAATGCAGTTTGTAAACTGAATGTCTTGTTAATACGAGTGCTAGCTGTTATTGTTAATACTGTCTCTGGTTGCTATTTATTATAATTTTAGTAACAATCTTTCCTTGCACACCTACCAGTTTCCAGGCCAAGCACTTTCTATCGCATTATCCCTAGTTGTCATAGTAACTTCTTTATAAAATTAGAAAACACGTTTCCTGAGGTTGAATAACTTGCCTACTGCCCCGCAACTGGCAGAGGACAGGGCTGACTCGGTCCCAGGTCTGTCTGCTACTCTGGCTGTTTATGTCACGGGCAGGGGAAAGCCTGGCGGTGCCAGAAGTGGCTGGATCAGGCTAAGGTTTGACTGCCACCTTTTCCTGACTCGGGGCAGCTGTAGCAAACACAGCTTAAGGGGGAGGTTCTCCTCGGGAGCCCAGGAGCTGGGCTAGCGTCACATGGGATGTGCAGTCCGTGGAGGGGTCAGAGGAATGGGGTAAACTGAGGTGAGCGGAAGTGAGGAGTCAGGAGTTAACAGGACAAAATGAAAAGGAAACATGGTTAAAGTTTCATGAAGGCAGCCAGGATCATAAATAACATGCCGGGGGTTCACTTTGATGGGTTTTAGATTTTATTGCTGGCAGAAAATGGGCAGCTGACTTAAAGACTTGGCCTTTCACCTATCTAGTCTTTTCAGGGAAACTGAGTTCAAATGGAGTTTTCCATTTGAGTCATTCCCAGTGTTAACCGTAATGACCAGATGTACCCTTCTGGAGGAGAGTCGCTGCATCTGTCTGTCACCTAGCTTCCTTAAGGCTAGGACCCTGTACCCCCAAGTCATAGAAATGGGAGACATGGTTCAGGCTCCTTTCAGGTCTGAGGGAGGCTGTCCCCGTGCCTGATGACTCAGTGATGGGAACTCATGCTTCCTTGGCAAAGCACAAGGGCTTTGGGGAAGGAACCCTTGACTGACGTTGTCTCTGCTGCAGAGAGCCCAGCGAAGGCGCAGACAGCTGAGCCGACCCGAGTATGGGTGTGGGCAGAGTGAGTTCATTTTATAACGTGGGTCAGGGGGGCAGGGAGCCTTTCAACTGAAGGGAGTGATATGATATTCCAGCAACCTAGGGAAAGAATTTGTTGGTATTTTTACAAGTTGGCAGGCTTGTTTAATTAGCTGGTCTATAGTGCCAGCTCTGGGAAGCACAGATGTCCCTGTGCTTTGTAAGGTAACACGCTCTGGATCCAAAACACCAAATGTTGCCCTCAGTCTGTTGTCTCAGACGATGGGAGGACTGAAGCTATTTTATTGGTTTAGACTTGAGGTGTGCGTGGATCCTGAATTCAGGTTTCTGTTTTTCTATACTGTTGCCCCCAGACCCATGGCATTTCAGAGTTCAGCATTCATAGCTTCAGATATTTACATGGGACCTTTCAGGTACCTGATGTGTGGTAATGTGTTATATTCTTGAGGCCCGGATTTGAGTTGTAACAGGTTGCAAGGCTGCCATGTAGGAGGAGGTCACTCAGCTTATAAATCACACTATAGTGGCTAAACCTCATACTATTATTGTTCTGTCTTCCTCGTGGAGAAAATTATATGCTATAAGGCTGCATTTCCCAGAGCACAGTCTAGAAACATTTGTTACACAGTGTTATATGGCAGTTAAAAAAATATAGCTTAATGTTGGGTTAAGCAAAGCTAAACATGTCTGTTCTGCAGGGTCCCACCATGTTTGAGCTTTGTGACCTTGAGCCAGTTTTTTTCTGAGCCTTAGTTTCCTTATCTTTAAAATAGGATAATAATAGTACCTACTTCAGAGGGCCATTATGAGAATTAAATGACATTATATGAAGCATTTGACATGGTATCTAGCACATAGTAGATACTAAATGCATACTATTTCCTGTCCAGTAGAAGAGAAATAGAGTTCAGGGATGTGGGATCGACGTTAGATAAACTGTGCATTTGTCAGATTGCAATCCAAAGCTAACTATGGGGGATTTTGTAATATGTATCCCTGCATTGACTCCCCTTCTGTATGCCTGAAAATAGAGTTTACGGCATTGGCAAAGCTTTCTTCAGCTTACTGCGTTGTAAGCAAGCAAGCTAACTTGCCCTTCACCTTCTCCTTCTCCGTGATGGTTGACCATCTGCATGGCATGAGACTGCACAGGTGCAGCTGCAGGATTTGCATTTAAGAAGAGATGAATTTACCTGTGTGTCTCACCTTGCCAAATCTATTCATTCTAATGTTGGCTATAAGCTGACAATGACATAAGGCTGCAGAACTCTGAGATTCTGTGGTTCTACTTCATGAGCATATGTGGAACGAGGAGGGTGAGAGTACTGTGTGAAGCAGGGGGTGTTCCAAGCCTAAAATAAATTGTCTCGATAAAGCAGTACCATTTTAAAAGTCATCTGGACTGGAGTCTTTGGCTATCATAGCTCCACCACTTCCCCGCCCTAATCCACTCAGTTTATAAATCTTAGTGATTGTACGTCTGGAATATTGCTCAAATGGGCCTTCTTTCCATTTCCACCGCCTGCTCGCTACTTCAGGTTCTCCAATACTTCTATAAGGCACTTTGCAATAGCTTCCAAACTCGTTTCTCGGCCCTTTTCCCTCACTCCACTCAAACTTTGCACGTGTCGGTTCCCTGCTCCAAAACATGCATTGCTTCCCTCTACCCACCAAAATGAAGTTCAAGGGCTCATTTTGGCTATGAAGACTTCTTATCATCATTGCCCGATTTCTAAAACAGTTAGTATGAACCCCTTCTAATCTCCCACAATTTTAACCTAAAGATGAGAGGAAAGAAAACAAGTTTATTTAAGACCTTTTTGGTGCTGAGTCAAGTCTTAGCATTTTATACACTACAGACATTATCTCACTTAATGCTTACTTGGACCTGAGAGGCCAGATGAAGAAACAGACCCAGAGCGGCTATGTGCTCTCTGTTCTCTCTCTAATTTACTGAAGTTCTGTCTTTTCCCATGATTTCTAACCTTTCTTAAGACTGAGCCCTTTGCCTGGCACTCCTTTCCCCCACCTCCACATACCTGGGCATCCTTCCAGGTCCCCATCAGAGGCCATCTCCCCTCAGAAAAATCTCCTTTCCTTTCACATTAGAGCGAATTGCTCTTAGCCTCCATCAGACGTAGCTTATATCTCATTTATGATTCTTTTCTGCCCTGATTACTGTTTACCTATATTCTCGTCTTCTTTCCTGGTGTTTGAGCATCTGAGGGACAGAGCTTGTATCCGGAAAACCTCAGTATCTAGTATAGTACATGGTACCTAGTCTTAGATGGGTGGGGAGGTGGGTCGTTAGGAGGAGACATGAATGGAAAATACATGTATGTTTCTGATTGAATGTTTCACTAATCATCAGAATTCTCTGTTTCTCTGGGTGATTCCTAGGTCCCCAAACACGGCACAGTAAACTTTGTATGTAACACAACAAAAATAGCTTGTGCACTTTTGCTCACACAGTTTTCTTTGCTTAAAAGGCCTTTATCCCCCGTTGCCTTATTTCATGACATATCACAGGAGTGTTGCTGCTTCTGGGCAGCCTCCCACAGCTCCTCTAAGTGGAATCCGCCACTCCATCCACTGTGCTCTGGCAGACATTTGTGTGTGATCCTTTTCTGTATGTCAGTTTTCTATACTTTGCTCCTAATATAAACCATGACTTGTAGACAAAAATATAAAAATGATCGCCAACATTTATCAAGATACTGCTTGTCAGGTGTTATCATATTCATTGTTATTTAACCCTTCTAAAAACTTTATAAAGTAGGCATCGTTATTGTTGCCATTTTATTGATGGGCGATGGGGGAAGTGAGCTTTGGGAAGCACAGGTTCCTTCAGGCCGCACAACGAAGTGAGTATCCCAGACCCCAGAACCTGAACTTCATCCACTGTGTGATGCCTTCCTTGTCTGTTTTGTTTCCCTGCGTATCACCATCACCCGACACAGAGCAGACCTCAATAAATGTTTGTCAAATAAGCGACTGACTGGGAGAGTGACAGTAGCTATTCTCAACTGCTTCTTGAGCGAACTAATGTGTAGAGACAGCGGAATAATGGCTTCCCTTTGTCCTCAGCAGCGTTCGGCCTTCCGGAGCATGACCAGTAAGCTCTTCAGTTCTGGGCGGTGCTAGCAGGACCCGTCACAGGAGGCGCGATGGCCGCCGCCGCCGCCGCTTCTCACCTGAACCTGGACGCGCTCCGGGAAGTGCTGGAATGCCCCATCTGCATGGAGTCCTTCACAGAGGAGCAGC
This sequence comes from Furipterus horrens, assembly GCF_987537825.1. Taxonomy (NCBI): domain Eukaryota; kingdom Metazoa; phylum Chordata; class Mammalia; order Chiroptera; family Furipteridae; genus Furipterus; species Furipterus horrens. The sequence continues at coordinate 189,864,654 of NW_028327174.1, forward strand.
TGCGGCCCAAGCTCCTGCACTGCGGCCACACCATCTGCCGCCAGTGCCTGGAGAAGCTGCTGGCCAGCAGCATCAACGGGGTGCGCTGCCCCTTCTGCAGCAAGATCACCCGCATCACCAGCCTGAGCCAGCTGACCGACAACCTGACGGTGCTGAAGATCATCGACACGGCGGGCCTCAGCGAGGCGGTGGGGCTGCTGCTGTGCCGGGCCTGCGGGCGGCGGCTGCCGCGGCAGTTCTGCCGCACGTGCGGCGCGGTGCTGTGCGAGCCCTGCCGGGAGGCGGACCACCAGCCGCCCGGCCACTGCACGCTCCCCGTGAAGGAGGCGGCCGAGGAGCGGCGGCGGGACTTCGCGGAGAAGTTGGCCCACCTGCGGGAACTTGTCGGGGAGCTGCAGCGGCGGAAGGCGGCCTTGGAGGCCGTGTCCAAGGACCTGCAGGCGAGGTACAAAGCCGTGCTCCAGGAGTACGGGCACGAGGAGCGCAGGGTGCAGGAAGAGCTGGCTCGCTCCCGGAAGTTCTTCACGGGCTCCTTGGCCGAGGCTGAGAAATGCAACAGTCAGGCGGTGGAGGAGCAGAGTTACCTGCTCAACATCGCAGAGGTGCAGGCGGTGTCCCGCTGCGACTACTTCCTGGCCAAGATCAAGCAGGCAGATGTCGCACTGCTGGAGGAGACCGCCGACGAGGAGGAGCCCGAGCTCACCGCCAGCCTGCCGCGCGAGCTTACCCTGCAGGACGTGGAGCTGCTCAAGGTCGGCCACGTGGGCCCCCTCCAGATTGGGCAGGCTGTCAAAAAGCCCCGGACGGTCAACATGGAGGATTCCTGGGCCATGGAGGCTGCAGCCTCTGCAGCCTCTACTTCTGTTACATTTCGGGAGATGGACATGAGCCCCGAGGAAGTGGTTGCCAGCCCCAGGGCGTCCCCTGCGAAGCACCGGGGCTCCGAGACGGCTTCCAGTATTCAGCAGTGTCTCTTTCTCAAGAAGATGGGTGCCAAGGGCAGCACTCCGGGCATGTTCAACCTTCCCGTCAGTCTCTACGTGACGAGTCAAGGCGAGGTGCTGGTTGCGGACCGCGGCAACTACCGTATACAAGTCTTCACCCGCAAAGGCTTCCTGAAGGAGATCCGCCGCAGCCCCAGTGGCATCGATAGTTTTGTGCTGAGCTTCCTTGGGGCTGATCTGCCCAACCTCACTCCTCTCTCAGTGGCCATGAATTGCCACGGGCTGATTGGTGTGACTGATAGCTATGACAACTCCTTCAAGGTGTACACCTTGGATGGCCACTGTGTGGCGTGTCACAGGAGCCAGCTGAGCAAACCCTGGGGCATCACAGCCCTTCCATCTGGTGAGTTCGTGGTGACTGATGTAGAAGGTGGAAAGCTCTGGTGCTTCACCGTTGACCGAGGAGCAGGAGTGGTCAAGTACAGCTGCCTCTGCAGTGCCGTCCGCCCCAAATTCGTCACCTGTGACGCAGAGGGCACCGTCTACTTCACCCAGGGCTTGGGCCTCAATCTGGAGAATCGGCAGAATGAGCACCACCTGGAGGGTGGCTTCTCCATTGGCTCCGTGGGCCCTGATGGGCAGCTGGGGCGCCAGATTAGCCACTTCTTCTCAGAGAATGAGGACTTCCGCTGCATTGCTGGCATGTGCGTGGATGCTCGTGGTGATCTCATCGTGGCAGATAGTAGTCGCAAGGAAATTCTCCACTTTCCTAAGGGTGGGGGTTTCAGCATCCTTATTCGAGAGGGGCTCACCTGTCCGGTGGGCATTGCCCTCACGCCTAAGGGGCAGCTGCTGGTCTTAGACTGTTGGGATCATTGCATCAAGATTTACAGCTACCACCTGAGACGATATTCCACCCCTTAGAGAATGAAAAATACGAGTTTCTTCTGTACCCCAGCCAACCTCCCCTCCCTTTCCTTGGTTGGTGGGGGTACTGTGGAGTACACTTGGCCTGTGTCCTCATTCCAATTGGCTAGTCCTAGGATTTTAGAAGCTATATTAGGTTTTGTTTTTTTTTAAATTTGCATTATTTTTCCCCAAACTTAGAGCTTGGTCAGATGCATTGCCCCAAAAAGGACCCATGATGGGGTTAGGTGAAGTTTGATGAGAACTTTGGCACTTCCAAGGCTTCGGTAGAGAGCCTTTTGCCCTGTATTTGAACTTTGCCCTTGTATTGAATGCACCCTTGTTGATTTTCCTCTCTTTCGGCTTTGAAGAGCCTGGTCCATTACTTCCCCCCTATTATAGTGCATTTCATTGGTGACACTTTTTCTTCAGCTGTGGTGCATGCTCCCGTGGGGTCTGCTCCGTCTTTCAGTGACATTTCAGGCATCATATCCTTGTGGCATGATGTCTCAGGTCTGATCACCTTTACCAGTGTCAAAGCTCATTCATTTAGTGCCACCAAGGTGTTTCATGTCATCTCTGACTGGCCTGTGATTGCAGATGTGACAGAGAATGGATTGACCCTAGTTGGTTGGTGTTGAAGGCTTTAGCCTTTTAAAGGATCATACAGATTGGAATTATGCCAAAGCATAGGAAGATGGGAATAAACAATCAGAAATGCTAATATAGTAACAGCAAATACCTTTGGATAGTCTCTAGAGCTCCTCATTTTTCATACCGTCTCTCCCCACTGACCTGTGTTAAGAGTTGTCTGGGACAGTACAACACAGCCCAGCACCAACAAAGTGGGGAGGGGGACACATCTCATTTCATTAATGAAACAAAACTTGTGTCCCTATTCTGTATTTCCCTCAAGTGCATGTATAATACTTTGTTTCAGGTATTCCATTCCTCTATCATGCATTAAATAACTGATATCTGTTTCTTCATCACTGGTGTTTGTCTTTTAATTAAATATGGGATTTGTGAGGTGAGGAGATGGATAAATTGTACCATGCTGTTTTGCTTCCATGTCTGACACTGCATTCTTTGAGAGCATTAAGGACCTACCCAGCTGTAAATTCAGCCCAAAGCACCATTATGGGAAGATCTGTCAGAGGGGCGGGGTGCTGGAGGACTGGATAAAAGATGAGGGGATTAAGCAAAAAAACATATACACACACAGAGATATAAAGCACACAGACACAGACAACAGTGTGGTGATAGCCAGAGGGAAAGGGGGTGGGCTAGGTGGAGGTGGGCAAAGGGGGAGAAAATGGGGACGGAAGAGAATTTGGGTAATGGGCGCACAATGCGGCGTGCAGATGATGTTTTATTGAGTTGTGCACTTGAAACCTGTATGGTTTTGTGAAACAATGTCACCCTATAAACAAACAGAGAAAATAAAAGATGATCCAAACCGTATTCCTACAGACGTGTAGAGAACCAGCCCCCCAGGTCTGCAGTCGCCCACAGGCTGTTCTAAATCTGGCCTCCCACCATCTGCTTTGTCCTTACAGTACAGTTCAGAAAAGGAGGAAGGCTTATGCTCCAAAGATCAGAGTGGGTGAGGAAGTTGTGACAACCTTCCTCAAGCTTTGGCATTCACTAAGCAGCACATCGAGCTCTTTAAGTACAGGGCTGATGGCAAGCCAGAGAGCTTTTCTCTTGCTTTCCTGGAAACAATTTGCTAAGCCGAGCTACTCGAAATGGTAGCTTTGGTGGTGGCTGTTGTTTTCGGCTTCTGGAGTAATCATTGCCAAAGGATAGGAAAGGAGATAAAGTGACCTTGAACTAGTTTGTCTTGTGCTTTTCACCTGGAGAAAGGGCCCATGTTCTAATTATGAAACTGCATCCGATTTGCAAAGACTGTATACTTGAGAGGAAACTGATCCCATGAAAAGTGCATCACAGATGACTCCACTGGTTAGCGGAGCCACTGAATCTGTGCGGGCAGCTGCCAGCAGATCTGTCTTTGCTGTCAGTGGGGGACTTGATGAGGCAGTAACAGTGGCTGAGACCTGCGGCAAACAGTTTCAGCTGAGCAATGGGCTGGCTTGATGTAAACTAAGCCGGGGATCCTCCAGCTGCTGGTGCTTTTGGAAGGAAATGCTATCCCTGTTGGCACTCAGCCTTTAGGTCTACCCATCTCCGGACTGCACTCCTGCCTCAGCCTTCGAGTAGGGCAGGTTTCTGCTGGCTCTGAACGGACATGCGTGTGGTCTGAATGGTTTTCTTCCTTTGACGTGAATGTTTTAGGCTGTGCTCAGTACAGTCAACCTTCAGGTACCTACCCTGTTGAGTTGGTGGAGTAGAACCCCGAGAAACATTTGCTCATTACAGCAGCACCCTTATTTAACTGAAAGTCTTATGTGCAAGTCTGTATGTAAACTAGATCAGAGAGCAGCCTGCTGTGGTTGAAGCAGGGCTGTGGGCCTGGAGAACAGGCTCTCACGACACTCACCTAACTGTGTACCTCTGCAATGCTCCTGTGAATCTGCACAATGTTTTCTGAAAACCACTGAGCACATACAACATTACGTATCTTCTAGGCCCATCTCATTAGCCAGGCGGCCCTGGCCAAGTCATTTAACCCTTTCTCTTCTGGAAAATGATGAAAACGATTCCTGCCTCCAGGAAGGATGTAAGGTGTGAGATCACAGATGTGGAAGACCCCAGTACAGTTCTTGGCATAAGTGATAGCAATTACGATCTTTTATTGGGTTGTTCCAAAGAGTGGCGTGAAGCTGGCTGACTGCTCCGAACAATACCTCCCCTCTTTCCTACTTTACAGATTCCTGCTGGGCAACCAGAACCTTTCTCAGGCATTACCTGCCCTCCCCCCCCAACCCCCACCCAACAGGTCTCCAAATAAATATGATCACCAGTTCCTTGTTACTATTGTTCTACCTATTTCACGTTTCTAATACTGTATACAGAATTATGTAGGAATTATTGGCCCATATTACCCTGGCTGGTTTGGCTCAGTGGATTGAGCATCGGCCTGCGAGCTAAGTGTCGCTGGTTCGATCTTCCAGTCAGGGCACATCAGAGAAGGAAAACTCTGACTCCAAAAAACCTCCGCTGCCTTGCGGCATACCTCTTCAGGGGAAAGGCTAAGGGAGTAAACCCCGACAGAAAATCCGGAGCCGGAGTCCCTAAGGCGGTTTGACGTTGTAGTCAACACCGGCAACTCCTGCGGCGCACCTGAAGCCAAGCTGTATTGACTCCGTCTTTCCCTTGGATCCTTCAGCTGCGAAGAGAGGGGGGGTCTGCTGCATGGGCAACAGCAGACCCTCCATATCACCCTGCCCAGGCTCTGTAGCTTCAGCTTCACTGGAGAGGACACTCCAGCGTCATCACAAGATGTCGATTCAACACGGGAGGAGACAGATACCGTGTCACTCCCGAGTTGGATTGCACAGCCATTCTCGGCGGTGCAGATAGACTCAGACTCTTAAGAAGCTACACCATCGTCTCTCGAGACGGACGGCTGCTGACGATTGGCCCATATGTCTGAGCTTTATTGAGAGCTAACTTTAATATCTAGCTACCAGCACATAACATGGTGTCTAATTCGGAATATGACCTCGGACCTTAATTGGCTGTTATTTCCTTGACTTGTTGGTGAGGGATCCTTCGGTAACCTGAGTCTGTCTTCCTAACACAGCCCCCTCACACTGGATATTCTCAGGCAAGCCCTTTTATAAGGTATATTAAAAAAATAAAAATAAATAAATAAGGCAAACGAATGATTTACAGGTTGGTTAAAGCCCTGCTTTTCTTGATCATTCTGAGTAATTATATAGAATTTAAGGTTTTGGAGCAATGATTCATTCAATAGTTATTGAGTACCTCCTGTGAGCCAGGCAGTGTGCCAGGTTTCAGAAAAGAATAATGATAAATGATTATTAATGTGTCTACTTTCTCATAAATTATTTCACAGTCTTAAGTACTTGAAACCTAGTGTTCCATTCCCCTGGGCGTCCTCAAAGGCCAGGTATAGGCAGTGAATGAAAGACTGTGAGGGTCGATACCAGCGTATACTCCAGCTGGAGAACTGTCCACAGAGGGGCACTTTGTTATTCGAGTCAGTGGGATAAACTTGGCTGGTGTCTTACAGTGTTCCTGTGGGTAAAGCAAGGAATGCTTAAATAGTGGTGCTTTTAATCTAGCACTAATTAATGGCTTCTGAAAAGGGAAGTGTTACCCAGCTCTGCAGGAGGGAAAATTGAAGGCAAAGCCTAATATGCAACTCAGGGCTCTCTACCTTGCACCTGGCTATGCTGCTGATTTGTACTCAGGATGTGCAGCCCCTCAAGGGATCTCCAGATAATTACAGATATGAAACAGGAGGTGCCTGGATGAATTTTACAAGCACGGCAGTGATGAGCTGGGAGGCTGTTTAGCAAAATACACACTCAGACTCCAGACCTAAGGCTTTATCTTGTCCATATCATTAATATTCATGGTACTCTGGCTAAGTCTGAAGTGGGTGAAGCGGCTCCAGGACTGACAATATGGATATTCTTAGTGACAAGGTCACCGGACTGGGTCTGGGTCAGAATCACAGCTCTGCCTCTTAACTAGCTATGTGGCCTCAGGTGGTCACCACACATCTGCATCAGTTTCTCTATAAAATAAGGAGGCTGGACCTGATCGTCACTAAAATCCCTTTTGGCTCTTGATTGTAATAATTTCTTAGCTAGAATTGTGGTTGAGTTCCCTCCGCCTCATGTTTTTGCATAATCCCTGCTGTGGTTTTATTGTGTTCATATTACAGAAGGACCCTGGTGCCCCACCTGGGCCCAGTGCTTACTCTACTCCAACTAATGTGACCTTAGGTCACTTACTAGCTATGGCCACTCTGTTGAGCCACAGTTTCCTCACCTGGTAAAATGAAATGGTAGCTTAGGTATTAAAGGGTTGTTGTAAGCATTAAAAAGATAATGGGATAGTATATGTAAAAGTCTCTAATTCAGAAAATGTCCTGAGGTGCTCAGAAAATGTGACTTTCATCGTAGGAGGCAAAGGTTTCCTTCTCACGGGGACCTGGTGCAGACTTCAGTTTAACACGGGGAGATTTCTGATTTGCACTGGCGGTGCAACTGCACTGCTTGGCTCCGTCATTTAAAAGCCTATTGTAGGAATAATGGGATTGTCAGAGGGGCAGAGGCAAAGCTCCCTCACAACAATGTTTCCCAGCAGGAAGGCTGCACATGAAACCTAAAGGCTCATTGTTTCATTAAAGTATTTAAACACAGAAACCTGCATGTTGAGCTATTTTCGTAGATGGCTAGATACTAGCATAAATGGGTTTTTCCCTTCAGGTCAACATTCATTAACTCAAACAATTACAAAAATTAAAATAAATCTCAAGGTTATGTTGGACGTAATAGAACATATGGTAGCTTAAAATTTGCAACTCTCTTAAGGAAGAAACTTATAAATATGAGCAGGGTAAAGAAGACTCTCCCCATCCATCAAACTATATACAGTAACCACCAAATATAAAAAAAAAAAAAAATACAGGAAGGAAACACACAGATACACACAGACTCTCTCTCTGAAACAGATCCACAATTGGACCCAATCAGAAATCCAAAATTTACTAAAGTCCTGAGCAGTCCTGGTTACCCCACTTATTAACATGACCACTGAGTCATTTAGCCTGTAGCCTCAGTTTCCTCATTAGTAATACAATGATACTGTTTACTGCATTATTCTGAAGAGATAATGGATGTACTAGCAGAATTCCAGACATTTCATAAACTTTCAGTAGTGGTATATATTTTCATATTATAGAAACTAAGTGTATCTCAAGATGACCCACATCTTTGTGACAGAAGTTTACATGAAACTGGTGAGGAAAAATGATCCATTTCCCTCCAAGGAAAAATCATTTAGTAACTCACTGAAACCCTGATTAAAAACATAAAGAGTTTGTATAAGTGTGGGTATTAGTCAAATGCATGCTTTTCCTATTTAGATAAAACCAAGAATTTCTTTTGGCAACTGACTCAGTTTACCTGGTTATAGTGCCATTGTATATCTCTGTAGAATATTAAGATCTGAGATTTCATCCATTCACTTATTAATTTACTCACTAATTAAACATGTATAAGACATCTACTATTTATTATTATTAGCAGTAATTACATGAATAATGAATGAAAAGGTGAATCAATCATGAATCCTGCAGGCGGGGAGCTTGTGGCCTGGCTGGGGAGAAAAGGTGTGTAAAAACAAGACAAATATGCCTATGCCGACGAATAAGATAAATGATAGAAGATAATGGAGGGCCAAGTGTTTGAGAAAAGACTCCTCCTAGTTGAGAGGATCTGGTTGATGCCTGGCCTTGCAAGTAGAGGGAATATCATGAATGAAGGTAACATTACAGGGAAAAGTGAAAAGCAGGAAGTTCAAACCACCCAGGAGTGAGGGGGCATTTCCAGGCCTAAAGTGGTCCAATTGTCCACCACCCCTCCTTTAAGTAATAATGCCAGTATTTCTCTTTTCCCTGCCCTGAGCTGTTACTCCCGATTCCCATCACTAGCCGTGGCTTAATGAGGTTGCACGTTTGTCGCGGTGGCTGGGTACAGGTGTGCGAGTCTCCCTGGAGACTTAGAGTGGGCCGAGGTGGAGGGAGAAGGTGTAGTTTGAAAATGCACCCCTCCCCATATTTTGATCTAGCTCCTTATGGGAATACCTGATGACATTTCTCTCGGAAATAAATTGAGTCTTGGAATCTCAATATAGTTTTGTAACAGGGTCTTACTCCCCTTAACAGTGTTTGATGCTGACAGCTTTCAAAACCCACCAGTGCACCTATCACACAAGGTGAGTTACTGAAGACATTTCGGGACACGTAAGGAAGACAGATAGGCATGCCTCACCTTAGTCATTGTAACTATCACCTTGCCTAATATCCCCACAGCTATAGCACCCATTACCCTCAAAGATCCCACCGTGGGCATGGACGCTCTGACCCACTGAGTAATAAGTTAAAATCGAATTAAGTTTCTGTCACCACTGGCTTGCCAAAATGGGACCACATGGACTGTCTCCTCCCATCAGTTAGCGAGGTTAATATGGCCCAGTTTAACAAGGGCCCCTGAGGTTTGAAACCCATATAAAAGACATGTTTAGAAAAAGAAATGATCATCCCCTCCGTTTTGTAACTTCATAGCCCAATTTAGCCTGTGCTTAAACTAGGAAAGGATGAATGACATCTCACGATGGATCCTGCAACCTGGTAAAGCTAGGTCCCACCCATTAAGGCTCCCATACCGAATATTGCAATTACTAATCCTATCCAGTGTCCTGGCTGCTTTGGCTCAGTGGATTGAGCGTCGGCCTGCGAGCTAAGTGTCGCTGGTTCGATCTTCCAGTCAGGGCACATCAGAGAAGGAAAACTCTGACTCCAAAAAACCTCCGCTGCCTTGCGGCATACCTCTTCAGGGGAAAGGCTAAGGGAGTAAACCCCGACAGAAAATCCGGAGCCGGAGTCCCTAAGGCGGTTTGACGTTGTAGTCAACACTGGCAACTCCTGCGGCGCACCTGAAGCCAAGCTGTATTGACTCCGTCTTTCCCTTGGACCCTTCAGCTGCGAAGAGGGGGGGGTCTGCTGCATGGGCAACAGCAGACCCTCCATATCACCCTGCCCAGGCTCTGTAGCTTCAGCTTCACTGGAGAGGACACTCCAGCGTCATCGCAAGATGTCGATTCAACACGGGAGGAGACAGATACCGTGTCACTCCCGAGTCGGACTGCACAGCCATTCTCGGCGGTGCAGATAGACTCTTAAGAAGCTACACCATCGTCTCTCGAGACGGACGGCTGCCGAATAATAAATAATCCTATCCAGTCAACAACTGGTGAATACTTTGCAGACATATATTTGGCTAATATGTTCATTCCCAATTCAACAGGTTCTCAGTCACAGTTTGCCTTTATGTTCAAAGACACACGATACCCTTTTGCCTGGCTCTCCATGAGTACAGTTATGCCTTCACACACGGTCTTCACAGACAAGCTCTTAACCGCATCTGACTTTCTCCAGGAGCACAGTAATGACATATTTATCACATCCTTTCCAGAGAGATTCATGTAACTCACTCATTGAGGACATACTAACTAACACTCTTTACAAGGTCCCGCCGCCTTGTTTGAAGTCCTAAACATTATTCAGCTGAGGACCATTCCATCCTTGATTGACAAAAATCAGCATCTTCAATCTTAAAACAAGCCCAACTTCTTTTAGGCCTTTTGGGGTTTGGTGACAGCATATTTCTTTTGCAAATTTTAAATCCATTTATGCTGTTACAAATCGGCCCACCTTGACTGGGATCCTTCGCAACCGGAGGCTCTAGAATCTGCCCAAATTGCAATACAACAGACACTCCAATTAGTGCTGCCCAGAGACTCCTTCACTGTAGAGTCTTTAGCAATGTCCTCTGATACCTCCTGAAGTCTCTGCACCACATGATAGCCATTATTTGCCCATGGACTCCTGGTGCAAGAAACCACCCTTCAGCTCATTCCACACCATGTAGATGCTACTCAAATATAATTGCTGTCTGCATACAAGGCTGACATATCCAGCTGCCTATTAAGCCTTGGACCATGGAAGCAGCACCCTGAACACTCAGCACAGCCGCTGAGGCTTCCTTGCTGCCGGAAAGGGTCAAATCTGGGCCCTGCGGCAACTCCCATCTGTAAGAGAGACTGTTTCCTCACCCCTGGTCCTTTGCCAGATGCCACGGCACTGGAGAAGGCTGCCTCCTTTCCCAGGTCCCTTGAGTACCTGGGGAGTCCCTTCGGTCAACCAAGTGAACAAGGGGAGTATACTTTAGAGGTGGCATCACCACCGTATGTGATGGTGTTTGCTGGAAAGATGCTGCTTTGTACTCCTTAATGGAGACGTTTCTGAGAATGGAGGGCCTAAGAGTCAGCACATCAGGGTAAACTTCACACTAGACATTCTGGCCAACAGTCAACCCATCTGCACATTTCTACAGACTCTTGGGCCATTGCCAGCGATCTGCTCACCTGGTCTAGCCAATGGCAGCAACGATTTCCCATCCACAATTGCTGCTCTGGGGTAAAGAACTCTGGGAATCTTTTGTCTCACAGATACCAAAAATATAAACAAAGTCACACATGTGTCCACAATGAAAGGCTGCATGAAGACATGCTGTGTCTCCTTCAGACATTATTGACAGTGACTAAAACACTCATGTCACTTGTCAGAATATACAACATTGGGCTTGTGTACAGTTGAGGGGAATCCCCCACCCCACCCCACCCTCAGACTGCAGGTCTCATCAGGAGACATACTAGCTCACTTAAACAAGTTCAAGTTCAATCAAATGAGATGTGGCACATTTCAGTTATCAAACATTCAGGGTGAATTGTGATAGAGATTCTGACTCCATTTTTGACCTTTGACTGCTGACAGCTTTTAAGCCCCACTAGTCCCCGTCCTTCAGCTCCACATCTAGGCAAACTGATAAGAAAGCCTAGATGCTCTCACCTATGATGCCAGGGAGAGGTCCAAACCATGCAAGCCCCAGCCAGCATGTGGGGACCCACCCCACCCCCACCCCACCCCCCAGCCACTCCGTAAGAGCCAAGCCAGTCTCCTCTCCCTGCCCTCCCCAGCAAGCTTTGTTATGAGAGGGACACATCTTTTCATATCCTCTGGATGTGGGTGTGGCATCATCAGTGTCATCATCCGATCCACATATTAGGTGGGAACCCATCTCATTACTTCAATGACAACAAATGTTTAAACACCGAAAACAACTTCATAACATGATAAATAAAAACTGCGAATTTCATTCCTGAGCAACCCTGTGACTAAAACCATGCGTTTTTATGAAACAGCACTTAATATTTACACTTAAAAAGAATAATACATCTCTCAGGCCCAAGGATCTGAGACACGTTTGACAGATTTAATGATTCTGTAAACGTGTTAGAAATAAAGGTAAATTTAAAATAGCATGGCTCAAAGGGTGCAGGGAGCTGGCATGCACACACCTCACACAATCCAAGACTCGAGGGCTGGATCTGGGAGAATAAAACTAGCATTAATCGACACACTGGAAGAAAAGGCACCTACAAATGGGCACACAGACCCCAGACCCTCCACAGTGGACTAATTAATTGGTAGCTAAATGAAGGGGTCAAATGATGAAGCAAAAACCCTGTAAGTCTGTTTTATTCCCTTCTGCTCTGGTGACTATGGCCAAATATGCCTGTTCTTCCCTTCAGTGAAATGGGGAATATTAATTCCAGCCTACTTGTATGTACAAGGGCTATTCTTCACTGTCCCATAGCATTTTACACAAATAAAAGCTGGCCCCAAAGGAGCAGGAGGGGCAGACTCTCTGAATGACCTTAATGCTTCTCTAAATAAAACCTCAGAAACAATACTGGGCGTGGCAGGAGAGAAGTAGAGCTCCCTAAGGAAATGAGTTGTGAAAGGGAACTTTATTTTTATTCTGGAAGAGACTGTCTTCTCCTATGACTTTGACTTGGATTATCTACACAACCAGATCCCAAACGTGCATTTTCCAGGTCTTACCTTTCTTTTGATCACCAGTGTGTGTGTGTGTGTGTGTGTGTACATACAACTGCTCACTTTATAACTTTATACGGCCAAATAATGTACCAATCGTGAGCTGGTATGTTACATGAAGATATCCCTCAGAAATCTTACACTCAGCATATTCAAAACTGAACCCGCCTCTCCGATACCTGCGGTTCTAATTTTGTTCCAGTTGAAGGAACAGCAGCAGCGGCAGCATTAGCTCAGGAACTAAGCCAGAAACCTTGCCCCCATCTCTAACCATTTCTCTCACCTCCCGCCATTCAATCATAAAGTTTGCATCAAACTAGCAACTTGATATTTTTCACATGCATGTATTCTTTTCTTCATCCTCACAACCATTAAAATATAAGCTGCTTCTGTTCTTCTCCCGAAACACTGCTACCACTTCTGAACTGATCTTCCCAACCCCTAACCTAGCATCCTTTAGACACTTCCTCCCTTCCCAAATCAAGGCCTATCACACACCAGAGTCGGAATTCTAAAACGCAAATGCTAATAATAATAATACCTAGAACATTCGAATGGCCTGAAACTGCTCCAAGCACAAGGACACATTCCCTGACACGTTCTACACATCAGTGGGATTTGGTTCCTGGATAACTGTCTTTCTAGGTTTATCTCAGCACTGCTTCCTCACTCTTTGGCAATCTGCTCAACCCACATTTTTTTCTCCTTATCTTAGGACTCATTTGTACATACTTTTCGTGCTGCCAGAATCATTTTCCCTCTCTCTACCCGCCTATGTCTTCTGAATCTTACTTCCTCCAGGTTTCTGAGGTGACCTTCCTGACCTGCCACACAGTTCGAGTCAGGTGGCCATGTCCCACTTTGGGTTTCTTCCTTCTAGCATTTACAGGCTGCCCTGTGATTCCCTCCTTACCCATCTCTGTGAGCTCTGTGAAGGCCACGTGACATGTAATTTACTGTTGCGTCGACAACACCTAGCACGGTACCCAAAACATAAGCAGGCACTAAAATTGTTGCTGGATAAAACCAGAGCAGGGGGTCAGCTGAGCTCATATGTTGACACAGATGAACACTTCTGGGTCCCATTTTGCACCATCTGGTTATGCCACCCCCTGCTCTGCCCACCAGCTGCCTCCCTGAATCACTGACTGTAGCTGCAACACAAATGGCATGTGGTTGAAAGGTGGGAGGAGTGTGTCCCTTAGCCTGCATTTACCTTAGAGAATCTTCTCAACCGTAAAATAATTAAAAGCTGTGTTGCCTTCTGGAAACTCAATCAAATTTCTGTCTTGGTGCATAGTCACCACTGGAATACAAGGCTCAAAAAGATACCTTTGATTGTGTAGCATCTACACCATATCTCGGTAAGATTGTCACATGGTGTCTTAAATTGCCTTTCAACACATTTTCTTGGATGAGGGAGGGAAGAGAGGAAGCTAATTTAAGTCCTAATCCTTTCACTATAAAAGCTTCCTTTGCGCAAGTTGCTTATTCTTTCTGGAGCTCTATTTCACTATCGTTATTAATAGATTTAGTACGTTAAGGATCTTTCCAGTTGTAAGTTTCAATGATTCTGGTGCCCTAGACCTCGGGACGTCTTGGAACAAGATCTCTGAAAGGAGCCTTCCATCTCCCTGGGCACCGGTTGAATGGCAGAAAACAGAAGGATAGACCCCAAGGACCCTAAGAAGGAACCCTTAGGACTGGTGTGTCAGATAATACAATCACGGCCAGCTCCAACCCAGTGGACCAATGGTCAAGTCACTCTCTAAGGCCTAGCTCAGAGCCTGCACCCTGACCCACAGCCCAAGTGTTGCTAGGAAACAGGGGTCTGGAGCCAGCTGGCCCACATCATACAGGCTGGAAGCATGCTGATTTGCCTGCCTCCTTTCTCACTCTTCCTGACCAAGGATTTCAGATCATTTCAGGGGAAAGAGAAATGCCCCTCAGAGAGAGCTGTTTTTGGAGTGCCCACTGTGGTTAAGTAATGGCAAAATGTAGATGGCGAGAGGACTGGAGGAAGAAAAGATGCAACAAAGAGAAGGCAAGAGAGAATAGCTTTTGCCAGCTGTGCCTTTGAATTATATATCCTACCCTATCCTACTCTATCCTGAGTCTCCGCTTCCTAGGCATGAAGATTCCAGATTAGAGGGTGGTTGTGAGGATCAAATCAGATGGTATATGAGAAGGGCCCAGGGTACCTCCCAGTATACAGCAGTTCTCAGTACACAGCATGTGGTTTCGGGGAGACAGTAGGGCATGTGGACTTTGGAGTCCGACAGTTCTGGGATAGAATCCTGCCTCTGCCTATGACCAGCCATGTGACCCAGAACAGATGAGTTTTTCTCATTTCCAAGATGGTAATAATTCTCTTGACCTCATAGAGTTGCTATGAAGAGAACTGGGGTCGTGTGATTAATTGGCCCATTGCAGGAACTCAGCGTAAGTCAGTAACCGTTGCCTGTTCCTTTTACTCCTCCCTCAGCACGTGCGCGCGCGCACACACACACACACACACACACACACACACACACACACATACACACACACCCCTACATATTCCTTGACCACAAGCTTGGTATTCAGCTGTGCAAACATGCTCTCCTGTCCCCACCACTGGACTCCAGGCAGTGCTTTCTGATAACTTTGACTTCTACTTCCATCTCCAGGTTCAGGCATGACTCAAATTCACAAACTGGCAGGTTAGCCAGGGAGAAATAGCCACGGTTTTAGGTCTGAAAGGAAGAGGGCTTACATCTTAGCCTGTTGTATTCAGGACTGGCAAGAGCTACATCACTTTGCTTTTTGTTTTGGCAAAGTAATAGTAACAATAATCATCACTGACTTAAATACATTTCATAATAACTGATAATAATAATAGGTAGCATTTCCTGAGCATTGCTTATATGCCAGATGCCATGATAATCACTTTAGAAATATTGTTTCATTTAATTCTCATAATAAGACTGTGAGGCAAGCATTAGTATACGCGTTTAAAGATGAAAAACTGAGGCTCAGTTAACCCTAAGTCACACATTTGGAAAATGGGACAGACAGCTCACATACAGCTTGATTTGTGGGTTGTCATATGTTGAAAGGTAGACCTTTGGTAAGGAGCAAGCAACAGCTGATTTGTGTTGATCTTCTCCTATCAATTAATCACATGATCTCCTATCATCTTCATAACAACCCTGAAAGGTCCAGAAGTTTTTCCAGCTACTCCCCTGGTACCTCCGAATCCACCCCTTGCTTTTACTTATTTCCGACATTTGGAGAGCCTATTCCTGAGCTCTCAGCTGTGGACAGAGACAATGGCAGCCTCTCTATTACCTGGGAGACAGAAGCACAGAGACAGGTAAAGTTCTAACACAGGTGACAACAGCATCTCTCAGGGGCACCTGCGGACATTCAGTATGTTGCTCCCAAAGGTCTGAGAGGATTGTATCCATCACTTTCCCACACACCCCGCTTTGTACCTTGTCCCCTGGAAGCACTGTCTAGCCCTCCGGCTGGCGAGTGCCCCCACCCTCCAGGGCAATTCCCAGCCCACCCTAGGTGCCTAGTGCCCCCTCTTCCAGCCTTCCCCCCTTCACTTCCAACCCATCATATACAGACACACACCTTGCACTTTCCTTTGTCACAGCATTTAGCAAAAGGTTCATAATTGTCGGTTCACCTGTTGGAAACCTTTCCCATTTGACTGTGAGCTCCTCAAGAGCAGGGAGTGTGTCCCACTCACCCTGGCATTCTCAGCACCTGATATAGGGCCTGACATATATGGGGGCTCGAAGCACTATTGTGGGATGATGGATGGGCTGGGAAGGGACAAAGGAAGACATGAGAGGCAGCGGGGGAAGGGAAGCACCCTCGTGCTGTGATATGGGAGTGAGGCTGCTCTCAGGTCGGTAGGTTTGCCCTGCTGATAAGGGCCTGGGGAAGGCAAAGGCTTCCATCTGTGTACCTGTGTTCCCTGCAGACTATGGTGTTCTCACTCATGGGCTGAAGGCAGAGGAGGAAAAGGAGAACGAACACTCTGCATTCATCTCCATTCATTCGCCCACACTGTTGGTGCCAGACTGACAAGAGAAAAGGGTCTAACAGCCCTGCTCCCTCAGTCTCTGCGTCGCCTGCTGGGAACAGGACTGTGGCGTAGGGGAATGAGTGTGGTTTGGCCCAGTCTAAGTGCAATCAGGGTCATTTGTTCACAAAGCGTCCACCTCTTATTGCGCCTCCTAAGTAAAAGGACAATGGGGACAGTCTCCAGTGCTTCAGTGATGATGTACAGCTGACCCTTGAACAACCCAGGGATTAAGGGCACCAAATGCCTGTGCATGTATGACTTTGACTCCCCCCAAATTTAACTGCTTATAGCCTATTGTTGACGGGAAATCTCAGTCTTACTGATAACATAACAGTCCATTAACACATATTTTGCATGTTATATGAATTAAATACTGTATTCTTACAATAAAGTAAACTAGGGAAAACAAAATATTATTAAGAAAATCATTAGGAAGAAAAAAAATACATTTATAGTATTTATTGAAAAGAAATCCACATACAATTAACCTGTGATGTTCAAACACACAGTTTGAACCTCTGATGTTCAAGGGTCAACTATCTTTGTGTATGAGTTTGTGTGCCCAGAAATATGAAAATGGGCAGTCTGACAATCAACGGCTCTGCCATCTCTGAGTTTGTGGGGGGCTTTGGCAACCTAGAGTCTGGATTTGCTCTTAGTTTCCAGGAGGGGCAAGATCAAATCTTGCTTCTAGCTAGTGATTAAATTTCCTCCTTTGCAAATAAATGCAGGTTCTAATTGATTACCTAAACTGACCTCGATATTCCCATCTGTAGAATGGGACTGTCTAGTCTGCATGGGAATGGGAAACACCTTACACATGAGTCACTATTTCTTGCTCTCACAGACATCGCTAAGCGGCTTCTGCCTTCTCTCCCACCAACCCTGGTCCTAACTCGGAATCTCATTCAATGTAGTATTTCAGGTAGTTGCTATCACTTGACCTTCACTGGCCCGGAAAGAGGAGCTCAGGCCTGGCTGATGATTGCTGAGGCCTCTTCCAGCTCTGGCATGCTAAGCTTTGGCTTTACCTTGCAATGCTGCCCCCAAGTTAGGACAGAGAAGCAAGTTGTGCAGAGGGGTATCCGTGAGCAATAAGATATTTCAGCCCCTGCCCAAGCTGAGAGTCTGAACTCTGAGTCTTTCTTTGGAAGTGTAGGCGGTTCCCTTGGGCAGGATGCTAGCTTCTAAAGGGTCCTCTGAGCCTGCTGAGGTGTATTGTTGGACAAACATGGTCTTCAGGATTAAAGCAACCTTGGTACAAATCCCTGCTCCGCCAAGTTCCCCGGGGTAAATGCCCACACTCCTCTCACCCTTCTGAGGTTCAGTTTCCTCAAGTGTGAAATGCAGATAAGAACGCCTACCTGCAGGCTTGTTATGAGGAGTAAATTGGATGAAATAATGTATGTGAAAGTGCTTTGTGAGATGGACTGCGCTGAGCACATGCAGAGGATTATTATTCTCGCTCTGTTCCAATAGGAAAAAGACTAGGATGTTCCGTTCCAGATGGACTCAATCTAAACCGGAGAACAAAATGCTTTTTTTGGTAATTTCATCTGGTAGAAACGACACTCTCATGGGCCTATTTGTGTTAAATGAACCACATCCTGTATCATCTTTTTGCATAGTTCTGAGGAGAAATCGGTTGGCTCTCTCCTCCGGCCTGCTGCAGGCTGGAGAATGCCCAGCTCACATTTAACCTCTGGTTTCCCTGCCATCTGCAAGAAAGCACACTGCCCCAGGGTTAAGGTGACCCTACAAGCACCTGCACAGGAGCCAAGGTGTGAGGGGAGGGTGAAGTGGTATTCAGCCACCTCCCACCACCACACTGGGTTCTGGCTCAGTGTGACGGAAATGCAGAGAGAGAGCACGGGGGCAGGTGGAGCCGGAGAGGTTGCGTGGGGACATATCAGATCTGAGAGGGCCATGGGGAGGAGTTTGGAAATCAGCTTCAGGGGCAATGACGAGGCACCCTGGGGTTTTCATCCAAGGAGTGGCATGATGAAGCACACCATCGGGTTTTAGAAACATCCCGTGATAGTCGCTTTCAATATGTGAACTTGACTGGGCCATGGAATGTCCAGATGTAAGTGACACATTATTCTGCATGTATCTGTGAGGGGTGTTTCAGATGAGTTGATCAGTAGACTGAATAAAGCAGACTGCTCTCCCTAATGTGCGTGGGCCTCACCACATCAGCTGAAGGCCCGGCTAGAACAAAAAGGCTGCCCTCCTGTGAATCAAAGTAACTCCCTCTGCCTAGCTGTGTGCAGCTGGGACATCAGTCTTCTCTTTCCTTTGGACTCTAACTGATACATTGGTTTTTGGGTCTCAAGCCTGCCAGTTTTGTAACTGGAACTTATGCCGTGGGCTCCCTTGGGTCTCCATTTAGCTAAGAGAATCTTGGCTTGGAACTTCTCTGCCTTTATAATCATATGAGCCAATTCCTCATAACAAATATCTATCTCTCTTTCTCTCTCCATATACATACAGAACCATATATATGTACATATATAACATATTTCATAAATCATATGCAATATGTGAATATACCATATATATCCTATATAATAATATTTTATATAATAGAGATTTTTATCTACCTACCTACCTACCTACCTACCTACCTACCTATTTACCCTTTGGGTCTGTCTCACTAGAGAACCCTGGCTGATCCCAGGGCTGTTGTGTGTTTTGGGCTGATGGGGCACAAGAGTGGATACAGGGAGACCTGTAGGATGCCAGCACCGGAGTCCAGGCCAGACATGAAGTCATCTTGGGACAGGGTGATAACAGTTAGGGGGAAAGCAGTGGGCGACTTCCAGAGCTATTTGGGAACTAAAACTGATTAAGACTTGGGGTGGTTTGGAGGTGGGAGGAGTGGGGGAGAGGGAGATGCTGAGAAGCCTTCCTCGGTCCCTAGGTGTCTGGTTCTTGTCTGGTCCTGCCTTTGAGCAGAACGGCGCTTTTTACGAGAACACGGGGAAAGGACTACATCGTGTGGGGCAGAGTTTGGGCAGGAGGGGAGCGAGTGTGACAGCAAGTATATCAGAGGACAGTGTGGAGGCGGAGGTGTGAAGTGGGAGTCATCAGCTAGGGATGGCAACAGAGGGCATCGCTGAGCGTCCTCACAGAGAGAATGCAGTCCAGGAAGAGGGGCCTCCAGGATGGGGCCCATGAAACCACATTGTTTGCAGGGGAGGATGAAGCTGCAAAGGAGACGGAGAAGGAACAGGCAGGAGCGGAGGCGGGCGATCAGGAAGATTTGGTACCACATAGAAAACCCGTAAAGTGCTTCAAGCTGGAAGTAGTCAACTCCATCAAAAGGTAATGAAAGGCCAAGCAAATGGCATTTGAAAACTGCCCCTGGGTGGTGAAATCCCCGGGGACATAAATCAGTACCTACGCTGAGCTCAGCTCAGCTCAAGACCCACTCTTTTCATGTCAGGTCGCTGTCTTTGAAGCAAATTCCCTCAGGAGACTGAATGCCCAGGAGTGTTCTCCAGCTCCCATCAGCCCCTTGGCCACACCTGTCCTCACAAAAGGAGGTGACATGTGGCTACATCTTTCCCTCCTCCCTTTCTCCTCCCCCACCCCAACCTCCAGGCTGCCTTTCAAACAGCCAAAATTCCTTCAAAGAGTAGTCTAAAAACGTTGCAGCTGACATTCAAAAGCGCATTGTAACGCAAATGGAAATGCAGAAATTCATTCCTTGGACAGTTTTAGATAATTATGATAGAGATATAACATTTTTTAAAGGTGACAATAGGCATTTATCAGAGGGGGCAGCTCTATCCTATGGCCTCTCCCAACCTAAACTCAAGAGCAGTACAACCTTCACATGGAGCAGGTCCTTTCACCAGGATCACTGAGTCTCTAAACTTGAAAAAGCACATTAATTGCATATATTTTCTCTTCTCCATGTTCTTTGTCTCTCCGTTTCTCTTTGTGGACTTCCCTACATTTACCCCATTTACCTCTTGGCTTTTCTGTCTCCTCCTATCTTCCTCAGTCACTCTCTGTGTCTCTGTCTGTCTGTTTCCCTCTCTCTCTGTCACACACACAGACACATGCCAGAATAAACAATTCCTTCACATATGCCGATCCTTCACCTTCCATAGTCAATTTCTTTATGAAAAAGATAGGCAACTGAAAATTCAGGAAACCTATCAGACTGGTGGTTTCTGCATCCACTACTATCCAACCAGAATAAAGGGCGACGGGGGACAGCAAAAGTACAGGTCACAAAGTCCTTCCGACACCTCCCGAGCCAAGCTCCACAACTCCAGCTCCATCTCTGCAGCTGAACTCACATAGGCCCCTCTCAGTCTCAGGCTAATCTGCCCCTGTCCTTGGTCCTGAGTCAAATACAGTAGTCCCTCTCTATATCGCGGTTCACTTATCGTGGCCTCACTGTATCGCAGGATTTTTAAAAATATTCTATTTAATTATTTATTGCGGATTTTTCACTCTATCGCAGGATTTTGCGGTACTGTATATGTATGTTGTTAAAGTTACGTAGGTTTAAGAGTGTAGAATATGTTTAAGAACATAAGTAGTGTTTATAAAAGTGTGGAAAAGGTTAATAAGGACCTGGGAATGGTATATAAGTGTGTGGGAAGGGCTTATAAAGCCTTAAAAAATATATAAATAGTAAAATAAATGTAAGGTTCCTACTTCGCGGATTTTCACCTATCACGTTGGGGGGCGGGTCTAGAACGTAATACCCGTGATAAGCGAGGGAATACTGTAACAAGCAATGGGAGTAGGTCAGCAGCCATAAAACTTCCCCTGCTCCCATACACATACGTGTACACACACACACACACACACACACACACACACCCCTGGGAACATGATCTCCTGAGTGGATGTGGTGACTACTGGTGGAACAAATGAGTTGAATCAAAATAATAATGAAGTGCCCTGATCAGTGCCATATGAATCCATCACTGATCTGGCTATTTGCTCATTAGATCCTGCATTTTGCGTATGGAGAAATCGATCATAGTGAATCAATTTCCCCTGATCACACAGCTGCTAACAGGTAGAACTGGGATTTGAACTAAGATCCATATGACTGCAAACCATGTGCTTTACCTCCAAATGAGGCAGTCTATCCAAGAAAGCCGGAGGAAGGCCAACTTTATATAGAGACTCTTTATGCGGAACCGCTCCTTGTGGTTTAGGAAATTATAGCCCTGGCCATGAGCCTGATTTGCTGCCCCCTCAGCTTGTCTTTAAGTCTCAACAAAAGGCTGCGCAGGAGACATAACCAAAAACCACTCAGCGGGTTTCCAGGGGGGTTGATTTAAAGAATGCTTATTATGCTTTAGAATTTGCTCTGCTTTTCTTATCTCTTAGTTAACTATAAACAATCTCTAGCAAGAAATGTATGAAACCTTGCACCTAATGCCAGTGTGGCGTCAAGATGTGTAATAGACCCTGACACAGACTGGTCACCATGCCCTCTGTATTGATACTTGTAATCTGTAATTGTCAACTGTAATCCAGGTGACTAAAAGCTATTGATGATTCATGAATTTTGACCTTGTATCTCCCATGCGTACCCTTCTCAATAAAAATCATGAGAAACATCGGTCTTATGCTTTCTCCACTAGAGGGAACAGCCACCCCCACCCCCCACCCCCAGACAAAATACAGCGTCCCGGATAAATTTGTTCTGCCATGGTCATAAAACCTCTGCTGGACAGAGTAGTTCACAACCAAGCCTAGGGTGTTGGAGGCAACTCTGCCTCCGTCTTAACCATGATCTAGGATTCATGTATCAAGGTCACAGGGTGGGAAAGCATGTGAATATCAAGTCAAAGAGTAAAATGAAGCCCTGATTGGGAGAAAGGTAACTTTTCAAAATATAGGTATACCCAGAACACAAAAGCATGTAGTGAAACTATTAAGCTGGGGCAAGAGATTCTAGACTTTACATGATGCTAGAGGCTCACCCTGGGAGCAGAGGGGGTATTAAAGGAACCTGGCAGGGAGAACAGTCTCCATGCTCACCGAGTGGTCTTCTAGGACCCAGCTCTTCCCAGTGTCTGCCAGGTACCAACTGATTGACCTTTCAGGTGCTCCTGTCCACTCCAGACTAGTAGGATGCCCAGGGTACCAGCTGGTGGGAGAAAGCCCCACCTAACTGCCTGGATCTTTAGAGTCCTCCTCGGCATGCCCAGGGCCCCTCTGGAATCAGTGTCTGAAGGTTGTGCTAGCTTTCATTTGCCATATTACAGGAAAGGCAACATATAGGGTAAGGATCATCACTCCTGCTTTCTGTGTCTAAAGCAGACATCACTAATTAATCGCAGCTTTCTCAATGACCCCAATTCCCTCTATATAGTGGTCTAGACAAGCCACCTGGGTTAATCAGAACTAGCACATAAATCAAAAGCTAGAAACCACCACAAAACAGTGACTGGGTTCCCTACCATGTGCCAGCCTGTGCCTCTTTCTAGCTATCTATCAGTGGAATAAAAAGAGACTTTAACAAAATGATGAACTGTTGGAAGGCCAAGACAGGCTGGTAATGAACAGCGTGGGGGCCGTGCTCACAGTGTGTCTATTGTGGTGCCCAGCAGCTGGCACAGGGCTGCAGTGGACTAAAGGGTTAATGAATGATAAACTGTAAGTGCTGTGCAAATGTCTGTGGTTGTTATCCGTGCCCCGTTTTGGTCTCTCCTCTCCCACTTCTCTTCCACCTTTTGGCCTTCCGGTGAAGGAGAGCCCACTGTTGGGGGCTGCACTTAGATTTCAAAGAATCTTGGAACCCCTACCCTCTCTGACTGAAAGAAAATTTGTAGGGATTGTCCTTTCTCGTGATGTAGATACTTCACAGGGAGAAATAAGAGCTGCGGCCAGGACTAGAATCCCCCGCTGATGCTCACAATTTTTGTTTTGTTTTAGGCTACTGTTGTTCATGTACCCACTACACCAGGCACCTTACCTACATTATCTCAGTTCATTCTCCCAAAAGCTATGCCCGGGAATTACTATCCCTCCTTTAACTCAGGAGGAAATGGAGACTTAGCGATACTTCAACTCAGGATACCTGGCAGGGAAGGATTTTAGAAGAGCCACGGGGACATGAAGCCCTGCCTGCCCCACGTCAACACTGCTCCCCTACCTGCGCCCTTTCCCCGAGCTCTGCCCCTAGAGCGATGAGCTTCCAAACCCAGGTTTGTAGGACCTGCTTCCCAGGGGGCCCTTGTTTAGCACATGTCAATGATGAAGACTTGGTGACTGTGGGGAGAAGGGTCACAGACTCTGAGTCCAGAGGTCTTTCAGTTCTTCAAGGGAAAATTGCCAGCTTCTCTGAACATGTGAACATATATGCGTGACCCAGGGACATGGACGATGGTGTGGGGATTGCCTGAGAGAGTGGGGGGAGGGGGGGCAAAAGGGGGAAAATTCTCACAACGATAATAGCATAAACAATAAAATATAATTTAAATTAAAAAAAAATTTCCCCAGCTTTTCATCCCTCTACTCCCCAGCATCAATTCCAAATCAATCCCAAATTAAAAATAAAATCAAACCATAGCATTTGACGTGCCATCTAAGTGGTCACAGCAGATGGGGCCAGAGAGAGGAAGAGACACGGGCCGCATAGTTACGTGGGCCTCGGTGAATCCCTGTGCTCTTCTGGGAGTGAGCACAGATGATGGAAGAAAGGACAGCTCCCCTGCCCTCAAGACTCAGAGAGAAAAGCTACCAGGGCCAAGTTCACCCAGCAAGTTTGTGCCAACGTGGAAGGCTCTCTGAGTCCTAAGGGGCCCAAGCTGCTGCTGCCACCTTCCCTCTGCCCCTTTCCCCGTCTTACGTGCAGCAGACACTTCGCGTCCTCCACACGGAAAGTGAGATTTTCTGGAGTGGAAAACACCGCAGCCATGAGCGCGGGTGGGGAGGGAATTAGCATCAGAGCGGCGTCCCGGGTCCCACACGCACGATGAAGCAAATTAGTTCAGTGGCCAGAGTGAGTGAAGGTTTTTACAAACATCACCTAATTGTATTACCTCAAAGTCCTGAAGCTTATTGCCCTGCTTAATGATGTATCACATTATTTATAGGGTGGCACAATGAGACTTCCATTGATTGAATGCACTTCCTTAAAGACCGTCATTGTCACAGCCATAAAACAGAGTGATTCCCAGACAGCTCAATTATGTCCCCTGTGTCTATAAACTGCCCTGCGCCCCTTACGGTTGCTCACAGGAGGCAAGGTGCGTGAGGCCACGGCAGGGGGTGCAAGCCCTCCAGGACCAAAGGAGGGGGTCTGGACATGCAAATGCTGGTGGGCCAGGGCTTCATGCAGCGGGGGGTGCGGGGTAGCAGAAGAGGTGCTGGATGGGAGTGTGGAGCACCCCCCTCTCTTGGCCCTGCCCGCTGGCATGGAGCTCGGTGGCTCAGAGAAAGCGTCCTCCTCCCTCTGGGTCTTAGTTTTCCCAGCTATGAACTGGGAGTGCTGAGCCCACAAGACCCCAAGGTCCCCTGTGGCTCCATATTCCATGGTTTTACGAGTTCCGGTTGAGCCACGTGAACAAGGTACAGGCACGTTTTTAACATCACTCCTCACCCCTTCTCTCAATCCAGGCTCGCTCTTTCTTAAACCGATCGATGATAATAGTAACAATGATAACAGGAAGCGGCCCTCCTCCTGCGACTTACTAGCTCTTTGTCTGTGGGCACTTGACTCGTCATATCTGTGACTCATTTTCTCATCTGTGAAATGGGGGTATGAATACATGGACCTCATAAAATACATAATTCATGTGCGTGCTATTTCTATCTTTCTCCGAATGCTATTACATACACCATGTCCTCTTAACGGGGGAGGCAGACCAGAATAGCTACCTAAGTACACACTTCGCAGGAAGGGACTATGGACGTGGGAAGGGAATGCCTTTCCCAAGGTGAGTGGCACAGACTGGTCTCCATCTGGTTTGGGAGATTCCATTCTGGGAGTAGCTGAGAGTCCAAGGGAAATCAGATCTGAGGATAAGGCCTGAAACTTTTCCTGGGGAAAGGCTTGAAACTGTCCCCTTAGACATGTGGCTATTGCACCAGAGGAGCTGGGGCTCCTCCTGGGTTCTCCCAAGAAGCCTGGAGAGAAAAAGGTGCCCCTTCCCAGAATCCTCCCCAGGATAGGTGTTTTAAGGAAAGAGAGTGGCAAACGAGCCTGCAGGAGGTCGGGGGTCTGGAGTCCAGAACTCCATCTGGGGGCTCAGAAAATGCCCGACCGGAAGAACCTGAGAAATCATCTCTCAGCGCCTCATCCTGTCTCTGGTGAAGATGAAGCCCAGAGAGGGGCAGGGACTTGCCCGGGGCCACAGAGTGTATATGTGGCCGAGCCAGGATTTAGCTCCCAGGGAGACAGCCAATCTCCCCAAAAGCCTTAACTTGACACCACACCTGGCCACCGCCACCCCCAGCAAGCGCCCCAGGCTTACCTTTCTGATACTGGAGCCACAGCTGCTGCTGGACCTTCTTGCTGGGGAAGTGGATGATGCAGGTGAGCTCGGAGCCGTAGAGGGCCTCGGCGATGTAGTGGGAGCCGTAGTGCTGGATGAAGGTCAGCAGCTCCTCCCGACTGCTCTCCTTGGTCAGGATCTTCAGGACGTTGGTGAAGCCTGGACAGAGGAGGAGCATGGGAAGGGGGTCAGGACTTGGAGGCTGGTGGCTGGCAAACTGTAAGAGGTAGGGGGCTCTTCCCAGCGTGGGTTTGGTGCCTTAACCCTCACCAAAGCGTCGCCTGATGGCTGCATCAGGCCAGACATGAACAGCATTTCCTCACTTAACACAGCAAAGCTCGCTCTCTCTGGTGGACACGCACGACACTGATCAAGAGGAAATCGATAGGAAAGGAAGGACTAAAGCTTGGTGACCTAGATCCCAGGGACCTAGAAGTCATAATCAGGAAATCGAAGCTGACGGTTCCTGAGCAACGGATGTGGATCAGGCGCAGAGCTAAACGCTTCACCTGCTATGTTTAACTTAACCTTGGCGTCAACTCGGCAGCCTCACCAACTCCACTACCACAGCCCCACTGCGCAGACGAGCGGGCGTACTTGGACTTGCCTTGGTCCTCCAGCCCAGGTAGCGGGGGCTCCAACATGCTTCTGCTGTCACTCCCCACTTCCTGCCTAAGTCCCACCTGTGCTTCAGGGCCCTGCAAGGTCCCCCTCCTCTAAGAAGCCTTCCACAGCGTCCTGGCCAGGGTAACTCTTCTCTATACCTTCCACGTGCTCCACCTTGAAAACGTAAGCTTCCTCCCACTGGTCTCAGAGTCTGCATGGGTGTCCTTCCCCACCCCACCCCCACCCCCACCTGCAGCAGGTACAGGGCACAGTTCAGGCACACCAATCACCGTCATTACAAGAACGACCACCTCCGCCACATCAGAGTAAAATGTAAATGAGCAAGCTCTTCGCGGCATTACAAATGAGCTCCAATTTGCCAACATTTTATTTACAAGGGGGTTCTTGGGAGTGTCATTATTGATTAATTAGAGCAGATCCACCTTTGTAGTTCTACCAGAAACATCGCAGTCTTATTTGCAAGTGTGATGTGAAGGTGTGGGGGGTGTGGGGGGACAGGGAAAACAGAACCGCGCTCACAAGAATGGGCGCTTGATTAGAACAATCTCTCTCCATCAACCTGTTAACTCATGCAACCGGGTAATTAATACAGCAGTGCTAATGATGAGGTGGTGTCTGTTAAGTAATAAATAACATCATGGGGATGCCCTGTGGCTCCCTAGCCAGGCAGACAAAACTGCAGTCAAATCCTTGCTCTGATCTGTTCTGCCGCTCACTAGCTGTGTGGTCTTGGGCAAGTTACCTAACCTCTCTGACCCTCTGTTTCCTTATCTGAAAAACAATGGAACAAAAAAGCCTTCCTTGCAGGACTGATGTAAGTCCTAAGACATAAAATGTTAGGAAGTTCTGGCTGATGCCAGCAATGATTACTATTTGTAATCATCAGAGGGTAAAGTCCTCCGATTCCCAGGCTAAATGAGTACCATGTTGTTCCTGAAGAGCATGGTACTGAAAAAGAAAAGTTGAGAAATGAGCCGGTGGATAACAAGGAGACACTGGGGCCACAACCCAGGGGCAGAGCCGTGAGTCAGGGCCAGGGCAGAAAACCCTAGGTCAGGCCGCATGTTTCCAAAGTCCTTCACTCATTCCCTACTTTTCAGTTTTCATTTATATTTTTTTTATTCCATCATTAAACATCAGCATAGACCATGTGCTGATTCTCTGTTACAGAGAATAAAGGAACAGAGGACCCACTCTCTATCCGCAGTCTCAGATCTCTGGGTGATACAGAAGGATTCAGGTATGAACCAAGCACTTGTTAGGGCTGTAATATAGGTAGTTACTCACAGGGAATTTCTTGAGTTATTCTAAGGGGGGCTAGAGAATGTGGGAGGTGTCTCCAAGTATGGTAGGGTGCCCTGGGCAGGGAGACCCATGAAAGAACATGTCCCATTTGGAGAACTACAAATTGTCACCACCAGCTCGGGCTCAGGGTTCAGGTGGGTAAGTGTGAGTGATGCCAATGTGTGTGTGTGGGGGGGGTGGGGGGGTGGCTTATGTGTTATTGCTGTACAGAAAGGCAGGGAAAGAAATCAGCTGGGAGAGACCAGAGCAGTCAGTGCCCGAGAACTTATCATCCACAAACTTGAATTATTTCAAGAACAGAAATGTGCCATCACCCCCTACCTCCTATTTAACCTTCCACACCCTGCTCAGACACCCTTGCCTCCAGGAAGTCTCTCTGGCTTCCCAGAAAGGATGGCTCCCTCCCCTGCGCCATGGCCACTCCATCATTGCGTTGACTCCATGGCTGTGTGTTGATGTCACAGTCTGCTTGTCCATCTGCCCTCCTTGTGAGCTCCTGGATGGCAGGCTCCCCAGTGCCAGCACGGAGCCCGGCGCACCCTGGGTCCCTGGAAACATGTGCTGAGTTATGCCAAGTCCCCTGGCTGCCCGGACGGCGGTCCTCACCTGCTGAGAGGGTGATGGTGCTGAGCTTCACACGGTAGAGGTTGCTCCGGACCCTCCACTGCTGCACCATAGGGTAGCCCATGGCTTCGTCATACCTGATGTCTCCTGGGGGAGGGAATAAGAAGGTCGCATGAGCCCAGCATTTACAGGCCTTGCGTCACACCCCCCGCCCTGCAGCCCTGGGCGCTGGGTGATGCCACCTCTTCTATACAGGCAGAGGCTCTGCCTTAATGGGCAGGCTCTCACTGGGCCTGACAACTTTATCTGGAGCCCAACTCCACACCTCTTTCTGGCCTCTGACTTCATCCCCAGACCCACATTCAATCTCTGTGCAACAGCTTATAAGCCCGTTTTATCCTGCAAACAAGAGTGTGTTTACAGTCTTCTCTGACCCTGTTGGCTACTTGCCATGGAAACTAGACATCTCAGAGCCTCAGTTCCCCTGTCTGATCCTGCTACTCCCTATGCTGACTTATTCCATGGCCACATTATGAGGCTCAAGTCAGGTAACTAGAAATGTTATACGGAAGGACCAGGGTCACTCAGGTACAGTGACCATGTATTGTCACTGGCTGCTTTCCCAAGGCGGCAGCAGAGTTGAACAGATGTAACAGAGGCCACACGCAAAGCCTAACACGGTTATTGTCTGACCGTTTATGTTTGCTAACCCGTGTGGAGACCATTGTTTCCTAACACGGAAACATGAGTTGGTCATGGGTATCATACACAATGCACACGTACATTAAAGGTTCCCGTTTCAAGTAAGACCGAGAAACACTGGCTAAACAAGCTAAATGCTTTGTTTGAAAACCTATAGTTTCTCAGTACTTTGAATAGAAGTTCCGCAAAGGTGGTGTGCAGCATTTTGTAAACTCCTTTAACCACTACACCCTTTTCTACAGAGAATCCACTGGAAGCTCACATCCCACAGAATACATGTTGGGGAAGCAAAAGGATAGACAATCATAAACAATAACAACAAAAAGAAAAACACACAACAAAACATTAGCCAGCGGTTAACTTTGGGTGGTGGCTGCATAAAAGATTCTTGTTTTTCTGATTTACATTCACCTCCATTTTCTAAATTCCCTCCTCTGAGCGTTTCCAACTCTCTCTTTAATAACCAGAGCAGGACTCCATGCGTAAGCCCAGTCCCATCACTGGTTATTACGTATCCTCGGCAAATGGCAGGCGCATCCTCTATCCTTTCCTTTTGCCCCCTGGTGAGGAGATGCTTAAAGAGATATTTGATACCAAGATTAAAATGAGAATCTCATTGGAACAAGTGATTTCTTTCTGGACATTACTGAAGTATTAAAGTTGTCCATTACTGTCAACTTTTTTTTTCTTCCTTAGCCTCTTCAAATATAATTTTTTTCAGAGGCTTTCATTTTAAAGTAAAATATTCATGATCCCTAAAGATATGTCCACTGGAGCGAGGCTGTTTTGTTATAAATATGTCCTCTTCTTCCTCTGCAGAGGCTGGGGAGAGGAGGACCACCGGTGGGGGGTGGGGGCCGTGTTTTGGGTCAGGGCAGAGACAACAGTCTGTGCAAGAAAACCGGACTTCAGTGCCCAGGCAGCCTCTGCCCATCTACTCATGCTCATCCTCGCTCAGATCAAGCTCGGAGGGGGTATTGGCAAGTAGGGCCCATTCCCAGGAGAGGGAGGCAGAACCCATGAGCATAGACTGTTGATACATCCAAAAAAACCACCCCCCAAAAAACAAAAACAAAAAACATTACTTCTCATTATCAAGAAATTTCCAAAATCATCTTCTCTGCCTGCCCCTTAGCCCATCATGCCTGAGCCTCTTCAAGTGGTCATTACTCCACCCCTCCCTTCCCTCCGTCCTGGTCCTTTCTGGATTCCAACATGGAATACAACTCCTTTGGTGGAATGTCAGCCTCTTGAGGTTGACGCCGTGGTCTGCGTTTTCCCACTTCTGCAGAGCCTAGAACAGAGCCTGATGCATAGCAGGCTCTCAATAAATAATGACTTACTGGCTCACTTACATTCATACATCCATCCCTGGTCTTCCTCCATCCCTGGGCCCTTTCTTACCCGACTCTGTCCTAGCTCCCCACCCAGGGATTAGGGGTAGAATGAAGCCCTGGGATGGGGGAAGACAGTTTTTCCTGATAATTAAAAACAACAACAACAAAAAACAAAATAAAAACAAAAACTCTTAAAATGGAACAATTTCTTTATTAGGACACTTCCAAAGACCCCTGAGTCAAACAAATAATCCTAAAAATTCATACTAATCATGTGGAACCCTAATATACCAAGCATTTTATGTTCATGATCTCCAATTCTCACCACAGTCCTGAAAAAATCATTGTTATCCCCATTTTTCAGAAGGAAAAACTGAGGCCCAGAGAGAGAAACTGCCCAAGGACACACACAATCAGTGATAGATCCAGCGTCCTCTCGATTAGCACAGAGCACCTCCTCCTGGACCATGGCAATGTGGCTTCAGGAGGTGGTGAGCTTCCTGTCATTGGGGATATTCAAGAGGGATAATCACTCAGCAGGGACACCGGGGACCTGATTTCCTCATCAGCAAGGAGGAGTGGACTAGAAGCCCTTCAAAGTCCATGTCAGCTCCGAAATCCTGTGATCTTATGAACGATGAAAATTAAGGAAGGCACAGCAGTTTTCAGAGACATTTTACGAAATACTTTTATATCCATGATTTCCTGTGATCTCCATCGAGGCTCCTCCCTGAAGTAGGATAGATAGGTCAGGGAGGTGACGTGGAGCAGTGGGTATAGCATCAGCTTTGGCATCGAGGCCAACTGGGCTTAAATCCTGACTTGACTTTAGAAGAGCCATGTGGGCTCAGATGAGTTAAATGACTTCTTTAACCAGTTTAAAAGGGGACAATAGCACCCTCATGGGTTGCACACCTTAACACACACATGGTGCCTGGCCCCCAGGAGACCCTCAGTACGTGTGGGTTCTGCCCCGTCTGCAATTAGATGACTTGAACAAGGTCTCCGAGAGCTCACAGCTAACAGAGGGAAGGAAACCTCCATCAGTCACGTTTCAGGATCTGCCCCTGGGGACTGTTGCCCTCCCAGCGAGATGGCTCAATCCTCCCTCAGGCTGACCCTTGTCCCTGGGCAGTGGTTGAGATAATCAACTACGGTACCAAAAAGGCAGAGTCAGGGCCCTTTCACCTTAGGAAAGTCCCCAGGAAAAGGGTCGGAGAGGAACTGGGACAAGGTAGTGAGGAGCGGAAAGGCATTGCGAGGTGGGACAGAAATATGGAGCCTGGGGAGGGGCTGCACAAGACAGCTCCGCACTGAGGGAGAGAGGGCCGCAGAGCGGAGAGAAAGGGCGGGCGACCCAGAGCCAGGGCGCCTGGTTCTAGTCCCAGACCTGCTGTGTGACCTTGGGCTGTCCTCTTCACCTCTCCGAGTCTATATTCCTCATCTGTAAAATGGGAAAAATAATGCCCACCCTTCAGAATGACTCAGGCCCAATGTTCAAAAACAAGTTGCTTTCGAGTGAGAGGGGCTGTGGTTGGAGAGGGGGATCCACTGATTTTCCTTTAGAATGATTTAAAAATGAACTTCATGAAATCAGCCAGACGGAGACAAACACTACTCAATCCACTTATGTGTGGAATCTGAACAAGTTCAACTCATAAAAGCAGAGGAGACCGGCTCAGGGGTGGGGGGAATGGGGTGATGTCAGTCAAGGGTAAGGCAGTTCAGTTAGCAGCGTGAATAAGTTCTGAAGATTGAATATATGGCCTGGTGACTACAGTAAATGATATTCTACTTGAAGCTTGCTAAGAGAGTAGATCTGGCTGGGGCTCAGAGTCTGGAGTCTCAGACGCACCCCTAGTTCTGCACAGCACAGAGTAGGAGCCCCAGAAATGGCAGGTCCCTTGTGCACCCCGTCCCTCACAAAGGGGGCGGACTGGCGGGGCCTGTCTTGGAGGCACTGAGGACTGATATGCACCTGGAGACCGGACGTGTGGTCTGGGAGGCTCGGGAGGGGTCTGCACGCGTGTCTTACCGGTGAGCAGCTGGAGGTCCGGGAGGGGCTCGGAGAGGACCCCCCGGCACTGCTCCTCCACCGGCAGCGGAATCACCAACAGCCCGTCGGCCAGCTGGGGGAAGTCCTTGATGAAGTTGTTCTCCCTGTGGAGAGGAGCAGAGACACTGCCAGATGGAGGTCGTGGTGGCTGCTGGGGGCTGCGGGGCAGGGAGCCGGTGGTGCGAATAGAGGCTCAGAGCGCACAGGTGGCTTTGCTGCACCGCCACCGGCTCCCTGAGTCCCAGCTCTGAGAACACGGTGACAGTGATGGGCTCAGAGTCTAGCGGACTGTGGCTCAAATGCTGGCCCACCGCTCACTAGCTGCGCGATCCTGAGTGAGCTCCTGGCCCTCTGAGAACCTCAGTTTCCTTGTCTAGAAAGTGAGACCTCAGGGTACTTACAAACACCTGATCAGCTAAAGCTCTCAATTACTCAGGACACAGTCTGATGCTCTATAAATGGTGTATCTGGCTGCTGAGCATCTCCTTGCATAAGCAATGATGACGGTGAACCAGGCTGTGCGGGAACCGAGAACTGTACAGAGCGCTTGAAGAAAAAGGGGGTGTTGTTACACCGGAGAATGGAAGGCTTGAAAGAAGGGGTGTTTGTTAAAGTAGAAGGACCCTAAGAGATCTTTTGGATCAAACTCCTCCTTTTAGAGATGGGAATACCAAGGCCTGGAGGAGGGCAGTGACTTATTGTTCTACAACCACCAACGGGTTATGCTCCTAGGCTGGTCATCTCTCTGCCCTAACTTCTTCAGGTGCCTCTATCCCTCACCTGTAGGCAGGGATAAGGAGAGACCACTGGGTGCCCTCAGGTTACTGAACCCTGAACAAGGGTCGTCTTAAGTGGGGCTCAGTAATAGTGCACCACAGCGAGGCAGGCTTCAATCTTCTAGATAGCAGACCGGCCTGAAAACAGAACAGCCTGCCAAGAGAAGTAGTGAGCTTCCCGTTTCTGGGAGTATGCAAGCAGGAAACTTGATGGCCACTTGCATGGAGGGCATCGAGGGCTTTTCTGTATGAAAAATCTGACTTTGGAGGTCCTTAGAGTTCGAGACACTGACTATGATCTGGAGAGGAGAAGAGGGAGGAAGGGGAGGAGGAAAACAAAGGGGAGGGAGTGTTTACCACTTCATCTGCAACCTTGAAATGAGCACCAGAAAGAGGAATACAGAAATCTGTGATGCCAAAGCAATGCCTCTGAAGCCTGGAGCTCAGGCTGCTCCAAAGCAGCCGTGCAAGCTGTGGGTGGCCCGGGTCACCTTTCTGTCTGGACCCCACATCCCTGGGAAAACCCAACTCCAAAGGGACCATGGGAGGCAGCACAGTGGGCAACCCCAGGATGGCTGAGGACCTGGTTTGTGATGCTCCTTCTCGGAGGACGGCTTTCCTCCTGAGCTTCCAGGAATCAGGGAAGCTCTTGAGGAAGCACCGGAGAAAGAGGGAGAAGGTGGAAGGGTAGAAGTTAACAGGTCAGTGTGGAAGGCTGGGAGGGAGGCAAGGACGGGGCAGAGAGGGACAAGAGAGCAACAGTAAAGACCAAGTATGGTCCCTCAGGAGGGGTCCCCTTCACAGCTGCCTGGGCGATGGCCGTCCTGTGAGGCCTCTGCCAGCAGAGGGCGCCCAGGGCCTTCGCATCAATCAGCTCGCTCTGGAGTCAACATCAGGATGGGAATCTGCCAGGGGCAAGTTCCCTTGGGCTGAGAACCTTAGTCGTAGCCCAGACAGCGACTTCAGAATCCACCCACCCACCTGGGTAAGGTGACGGGGAGCCTGGCAGGGTGCTGGCTGCAACTCAGTAGGAAACCAAGCTCAGATTCCCAGAGCCTGTGAGTGAGTGTGTTTATGTGTATGTGTGTGCGCGCAGTTACAAACTACCAGGCAACTAACTAGTCCTAATAATAGGAAATAGGAAGAGGAATGAGTAGTATTTATTGATTGATCATATTTGTTGATCATCAGCTATGTTCTAGGTAGTATGCCAAGATATAATGGGTTGGCTGAAAAGTCAGTTTAGTTTTTTTCTGGAACATAAAAGACAAAGTTTTCATTTTTACCAATAACTTTATTGATTTGGGTATTTTGAGTATGTCAGCTATTTCCCATGTGGTAGAATGTTGATTGTTCTCAATTAATGTCTCTATTTGATTGCTATCAACTAAAACTGCTCTACCCAACCGTGGAGCATCATCCAGAAAAAAATCTCCAGCACGAAACTTCACAAACCACTTTTGACATGTTCAATCAGTCACAGCACCTTCTCCATACACTGCACAAATCATTTTTTTTTGCATTTCAGTTCCGGTTTTTACCTCTCTTGAAATAATAAAGCATAATATGCTGAAAATGTTGCATATTTTCTTCCATCTTCAAAATTACAACGGCTAACAAAAATTCACCAATTTTGATGTTTTTTAAAATGCATGCTGATATGACAGCTGTCACAATACAATCTAACAAAATTGTTTCAAATGAAGTTAAAGACAACTAAGCGCTATCAGAGCCATCTTACCGGAAAAAAAAAACAAACGACTTTTTGGCCAACCCAATATAGATGTGTGTCATTTTAACCACATGAGAACTCTATGAGACAATTACAATTTTATTCTCATTTTGTAGATGAAGAAACAGATGTCCAGAGAGGTTAAGGAATTTGTCTGAGATCCACTGTTAGTAAGTGGAGCCTAGACCATACTGTATCAGGCCCCGAGCTTAGTGTCTAGCACTCAGTAAACACACATTCAGTGGTTCATCAATCCAGAGCCTGGGCTCTTGGTCACTGGGATAACCTGAGACCAGGCAGTTATCCTGATCACTGTCAGAGCACACTCCGCTTTTGTGCCCACAGATATGGCTGCATGCATATGTGTGTGTGTAAAACTGCATTTCAAATAGCCACGGGGTCACTGTTCCTTTAGCTAAACCTTTTCCCCAAATATCTGTAAAAACAGTTCCTTCTTCGCTGATATGATATGGAAACAATTCATCAAATGTTTAAAATGGATCCTGGGTCCCAGGGACTCAACAACTCTGTGGTGCATCCCACATTTATTGGGGTGTCCCGTGTTCCAGAGATGGTTCGGCACATGAGGGAGACAGCAGTGGGAAGCCAGGGGAGGTGTCTCCGTTCGCGAAGGCCAGGAGAGAAGGGGAGCACTTTGTGAGGTCTCCGAGGCCTTCACTGCCAGCCTTGCCTCCTCCTCCTGCCACCTGCCCACTTCTCTCCAGCTGCACTGATTGTCCCTAAATTCCTCTTATGGGCCATACTTGCTTCCTACAGATGAGCCCCACACCCTGTACCTGGCCAATTCCTACTTGTTCAGGCCACACATTACTTCTCTGCCTTTGAGAAATCTTCCCAGGATCAGTTCTCCTGTTACATTTCTCTCAGAGCATCTTGTTGTTTTGTTCCACGAAGAGCTTCCCAGTTCCTAACCGCAGAAAGATTCATGGGGACCTTATTAGATATTTACCTCTCCTATTGGCCTCTGGGTCCATGCGACCAAAACTATGTGTCCCATTTATTGCCACCCCCTCCCCCCCTGGAATTTTAGGAACAAATCCCCAATGTCCTTTGATTCCTGAAGCACGCTGATACCCTGCGATAAAACATTAGAAAGGAAAGGTGATCTCTGTAAGCTGGGGTTGGTTAGACCTCCCACTCTCGGTATGCACGCGTGTGTTGGTGTGCATTCACATCACGTGTGTGTGGAGGTACAGAGGGTGGGTGGGGTGAGGAACGCTAGCGGGAGGCAAGAGGCCCCCTGGAAAAACCACCTCTTCCACGAAATCATTTCATTTTTTCCCCAGCTGGAATAAATCTTCGCTCTCACTTTCCCCTCATGCACCTTGTTAGGGAATGAATTCCAGAAGTGGCCTTGGGGTCTGGGAGTAGAAAGGTCATGGGCTCAGAAGTCATACAGACATGGATCCCAATTCTGGCTCTGTGACCTTGAGGAGGTCACTAATGCTTGATGGGCCTTCGTGACTTCATCTGTACCAAGGGCATAAGTGGTTTAACTTCAAGGGGTTGGGAGGAGGATTCATGGAACGTTATCTTTAATGCTCATGCCTTTTGCTGAATCCCACCCTGAATTCAGAGTCTCTGGAGAGCCTCAGAGAGCCCAGCACAGTGCCTGCTCACGGTATAACCCCATGAGCATCTATTGGGTTGGACAGGGAGGTAAGAGGCAGGCCTCTTCACCCTCCACACCACCTGCATGTGACCTCTAAGCGGCACAAGCCTGCAGAGTGTGTCCACGGGAGATGCCCCTTGTCCATTGCCCTCCGATCAGCAGTGCTAACAGCAATAACCAGTAAGGGGAGATGGGATCAAATGCCCCCCTCCCCCCTCCCCCAGGTTCTCCCTCCCTCTGGATGCCCCCTTTTAAGAATACGTGTGTGTTTTGGATACATCAATACACAGCCACCAGCACACTGGAGCCCATCAGCCCACAGTTCTGGGGAAATTAGCATTTAAATTGAGGTATTTCAGGGAGGTAAATCATCCCTGAGAAGCCAGCCTTCTGCAGCCTTTCCTTAGAGGAACACTAGGGTCTGTTGAGTTTACAGGGAGGGGCCCGCTCTCCCTGGCTCCCCACAGGCTGCCCAAAACTACCAAAAAGGGCAGCATCGAACTCTCAGCGCCAATGCTGACATCTCCCTTGGTTTAAACCATCCTCTGGCGCTCGCCCCCAACTTCCTTTCTGCCCCGCGTGGGAGGAAACTCCGGCCGAGATACGGTTTCCTATGTAACCCAGCAGTTGGGAGACCTGTTCTGAGGGTGGCCTTGTCACTGCCTGGCTGGCCAGTTTGGGAAAGCTACTACTCCCTGCCTCTGAAAGTGGGAGGGGTGGAAGGCAGGAATATAGTATTGATTTCTCTGAACCTCAGACTGAAAGGCACTGGACCAGATTCTGTCCATTCAGTAGACACAGGAGTCTCTAGGGTTCTGGTAGTATTTAAACGAAGCCTACCATCCAGCCCTGCTCTTTTTGGGAAACAAGCAGAAAGCCTGTTCTCATGGGATCTGCATCTTAATTTCGGGTCCTCATTTCAGTTCTCTGGTCACACTCTCCAGGATTAGTCATTCTTTCATTTAATCTTTCCTCAATTCACTCATTCAACAAATCTTTACTGTTGTATGATGGACACTG